>NC_142684.1:11952500-12265000 GCF_056320005.1 Nelumbo lutea | reverse complement strand
GATTTTAATGAATTAATCTACTTATGTAACCTTATCGATTTGGAAATGAATGGAGCCCAGTTTACTTGAAAAAATGGACATACTAGATAAAGGTTGGATTGGCTGCTCTCAAATGCCTCTTGGAGATGTGAATTCCCTGAGAGTAACCTCATAAATGAAATCTCAATGTTCATCAAGGCCTAATCATAATTTGAAGCCTTGTGGTGTTTGGACCCAATTCTCAATCGTGTAGTTAAAAATGCTTCGGAATGCAACGTTAATGGTTCTAGAGCATTTCAGTTCATACAAAGAAGAAATAATCTTGTTTTTAAACTTAAAGAATGGAATCCCTAGAATTTTGGTAATATAAAGAGGAAAAAGGTTGATATTATATTTAATCTCTAGGAACTCCAATGCAAGATTTCTGAAAACCCCAATTATAGGTCTCTTATCAATCACGAATATAGCTTTTCAGAGAAATTAAAAACAACAAATTTTGTTACCATCAGAATGATTAAAATTAAGATTTGCCTGATTAAAAATGATTTGAATGAGTAGAATTTTTATGAAAGAGAAATTAAAAACCACTTTTGTAAGAAGTTTGGGAAAGATTCAAATCTATGGAAGTGAATGGTGTCAAGGAATTTATTAGTGAGATTAATTAGTGTGTCACCGATGATATGAATCAAAATATTATCATGGAAGTCGGCAATGAGGAAATATACAAAACTCTCTGATGGCCATTGAACAACATGACCAGGACCAGAGATTTCCGATCCAATGGACAATACAGGGGGGTGATCAAGCATGGTCCATATGAGAACCATGTTAAACAGTGTTTTCTGTTATAATATATATATATATATTAAAAAAAAACTTACCTCCTCCAGAAGCCATGACCACGAGTTTGATCTATTGGTGGGTGACAAAACCAGTGTAAATTGTTGAGGTTCCTTTGTTCTGAGAAAGATTGTGTAACCCTCTTGCAATCACGTCCTTAAGCAGGTTGTTTGGAACTATTCGAGCTATTCTTGTAAGACCAATGTGTCAGCACTAAGTTTCCTTCTTTTTCTTTTGGCTTTCCACTATTTTCTTTCTCCTCTCAAGCCAATCCCTCTCTTAGAGCACTTTTACCTTCAAGGAGAATGATAGGGGGTTCTCTTGACTCAAGGAGAAAAATAAAATCCTATTAATTCTCTCCACCTCCTAATTAGTCCGTCCTATCAATGAACTTCCCTATTTTGTTGAGAGAGAATCTCTCCAAATCCCATTATTTCCCTAAATCATCTCCATTATCTAATTAAAATTGAATTTAAAATTCAAATTCAATTACACTCCTATAAACATGGAGTGATTGTGGGAGGTCTCCAACTCATTCCCAATGAGCTCATGTTGGGAACTCTCTAGAGTTTTGACCAACCCAAGTTGTGGCCACTATGATGGGCCACAATTCGAGTCATGACCCAACCGGGTCATTCTTACACTCTCTTCTCTATTAAGGATCTAAAAGCCCCAAGCTTGGATGTGTTAAATGCTTTGTTTTTTTTTTTTTTTTAATGTTATTGGCGATTCAATCTATAGGACTATCAATGCATTTTTCCACTCCAGAAAGATGAATAGGGTGTTCAATGTCACCCGTATCACTTTGATTACAAAGACAAATAACCCTAAAATAGTCAACAATTTTAGACCCATAAGCTTATGTGACGTGATTTACAAGATTACTTCTAAAATTCTGATAAATAGAATTAACCCTTTTATGGATGATATTATTTTCTCATATCAAAGTGCATTTGTGCTAAATAGATAAATCATTAAGAACATTCTCATTGCTCATGAAATGATTCATTCAATAAAGAAAAATAAAGAAATGGATGTTTGGCATATTGGCATATAGAATCGATACCGCAAAAGGCTTATGACTGTTTAGAATGGAGTTTTATTGAGAAAGTTCTTATTAAATTTGGATTTCACAAGCAATGGGTTGATTGGGCCATGGAATGTATTAGAGTTGTTTCATTTCAATTTTTTATCAATGGTTTACATACTAGACATATAGTTCTATCTCAAAGCACTAGGCAAGGAGACCCTTATCTCCATATATTTTAGTTTTGTATAAAAGCTCTCTCTAAAAAACTTGAAAAAAAAAAAGCTGTTGGAGGTGAAAAATTAATTGGGTGTAAAATTGAGAGGGAAGTGCCCATTATCCCCATCCTTCAATTTGCTGATGATTGTATCATCTTTGCCGATACTTCAATTGATGCTTGACTAAAAATTAGAGACATTTTGGACAAGTTTGCTAGAGTTTTGATTTAAAGCCCAAATTTTGCTAAATCAGTGATAAATTTCTCTAATGGTATACCTAAAAGGCTCCCAAAAAATATGTCTAAGATTCTTAAAGTTCCATTGGAAATGAGAAACAAGATATGTCTTGGAGTGCCAAACATTAAGGGTAGGTTTTCAAAAGATCTTTTTAAATATCTAAAAGAAAGGATTATTAGCAACCTTGCGGGTTGGAAAAAGAATACACTTTCTTTGGCTAAAAAGTTGACTATTGTTAATTCCACTACTAGGATGGTTCCCTATTGGTAGAAGGTCAATCCATCTAGTAAATTTGAAAAGGGTGTGCACATCAAAGGCTTAGAGTGGATTGGGTTTGAGGAATCTACACTGGTTTAATAAGACCTTGTTAGCCAAATTAGGCTAGAAAATTCTCATCGATGGAAAAAAATTTTGGGTCAATGTAATGTTAGATAAATATTTAAAAAAAAAAATGGAAGGCTAATTATAGAAAAGGCGATTCAGGGGCCTAGAGAGGGATTTTTTCATCTCCTCATTTGACCAAGAGAGGATATAGTTAAATTCTAGGCAATGGTAGAAACATAAAATTCTGGTCTAATACTTAGACTTTGGATATAGTTAGCCATGACCGGATTAAAACTAAGGAGCTTATGGTGTGTGATGTCATTGATAATGAAGGGAATATTTGGAATGAAAGTTTAATTCATTCATTGATTCCCAATGCTGATTGGCAGTGGATTAAGCCTATCTAAATTCCTACAAATCAAGTTGAGGACAAACTTAGGGTTCACTTGGTTCACAGTTAGAATTGGAATTAGAATCGGAATCGAAATCCTCTGGAATTGTAATCGGAATGGTCCATTCCCATAATCTGTTTGGTTCAGACAGGAATGGGAATGGGAATTAAAATTAGCAAGAATGGGATTTCATTCCCAAATGAGGGGCAGGGAATGGCCATTCCAGTAGGAATGGGAATGGGATTCCGATTCCGCCCAACCAAGCAGTTGGAATCATAATAGCACATTCCAGTTCCCATTCCAGACCCCTATTCTTGTGAACCAAACAGAACCTTATATGAAAATTAACTCCGGGTGGCAAATTTACAACCAAATTGGCTTATAATGAGGTATGTTGATTAGAAGGGGCTTCAACTTCTATTAACAAAGTTCTTAATAGTATCTTGACACTAAGGATCCCTCGAGAGAAAAGGATTTCCATGGTCTTGCTTCTTGGCAACAAGTTACCTACACAAAAAAAAATAATAATAATAATCAACAAAGGTTTTTGATGAGGGCGGATTTGGCCCTCCAATGACATTATGACACATGGCACCTCATGACAACTAGGTGCAGCCCAGCACTTCACAGGTAGCTCGCCACCAAGAAGACCGACAGCTCGGCATAGGCAGACCGGTACGTGGACATGACTCGACACAGGTGACAGCTCAGCAAGTATCAGCTCACCACAGAGCGAGCTCGAGCACACCGATGTCCCAAGCTGCACTCTGAGTTAAGTTCATCCCAGTTCGCGAACTAGAACAACATTTGCTCAAGGCCCAAGCAAGTGGGCCACCTCAAAGGTAACTCACCTCAGGCAAAATCACATTGGCACGCCACCAATAGCTCGTCATAGGGTAGCTCGCTACTAGGCAGCTCGGTGTTCTATGGGAAGTTTCTCATCTGACAAAGTCGTACCTGCCAGACTGCTCCCGCGTCCCTCTTCTAACGGCGCAACACCTACCAATTCAGAAGGTTGCGCCCCTATCACCCACCTGGCGGCGGCATGCCTACAGGTTGTCTCCCAGCTAGTGAGATCATACCATGCAACGGTTACTGTAGCCCGCCTGCTCTCGGCCCTAATAGTGATGGCCAGCAGCTCCGAGGTACGACCTGATAACGGATCGCCACCACAGGGATTTGGGATCAACCCCACCAAACCTAGCAGACGCCAATATATAAGCACTCCGACCCCTCAGAGGCAAAGGTATCGCATATTCACCACTCTCTAGTTCTCATCTTCTTGAGTACTCATTCTCTTTCTTAGCTCGCTACCGAGTTCTGACTTAAGCATCAGAGAGTCCCCACCGGGTGTTCAACCCCGGGTCCCTTCGTCCTTCTTGCAGGTATCTCTTGCCCATCGCCAGCTAGAAGCCTCGTCACTTCCAGCTAGGAGTGGCTGGATTGTGCATCATCAATTGGCGCCGCCTGTGGGAAACGTTTCGAAAGGCTTCTCTACCAAACTTTCACCAACATCAATGGCGTCTTCTAGCAACGCCGAGCTTAACAATGGAACAAACACCTCTGAGGGTCACCTCCAAGCTCCCACTGTACGTATTGGACAGTTTACTGTACCCCTCAACACCTTCGGTGTTCCCACGCTGGACCTACCCCAGGTCGCCGAAGCTGTGAACCCCCCACTCCCTTCTGCGGTGAACACCACCTTCGTTGAATCCGTCGTGGTCCTCCCGCGGTGGGGCAAAGCCAGCTTGGTGACTTAGTGCAGTGCGTACGAGTCATGCAAGCCCAAATTCAGCAAGTCCAACAACTTTAGCATTACCAGCAACAAGTCTTGTGTCACTTCTACCAATAGCAGTTCCAAGCACTACAACAGAGCCAGCAGCCAGCCCAACCGCGGTGCCCCATAACACCGCTAAAACAGCAGTCGTCCGTTCGATCGCCACCGAAGTAGCCGACCTCCCCACAAGGGGGAGACCTCCCAGGCCTCGTCCCATGGCAGGAGAGGACCAACAGCCCCCGCCGCCTCACAACAAGGCAGGTCAAGGAGCGCCCGCCCCACCAAGGCCAATCCGTCCCAGCACGTGCAACCGAAAGCCTCATTGACGGGCAATCTGTTCGAAGCCCTGGCAACAAACTCTAGGCGAAGTCCTTCAGCTCGTGAAAGCCAATTCCAGTCAGACTCTCACCAGGCCAAGGCCCGACTGGGCAGCACCAAAACAACCAGCACTAGCGCGGACTCAGCCAAAAGCTAGCGAAGGCGGCATCCCAAAGCCCGCCGTGCGCTAATCCCCGAACAGCTGGTAGAGATCGAGCAGCCCGAAGGCAAGGCGAGATGGGACCCGGGGGTCATGAAGGTCGCACCCCTCCTTTCGATACCATCTCCCCTCTCTCTTGACCTCCTAACGAATCTCATGCCAAAAGGCTTTAAAATTCCCCCTCTGGACATGTACGATGGGTCGTTCGATCCAAATAACCATGTGGACTCCTTCCAGTCCCAAATGCGCCTCGCCAGGGCCAGTGAAGCCTGCATGTGCATTGCCTTCTCCACGACCTTCAGAGGAGTAGCGTGCACGTGGTATAGAAACCTCCCATCTAGAGCAATACAGAGTTGGGCGCAATTTGTACAAGCATTCACCTCGCGCTTCGTTACTAGCAAGAAGTATCCAAGGTCGCAGAAAAGCCTTCTTAGCATAGTCCAGAAAGAGAGAGAGTCCATTCAGAGCTACATCAAGTGCTTCAACGACACCTGCCTCCTAATCCCAGACCTAGATCCTGCTATGAGACTCGCCGCAGCAAAGGGAGGAATCACTCACCGGGAGTTCAAGTGGTACGTAGTGGTGAACAAGCCCAAGGACATCACCGCATTCCTCAAGCTCGCTGACCAATTCATCGAGACTGAAGAGGAAATGAATCAAAAAGCCGGAGCTCCAGTAGAGAAGAGGAGGAGAGACGATGACAGGATGCACCACGGAAGTGGCAAAAGGAAGAAGAGCAAATCCCCGATGACAGGACGCACCACGGAAGCGGCAAAAGGAGAGACGATGACAGGATGCACCACGGAGGAGGAGAGACCAATTCATCAATTCATCTCGGCACCTGGTCAGCCCCGCACCCCACAGGCAGCTTGACACCCGGTCAACCTGGCACCTCACAAGCAGCTCGACACCCGGTCAGCCCGGCACCTCATAGGCAACTCGACACTGCTCAAGACCCAGTCACCTCTTCAGCATGGGCAAAGTTCAGGAGTGGACTATGAGTCGCTCCCAAAGCCCAAGGGCCACAACACTGCTTAAGACCCAGTCGCCTCCTTGCCATGAGCACTTAAGACCTAGTCGCCTCCTTGGCATGGGCATCCTTGGCATGGGCACTTAAGACCCATTCGCCTCTTCGGCATGGGTGAGCTACTCCTAGTCGCCTCTTTGGCATGGGCACTTAAAACCCAGTCGCCTCATCGGCATGGGCAAACTAGATCCTAGTCGCCTCTTTAGCATGGGCACTTAAGACCCAGTCACCTCTTCGGCATGGGCGAGCTAGTCCCAGTCGCCTCCTTGGCATGGGCACTTAAGACCCAGTCGCCTCATCGGAATGTGCAAGCTAGGTCCCAGTCGCCTCCTTGTCATGGGCACTTAAGACCCATTCGCCTCTTCGACAGGGGCAAGATAGGTCCCAATCGCCTCTTCGGCATGGGCACTTAAGACCCAGTCGCCTCCTTGGCATGGGCACTTAAGACCTAGTTGCCTCTTCGGCATGGGCAAGATAGGTCCCAGTCGCCTCTTCGACATGGGCACTTAAGACCTAGTTGCCTCCTTGGCATGGGCACTTAAGACCCAGTCACCTCCTTGGCATGGGCACTTAAAACCCAGTCGCCTCTTCGACATGGGTGAGCTAGTCCTAATTGCCTCCTTGGCATGGGCACTTAAAACCCAATCGCCTCTTCGGCATGGGCAAGCTAGATCCCAGTCGCTTCTTCAGCATGGGCACTTAATACCTAGTCACCTCTTTGGCATGGGTGAGCTAGTCTTAATCGCCTCCTTGGCATGGGCACTTAAGTCCCAGTCGCCTATTCGGCATGGGCAAGCTAGGTCCCAGTCGCCTCTTCGGCATGGGCACTTAAGACCCAGTCCCCTCCTTGGCATGGGCACTTAAGACCCTGTCGCCTTTTCGGCATGGGTGAGCTAGTCCCAGTCGCCTCCTTGGAATAGGCACTTAAAACCCAGTCGCCTCTTCGGCATGGGCAAGATAGATCCTAGTCGTCTCTTCGGCATGGGCACTTAAGACCCAGTTGCCTCCTCGGCAAGGGCAAGCTAGTCCTAGTCGCCTCCTTGGCATGGGCACTTAAAACCAGTCACCTCTTCGGCATGGGCAAGCTAGATCCTAGTCGCCTCTTCAGCAATGGCACTTAAGACATAGTCGCCTCTTTGGCATGGGCGAGCTAGTCCCAGTCGCCTCTTCGGCACGGGCAAGCTAGGTCCCAATCGCCTCCTTGGCATGGGCACTTAAGACCCAGTCGCCTCTTCGGCATGGGTGAGCTAGTCCTAGTCGCCTCCTTGGCATGGGCACTTAAAACACAGTCCCCTCTTCGGCATGGGCAATTTAGGTCCCAGTTGCCTCTTCGACATGGGCACTTAAGACCCAGTCGCCTCTTCGGCATGGGTGAGCTAGTCCTAGTCGCCTCCTTGGCATGGGCACTTAAGACCCAATCGCCTCTTCGGCATGGACAAAATCAACAAAAGTGGACTATAAGTCACTCCCAAAGCCTAAGGGCTAAAGTACCGAACTAACAGAGACCTTGGCACCACGTCGCCTCTTCGACATGGGAAAAATCCAAGAGTAGACTGCGAGTCACTCCCAGAACCTAAGGAACTGAATCAACGCTTACGAGCCCATCGAATTATGGGCCAAAAAGAGAAATCTACTCCTTTCGTTGAATTACTCTCAGCTCGGGAGTGGGGGGCAAATGATGAGGGCGGATTTGGCCCTCCAATGACATTATGACACATGGCACCTCATGACAAGTAGGTGCAGCCCCACACTTCACAGGCAGCTCACCACCAAGCAGCCTGACAGCTCGGAATAGGCGGACCGGTACGTGGACATGACTCGATGCAGGTGACGGCTCAGCAAGTATAAGCTCACCATAGAGCGAGCTCGAGCACGCCGATGTCCCGAGCTGCACTCCGAGTTAAGTTCATCCCAGTTCGCGAACTAGAACAACAAGTTTGCTCCAAGCCCAAGCAAGTGGACCACCTCGAAGGCAACTCACCTCAGGCAGAATCACCTTGGTACGCCACCAGTAGCTCGCTACGAGGCGGCTCGGCGTTCTACGGGAAGTTTCTCATCTGACAAAGCTGTACCTACCTGACTACTCCCGCGTCCCTCGTCTAACGGCACAACACCTGCCAATTCAGAAGGCTGCACCCTTGTCTCCCACCCGGCGGCGGCGTGCCTACACGTTGTCTCCCAGCTGGCGGGACTGTACCATGCAACGGTTACTGTAGCCCGCCTGCTCTCGGCCTTGATAGTGACGGCCAGCCGCTCTGAGGTACGACCTGATAGCGGATCGCCACAGCAGGGATTTGGGATCAACCCCACCGAACCTGTCAGACGCCAGTATTTAAGCACTCCGACCCCTCAGAGGCAAAGGTATCGCATATTCACCACTCTCTAGCTCTCATCTTCTTGCGTACTCATTCTCTTTCTCAGCTCGCTACCGAGTTCTGACTTAAGCATCGGAGAGTCCCTGACGGGTGTTCAACCCCGGGTCCCTTCGCCCTTCTTGCAGGTATCTCTTGCCTGTCGCTGGTTAGAAGCCTCGTCACTTCCAGTTAGGAGTGACCGGATTGCGCATCATCAATATTCTTTGAAGTTGATGGTAAAGTAGAGAGCTTCCCATGCAGTTCAAGTTTCAATTTTATTAATAGAATGATACTAACCCCCTGAGTTACGAGAGGCATCAAAATTAATCTTGATAGAGCCCACAATTGGGCAAGCCAAACAATTGGGCTCCAAACTTTATGAATAGTAGCTATCTCCTCATTCAAAAAACTTGAATGAACCTCTACTACTAAATAAGAAAGGGCCTCATTAAGGAGAATGGGAGGGTGAATAGTATTGTCATTAAATAATTTTTCATTTCTTTTTCCCAAATAAACCAGCAAATAACTTCACATTTTTTTGACAAGTGGATAAATTTGGCACTTCATCCAAGAAATTCAAATCCACTAATCAATAATGGATGCATCACAATCTTTGAAAATATGGCTAATGTCTTCCTCATCACCACAGTGACAACAAGCACCATCAATATTAAAAATGATGATGCGTAATCCGGCTACTCCTGGCTGGAAGCGACGAGGCTTCTAGCTAGCGACGGGCAAGAGGTACCTGCAAGAAGGACGAAGGGACCTGGGGTTGAACACTCGGCGGGGACTCTTCGATGCTTAAGTCAGAACTCGGTAGCGAGCTGAGAAAGAGAATGAATACGCAAGAAGATGAGAACTAGAGAGTGGTGCATATGCGATACCTTTGCCTCTGAGGAGTCAGAGTGCTTATATACTGGCGTCTGACAGGTTCGGTGGGGTTGATCCCAAATCCCTACTGTGGCGATCCGCTATGAGGTCGTACCTTGGAGCGGCTGGCCATCACTGTCAAAGCCGAGAGCAGGCGGGCTACAATGACCGTTGCATGGTATGGTCCCGCCAGCTGGGAGACAACCTGTAGGCACGACGCCGCCAGGTGGGAGACAGGGACACAACCTTCTGAATTGGCAAGCACTGCGCCGTTAGACGAGGGATGCAAGAGCAGTTTGGCAAGTACGACTTTGTCATATGAGAAACTTCCCATAGAACGTCGAGTCGTCCCGTAGCGAGCTACTTTGTAGTGAGCTACCCTATGACGAGCTACTGGTGGCGTGCCAAGGTGATTTTGCCTGAGGTGAGTTGCCTTCGAGGTGGCCCACTTGCTTGGGCCTGGAGCGAACTTGTTGTTCTAGTTCGCGAACTAGGATGAACTTAACTCGGAGTGCAGCTTGGGACATCGGCGTGCTTGAGCTTGCTCTGTGGCGAGTTGATACTTGCTGAGTTGTCACCTGTGTCGAGTCATGTCCACGTACTGGTTCGCCTATGCTGAGCTGTTAGGCTGCTTGGTGGCGAGCTACCTAGTGACGAGTTGCCTGTGAAGTGCCGGGCTACACCTAATTGTCACGAGGTGTCATATGTCATAATGTCATTGGAGGGCCAAACCTGCCCTCATCAAATACCATGTCATCCTCAAAGGAGACTCAGAGCTCGTCATCGATAGCTTAAACAAGACTGTGGACCCATTGTGGAAACTTGAGAAAATGATTGAGGAGTGCCATTATGTTTTTCTCTTGTTTGAGTTCAGGTATCACATTTTATCATGTATTTCGGGAAGCAAATCAAGCAATTGATTGGTTAGCTCGTAATGCCCTTGTTGGAGGTCATGTAAGTTGGATTTTTTGCCATGGTCTCTTAATTTTATTTGGTTCTTTGATGTCAAGGGACACGGTACCCCGGGTCTTGTGTAGTCCCTTCCAATCTATGAAAAAAAAAATCATTGTCGATATTCAAATATGATTTGATTCAGTTTAATTTATGTAAAACTTAACAATTTGTTAAAAGGAAAGAACATAACGATTGATTTAGATCAATTCACATCCTGATCCGGTCCATTTTATGTTTGGTATAAGTCAAAACGATTAATTTCCACCTTCTTAAGAGACAATCAATGCCCACTGTTAGGTGGGCCCCATCCAACACGAAAGATGATTACTATGCATCGTTTTTCATTTTTTTTTTTTTTGTTTTTCAAAGTGAACTGTGCATACTCTCTTTCTTCTTATCGATGTACTGAAGCAGCAACGCATTATTCATCTAGGTTGTATTTGGCTGCAGAAAAATGAATTATTTTGTAAATACTGGCATTCAAATTATTTTGTTCATTTCAGTAGAGACGTGGATTCGAATCCTTCTACCATCAAACTTAGGGAGGATGAGCATTTGGTTTATTGAGTTAAAAATTGAATTAAATAAACCAAAATTTTTATAAACCAAAATAATAAAATCAAAATCAAAATCGAAACTGATTTACACTAAAACTGAAATAATCGAACCGAAATTTTCGATTCGGTTTTTGGTTATTTTGGTTAAAAACCAGATTTAGTTATTATATATATATATATATATATATTATAAATTTAATTTCATATATATATATATATATTATAAATTTAATTTCATCATAATACTTTATATGTAATATATAAATATATAGCATATTATATATTATATAATGAATTTTAACTAATTTGGTTTTTTCAGTTAACCGAATTTCTAAATCTGAAAACCGGAATCGAAAACCGAAATTGTTAAAAACTGAATTACCTAAAAACCAAAAAACCAAAACTGAAATTTTCAATTTGATAATTCGATTTTAACCAAATAATGCTCACCCCTAATGAGGATTACAAGTGTAACGTTGTGCTACTCAAAACAACCATTATGGAAGATTCAAGTGTATGTACGTATGTATGTATATATGTATGTATGTATGTATGTATGTATGTAAGGGTGGAGATTTCACTTCCATCCCTATCCTTGTCCTCGGCGATTGAATGCACATTTGGGATGGAACCCAGCAGGCCCATCTTGGTGAAGGCAAGATCAGATGGCAAAGTCTCCACTATAGATAGTAACCAATGATCCAATAGTCGTGATGGTCATTTGTCACCCCTCCAGATAGTAACCAGGCTACAAATCAAAACCGTGGGACTATAGGCTTTTCATGGTATGATCAGTGGGTCTCACGTGCCCTGTTGGGTCTGCTCTACCCATCCCCAATGAGACTATGGACTTTTCATGGTTCACATCTCCGCCCCATAACGTTCCTCCCAGGACGCTCCACAGCACATTCCTGCCGTGTATTGAGAGCATCTCCCATTGATGACATCATCGATTCTGGTATATCATTGGGAGATATTCCCAATACACGATAGGGATGTATTGTGGGGCGTTGTGGGGCGGAGATGTCGTCTCAGGTTTTAGATGCCCCCCTCTACCCATTGCCAGCCCCCAATATTGTATAGTATGGAATACCCTAAACTCAAATAAGATAATCCGCTTTACATTGGAGAACAACTAGATTGCATGGACACATGGTCATTGAGAGTTGTGGAATACACAATACTTGACTAGTTTAGAGTATGTAATACCCTAAACTCAAAGCACAATATGCTAGCTCGCCCGTTGATGAGGATTTGAGTTTGACTAGGCTAGTTGTAGTGCAAACTTGGGATGGGAGTCATGCGGCTACTGCTTTTATTGGGGTATGAAAGAGTTAGCCCAACTATGCAACTGTAATCCATTTGCGAGAAAAAATCTTAAAATTTTATTCCATATGAATAATCAATACATAAAAAATGATTAAATGAAATTGAAAAAATACTAATAAATTTTTAAAAAAATACAATAAAATTGAAAAAAATTACAAATAACCTACAAGGTACAAATAAATTGAAAAATTCAAAATTTACAATAATCTAAAAAAAAAACTTCTTCAAGTCTTCAACTTGAAGTCCCACTTTCCTCTTCTTCTAGTGATACATTGAACGTTGTGTCATGTCTTCCTTTATCTTGTAGACTTGTAGTCTATTTTCTGTATCCAACCAAACTTTTAACAAATATACATCTCCAATGTTTCATTTGTCATCCTATTCCTCCTCTCATCTAGCACCTTGTTTCCAGCACTAAAACAAGATTTCAATGCTACAATACACACCAAAGAGGTTAGTAGAGCACGTCTCATTGCGGCAAGTAGACAGTAATTATTTTCTGGTTCTATCCATTAGGCTAAAATATCAAAGTTTTCTAATCCCTTATCTAAGAAAACTTAAAAAATTATTTTGCAAATAAAATTTAAGTTCATTGAAAGATGAAGTTAAAGTAGAGGAAGATGAGAAACTAATGAGCGTACTTATTAAGAACCACACCATAGATCTACTTTATGCGATACCACTACTACAATATATGTAAGTGGCATTGAACAAGTTTTTTTTTTCTTTTTTAATTTAGATTTATACTAGTAGGGACAAGTGCGATGCATGGGCTTTGTTAAAACAGTTTCAAGCAATAAAGCTAGGGTGCAAGTTGGTTGTACCCAATTCAAGCCCAACCTGATTCAATAAAAGCTTTTGCACAGGTTGGGTTTGAGTTTTTTAACTTTAAGAAGGGGTTGAGCCAAAAAAACTTGGGCCTAAACTAAACTTAGATTGGGCTTGGGTTGAGGCCTCGAGTACTGATACTAATAATATATCCAATTATATATATATTTTATGTATTTTTTATTTTTATAAATTTTATTTTATTATTATTAATCGGATGCATATTGCACTGATTGCATAAACACCTCATCCACATGTGATAATTGGGTTGAGTTGTGAAGTTTTAAGTATTATTGAGAGGCCTACCTGCTTAACTAAACTATTCTTTTTGTAGTGTTTTATCTTTTTTCCTTTGTTCATTTATTAAAAAAAATATAAGATTTAAATAGAGGGAGTTGAATGAGGTGAAAAGTAGTAGTTCAATTTACAATTTGAACATTACAATTAAGAGACTAAATTCAAAAATGAGTATTTTAGTTCAAAGAAATTTCCATAATGTTGTTTATATTTTTAATAGTAGTGTAAATGTAGAATTATAGATGTGTTCAATTTTGTCTATATTTATTTTTTGTATTTTTTTGTGTAAAAATAATTCTAATATATCACACTTACTTTTTATTTTTATATGATATTATAAATGTTCTTGCTTATTTTTTTTGCAAAATTTATGTATTTTTTTGTTTTTTATATTTTATTAATTTTTATTATTTATTTATGACATTAAAGGTTAACACATTTAACCTAAAAGTTGAACTATTTATTATTACCTTTTTATATTTCATGTTTGATTAATTCTAAATTATGTAATTTATTTTCATTATCAATAAAAACAATTCTTGTTTATTATACTTGTTTTTTAATTTGATTAATAAAAATATCTTAAATGTGTCTATTTTTTTCTACAGTTTTTTTTGTAATTATCTATTATTATTTCTATTTAAAAATTTTATTACCTAACTATGATTTCATAGGTTGCTCAATTTGATTCATATGGTTGAATTGCTTAACCACCACTTGGATAAAAAATGGTTTTGTCTTTTAGTCAGTCTTAAAATATATGGTAAATTTCCTAAACTACCCTTATTGTCTAGTTAATTGACTAAGTATACCCCTACTGTTTGACTATTGTCTAATGCTAACCCTACTATTTCGGAAAATTATCATTGTGTCAAAATATTGATGGAAGGGCTGAAATGTCCATTTTGCCCTTTAAGTCAAATCAGAAGCTTGTCTTCCTTGGTCTAGTCTTCGTCACCCAGGTCCAATATGTTGCAATGGCGATGATTTTCTTCCTCCACCCCCCTTCCCCTCTTCATCACTCATTGTAGGTGAACATCTGATGAACTCGGATTTAGGGGAAAGGGATTTCATCTACAACCAGTGGATTTGGGACAAAGGGATTTCATCTAGAAAAATTAGAACAATTTTCACATAGACACAGGGATTAACAAATGGTTTGGAACGAGGAGCCACCATTGACGACGGTGATGATGTTGATACAGGATACAACGGTTTGGAACGAGTAGCCACCACCGACAAAGGCGAATGGTGGCTTTTTCTCTTTCCATAGGACTGAACCCATTTTCATATTCATTCGCAAAGGCTGCCATGTAGAAACAAATAAATAGAGGATGAGCACGGTTAGATGAGTAATCTACTGCTACTTCTACTTAGACTCAAAGTGGAGTTGGAGTTGCGGGAGAGGAACAGAGATAGAGATGGGCGTAGATGATGTCGACACGGTGTTCGATGAAATGTCTAGATTTCTCCTAAAATGGTGAAACCAAGCTCCTAAGTCCCAATAATGAATTTACTATGGTGGTGATTTTGCGCCATTATCCGTTATCTTCCACTTCAATTGATTTGATCATACAAATTACCAAACCTGATTCTGTACAAAGATAGGAAAAAAATGAGTGAAAAGAATGTTATAATCAATATTATTAAGAATTTAGAGTAGACACGTTGAAATCACTACACATGCACACACATTCACCATCTCAAAAACCTTCTTTCTCTCCATTTCTCATCTTTAGTTCTATATTTTTAATCCCATCGAGCTTCCTTGCTTTACCCACATATTTATGCCCTAAAAATTGGAAATGAGGGTTTATTTATCGTCTTCAATTCTATTGAATTGAAACCCAATCAAAGTAAGTGGAAAGAATATTCTGTCTTTTGAGGTTATTTTCTCTATTTAGGAAGGTTGCAGAGCTAATGGCAATGGGGATTTCCACTTAGAGTGGCCCTTTGAAGCCCTATTCATCTTCTCTCATTCATCACTCACCCATTAGGGCAATGCTAGACTTTGTCAATCTATCAACAATTCATAAAGGGGTTCCCTTAGTGTTGTAGAAGATCATATTAGCTCGGAGTGAGAAATATGAAAGGGTTGTTCATGGGTCGGGTTGGATCGGTTTAATAGATTTTTTTTCAACCGACCCGACCTAGTTAGGTTACTTAAAGAGCAAACCGAAACTGACCTGCCATTAAGCAAAACCGACCTAAACATGAAGGGTTGGTTTGGGTCGGTTTGGTTGCTAAAAAAATCTCTCCCAATTTGATTGAATGATTCAGCTACAGAACTGAACCTACCAATGCACCACACACAATAAAGCTTAAACCTACCAATGCACCACAGTAAAGTTACTGAACATCATTTCAATTTTCAGCCATAAACTGAACTAAACATCACTAACAATAAAGCTTAAACCTGTAATTAAACATCACTAATGAAGCCATCTTAGCTTATAATAAAGCTTAAACCTGTAACAAAACACCATTTTAGCCATAAACTGAATTGAACATCACTAATAATAAAGCTTAAACTTAATCGAACATCACTAATAAAGCCATCTTGACTTCTAATAAAGCTTCTAGTTCCAATAAAGCTTAAACTTATAATTGAGCATCACTAACTTTTGGACTCAAAAACAAGTAAGGTGTAAAAAAAATATATATTCATAAATTGAACATCATTTCAGCCATAAACTGAATTGAACATCACTAATAAAGGCATCTTGGCTTCTAATAAAACTTCTAGTTCCAATAAAGCTTAAACTTGCAACTGAACATCACAAACTTTTGGACTTAAAAACAAGTAAGGTGTAAAAAAACTATCATACATTGAACATTATTTCACCCATCCAATGATAAAATTTAAATGAAAAATCAATGACAAAAGTTGTTCATTAATCACTAATCCAAAATTTCTTGTAGCCATTCAAAAAATTAGGTGGCCTAATGGACTTTGGATTTTCATGTTTGAAGAAGAAATGCTGCCCTGCAAATGACTCAACTATCAAGAAACAAACAAAAAAAGTTTGTTTTACATTGTCAAATTACTTGGAAAATGAAAATTTAAATTGTAGAAAAATAATTACACTTGTAAAGATGATTAAGTAACCAAAACATCATTCATCATCACTTAATTACACTTGTTCCATTGTTCCTGAGAATTATAAAACAAAGAAACAAATATTAGTATGTAACTCAAAAGCGCCCACGAAACCAAACACATACAAAATCTAACCATCTTAGTCAAAGTAACAAAATGGCATTTGGAAAAATTCAGAGAAGAAAAAAAATCAAAGAAGACCCTGGCCCATTCGAATCCCTATCCCAAATGACACTTGTAACTCAAAAAATCCGACTTCGTTAAGATCAAAGAAGAAACCCAAGAAATCAAAGCAGGAGGAGAAATTGGAACTCCAATAGCTCCACTAAGTAGACATGTTCATGGGTTGGGAAGCCCGACGGGTCGACCGACTCGATCTCCGATCTAAGCCGGACTTGAATAGGATTTTAGGCCCATGGGCTCAGACTCGGGCCTAAAACATCGAGCCCAACTTTTTTTTTCAAGTCGAGCTCAGAATTTCTGACCCGAGCCCATGCCCGACTTGATAATGTATTATATAATATTTGTTCTTTTTTTCAAGTAATTGAGATCTTTCATTATTTTTTTTAGGTTTTGAGGTCCTTTAGTATAAATAAAATAGTTTTTAAATGAATAAAAAATAAAATTTTTCCAAATTTCTGGCTGGGTTCGGGCCCGGATTTTACTTTATATGAGGGTCAGGCTCGAGCTCGGGCCTAAGCATATTCTGTTAATGTAAAGGCAAAGCCTGATCTGAACCGGCCCATGAGCAAGTCTACCACTTAGCATAACGTTGAATGAATCCATCAACTATTCGTGTAGACAAATCAACCAAACCCAAAGAAAACCTTAAAAAATGACACAATGAAACATAATGAAGAGAGCGTCCTATGATATCATGCAACATCGGTGGTTTGTATCATGCCTCTTCAGTCTTCACGAGCCAAGAAAGAAAAATAGAATTACAAAATTACAAATTACAAATGTATAAGCAAAAGAAAAATCTCACAAGCACCAATTCCTTAGCCCTCTCTCTCTCACGCACTCTGCAAGTATTAAGAACAAGCCACTATAGAAGCTTCAAGACATGACATATATGAGAGAATTGGGAATTTTTTAGGGTTTGGATCCACCTTATCAGAATTTTTTAGGGCTGCATAACAGGATTTCAATGCTCCAATTGGTGTCTGAATTGACAACACATTGCAGGAGAATGAGACATTTACCAAAATAGATTGTAAAGGCATTGGCAAAGAGTTTGTGAATCATGGTTGGGTTATCTCTAAAGTGTACTTAGTTTCCCTCTCGAGGTTTGGCCGAAAAATGAAGATAGAGTTTTTCCAGAGTTTTCTTGGAAGGGTATTTTAAGAATTAAAAAAAAAATATCAATCATGTTAATGGAGTGTGATAGAAAATTAACGAAAAGGGAGGTTTTAGATAATTGCTAGAAAATTTAAGGATACTTTAAAACAATATGTAAACAGTAAGGATAGAGTTAGTCAGTTTTTTTAAACCATAGTGGTATTTTTAAGAAATTTGCTCAAATAATAAAAGGGAAAATTTCTGATTCTTCTGGCCTAGTGCCACTTTGGTCCCCAAACCTTAAAGTGCGACAATTCAGTACCCGAACTTTGAAACATGACAATCCAGTAGTTGTTGTTAACGAACTGTTAACCAGTCGTTAAGTAGCATTTGAAAAAGACACAAATGCCCTTCGAGTGTCATCTAATTTTCTTTATTAACCATCCAAACATTGACAAAAAAATTAACAATCTCAAATCCTTGCCTCTTCTATTCAAGAAAGTTGGTATCACTAGAATGCCTATTCAAACATGACCCCAACTTTCTTAATGGAAAAAGACAAGGATTTGATACTGTTAATTTTTTGTTAACGTTTAGATGGTTGATATAGAAAATTAAACAACACTTGAAGGGCATTTATATCTTTTTGAAATGTCACTTAAAAGTTAGTTCACAGCCAGAGGTGTCAATGGACCGGTTTCGGGGTGGATTCCATCCGATCGGAAGTGTTATGGATGGATTTGGACAGTCCTAAAATTGATATGGACTCGGACCGGTCCAAACATGACTCGCCCATTCATAGAATGGACCGAAAGTGGACAAGGCAAAAAATTTCAGATGAGCCCGCTGGTCTGTTTATTTTCATTTGAAGTTTGAACGTTGAAGGTTTGAAGCGTGGAAACTTTTGAAGGCTAGTTCGACACCTCCGTCGTTCCATCTCAATGTCTCGTCAGTGGTATTTCGTTTGAAACTTCGAACGAACTTCGACGGCATTTGCCCATCTCCGGCTATCTTCCTCTCGCCCTCAACCTGTGCACCTCCCACCTCTCCATCTCTGCACTCCACCATCATCGTCTCCGCCACAAGTGCCTGACACGCCACCGACAGGCTGGCCTCCATCTCTCTTCTGACCACAAGCGTCGATAAACTCATTACCGCAGCAAGCTGATCACTTGACTCTTTCACTCTTTCCTAGTTTCTGATGAAGCTACAGGCATCACAAACAGGGCACTGATTTGATGTCAAGAAACCAGAGAGAGGAGAGAGAGAGAGAGAGAAGAGAAAAGAAAGTGCTCACTAACTTGACTCTTTCACTCTTTCTTGGTTTCTTATGAAAGCTACGGGCATCACATATAGGGCACCGACTTGATGTCGAGAAACCAAAGAGAGAGAAAAGAGAAAGTGGTAACTGGCGAGTAGACCTATTCTTGGGTCAGATCGGGCTTTTACTCTTTATTAATAAAAAATGTTAGGCCCGACCAACGGGCCCACAACTTGGGCCCGAGCCCGACCCTGATAAAAAGCCCGAAGCCCGAGCCTGAGCCCGACCTAATAAAAGAAATTCAAAATTTTCCCTATTCAAATGGACATTATCTATTTTAATTCAGATGTTTTTTCCCCTATTTAAATGAACAATGGGCCTATAAGTGAATCAACAACCTTCTTAAATCAAAAAATTTATTCAATGGACATCACATAGGGTTTTTACTTAGGTTTAACTATAGGTTGGGCCAGGCTATTTTGGCAAAGCCCGAGCCCGGCTCAAAATTTATGCGAGCTGGGCTTTTTGGCCCGAGGTTAAGCCCGCGGGCCAAAAAGACTGTTCAAGCCTGTCCGGGGGCCGGGCCACCCGGCCCATGAACAGGTCTACTGGCGAGTGACAAGTGATACCACCGTCTACGACTAAGATTTCTCCAAATTTGTAGGGACTGACGATGGCATATTATCAGGGAAGGGGGTGAAGTTTCTAGCCTTTTAGGGTTTGTACGCGGTAGAGGTGTGAATCAGGCCGTGCCGCTCGCGGCCCGACACGACAGCCCACGGGCCATGCTAGGCCCAGCACTATGGTCCGTGTTGTGCTGGGCCTGGGGTTCGAAGTCCACAGGATGTTCTAGGACAACCCCCAAAATTTTCATCGGGGAAGACGGCATGGCCCGTGATAGCCTGCGAGCTAGCACATCACGGTCTGCACTTTGCGCAGGCTACCCACGGGTCGTGCCGTGCCGGCCCTACACAACCCACTTTACACCTCTAGTATGCGGCTTGGAAGGAATGTTGCTTTACCAAAACTGTCGACCAATGAAAAAACGACACGTACGTGTTGAGAGGCTGTTGTATGTTGATTGTTGTTGTTATTTCACTGTTGTGGACTCTTACGGACTGTGAATAGGAAAAATATTTTCTGAGGAAAACATTTAATTTGGACCAGATTGGGTCCAATCCGGTCCATTTACATTTCAATTGGACTGTATTGTATCTGATTTGTATGAGGTTTGGACTGGATTTAGTCCCATCCATTTATAAATGGACCAATGTTGGACTGGACTGGATTGGACCAAATCCAGTCCAATTGACAACTCTATTCAGAGCTAGTTAATGACAGGTATTGAATTGCCACATTTTAAAAGTTTAAGTACTAAATTGATTTATTTTAAAATTCGGGTATTGGATTCCCACATTTTCAAAATTTGAGTACTAAATTGATTCATTTTAAAGTTCGTGGACTAAAGTGGCCGTAGGACCGAATTACATGTAGGAAATTTTCCCATAATAAAATGGATCCCGCAAATATATGAAGCCAAACGGAGCCTTAATATTTTGAGTTGATTTTCTGGTACGGTGAATCTCCATGAGAGGGACCCATTGGATTGAGTGGCAGGTTCCTAACTTCAGATAATATAAATGTATAATCAAGTTAGACGTGGCAAGTTGGACCCACATGATGTTATGAGTCCAATCACCAGTGTCACTTTGTTTATACGATTTCTACTTCATGTCTTCGTCTAATGACTTCGGTGGACGGGTGAGCACGGAGGGGACAAGAAAATATTATTTTCTTTAGAACAGACTGGAGAGTGACGTTGGCGTTTTGTGCGTTGCGGATAAGGGTGTCTACATCATTTCCGCTTTGTCTTCTTTTCTTTATTTGTAAGGACATACTTTTGCTCGCCAAATGGACTGTATCCTCTCTCCATTGCAGGAGCATCGCTCTAGGGTTTGTTAAGGTGCGCCCACAGGAATTATCTGCCATCGCCACTCCATTACTGTTAACACCAATCTCCTTTTAGCTCTCTCTTGTGTGCTTTTCTTTTCTGACTTTCATCTAATACCTTTGTCATCGTTTTCCCTTCTCCGTTGTTCTTCCTATTGCAGAAGTCTGATTGTACTTGTCACTACCAGGTATATCTCTTTCTGTTGCAGCCTTGCAGGGGTGCTACCGTATGTGTGTGTGTATGTTTTGTTTTTTTACTAGAAGGTTGTAGATGATCAAAATTGCTGGAGGATTTGTTTTTTGTGTTTGGTTTCTGTTTCTCTGTTTTTATAATCAACAATGGGTTGGAGTAGAGTTGTGCTTTCATGGATGCTCCACAGTTGAAATATCTAACACTCCTGTGCAGTTTGTCGACTTCTTCAAATAGTGGTTTCATAACTTGATCTTGTTGTATTTTATTGTGGGGGTTCAGTTCTGCATGTTTCCCATAATTTGACTTGCGAGACATTGCAATTTTTGTTTGTTTGATGAAATATTATGAGCTACTGAATGATCAACTTTTTTTAAGTTATCATTTATCAAGCTCGTGATCAAGTAGCCCACCAGCACTTTACAAGCAAAACGCATCTTATGCATCTGAGAAAGTATTATGTATCTTATTCCTAATGAAAAAGGTATTATGTATCTCAACTGATGTATATGCCCTTTTTCTTGTTAATATTTACACGGTTGCCAGAATTAACACACTGTCTCCCTATACAGATTCCCAGAATTCTTTTATATACTTATTATAGTTTGTCCTTGAAGTTCTGTTGAAACATGATGTGCCTGCATTCTAATGTACTATTTCAATATAATTATAAAGGTGAATTGATGATTTTATTACTGTACTACTTGAAAATGTTATAACCAATTACCTTTTCCATTAGGTGTATGCAGCCATTTTAAGACTTTCCAAGACACACCTCAGAATTGGTGGTTTCTGTATGAGATTGCTTACATGCCGTGGTGTATCCCTAGTTAGCAAATTTGCATATGATATGTGTGTTATATGCTAATGACATTTTTTGGAAGAAAATGTTCAGAATTGCATATTTTTTTTCAAAAAATACAAAAATACATGAATAATTAGGAAAAACATATAATAAATGAATAATTCTGATTTCGAAAACTATGGGATGATAATTTGGGTTTTTTAATTTTATATAAATTTTCATAATTTTAAAATATATTAATATTTACATATGCATGTTCAGTATATTATATACGTATTCATTCACAAATAAAATATACCGAATTTTTACTTCAAACCTTTTAAATGAGAACATATTAAACAAAAACGCATATTGTGCCAGTCTTCTACCTTATTATGCTTATTTGACTGAATTATTTGTTTTATTCTTTGTTCTTAGTTCCAAGTTATGCACATATATTTCCTATTATCATATTTATGCCATACACATATTTAGTAGCTGTGGGTGTACATGAACTAAAAGAGTTATCAAGGCTTTCTTCTTATAAAGCCTCCATTTTGTTTGCTGGTAGGATGCAAGGTGCAATTCAAGCAATCCGATCACATGGAAACTCTCTCAGAAATGCAGTTCTGCAACACATCCGTGTAGTGGATCCAGTCATGCGGCCTGCTATATGTTCACGCTTTGAGTCAGTGTCCTCTGCTCGATTGGAAGAGAATGGTTTTGAAACCACAACAATTTCAGATGTTCTGAAAACCAAGGGTAAGGGTGCTGATGGTTCTTGGCTTTGGTGCACAACTAATGACATGGTTTATGATGCTGTAAAATCGGTATGTATGTTCTACATTATATATTTCTGTTCTGGAGTTCTTAATATTTTTTTTTTGACATTGCAATTGGAAAAAGGTTTATAGGTGGTAAATGAGATATCTTTTCCAGTCAAGCCTCCTATTACCAGCTTTGTTGTTGGAAGATACGTCTGACTTAGATCATTCATTGCATAGTGGGTGCACTATTTTGCACATTTATTTATTTTATTGCTGATATACCAGCAGTATATCCCATATTCCCATTATACATTCAATCGCCAAATGATGTCTAGAAATTTCTTTTAGAAAAATTCCCAAAAAATCACTTATTTATTTTGTTGATGAAACCCCAAATATGGTGGTCTTGTGTGCTTCAAGCATGAATTTTGATCTGCAAGCTATTCTTTCTCCAAGCTGTCCTTTCCTAGCTGTGCACAATCACTTCTGATGATTAATTCCCAAATTTAGTGATTCTTACATTCCCAACTTAAATATCTTTTTTAATCATTAGAATTGATTCTCTGCAAGCAGGCCAAACACTATCAGAGCTTCCATCTGGAAGGTTCCTAGGTTACATATGTTCATTTGCATACATTTGCTAAGTGAACATATTGGGAAACCTTTTCCTAGTGTATTTTATTTTCAAAGATTTAAATAAGGGATTTCACTTTCTCTTTTATCAGGTTACTTTTTTTTTTCTTTTTCTTTTTCTTTTTAACTGATATGATTTGATTAAAGGAGAAGGAAGAAAAAGTTAAAATAGAGCATGCAATTGTCCAAAACCTAGAAAGGTGAAGATTTATCAAAAAAAAAAACCTACAAAGGTGAAGGGTTTACCAACCACATAAGTGAAACAAAAAATGGTGAAACAATCTTCTGCCCACAATACGTGGTAATCACTTTTTAGGAGCATACCCCAATTAGAAGGAACTCCTCCTGATCCACCTCTAGTAAGAGCATCGACTAAGGAGTTGCTAATCTTGGGATCCAGCTGATGAGATCTTAATTTCGAGGCCAATGTTTTTCTGTTATGATGATAAAGTACCCATTGGTCTATCAACCATGTCAGACTGTTCTGACATAATTTTGCTAGCTATAGGGCAGATGCACTTTATTGGTTATATTGGTATAGCACACTTAGTGTACTTTATTTATTCCAGATGACACAGAACAATGTTGGAGCTTTGGTGGTGGTGAAACCAGGGGAGCAGAAGTCAATTGCTGGAATTATTACTGAAAGAGGTAATGAAATGTTGACTTAAGATGCTCTGTGAGTGGTGACAGTGGTCTATTGAACATGTTTTATATGCCTTGTGAGTTTGATTATTCTTCTTGTAAGATGAAGCATGCTTCAGTTGCAGAAATTTAAAATGCTTTCATAATGCACATTAACATATGATATCAATATTTGGGATATGATATCATTCAAGACTAGTAATTTGAAGTGTAATTGTGGTTATTTTACTAATAATTTTCCGTATGTGCTGTTAAATACTTGTGAGGCTATGGCGCACATTGTCATGCATTGGAGTAACAATCCCAGTGATATGTTGTTGATTTTTAGTAAAATATCTACTTGAACGAAACTACATTTGGAGGTAATTTGAGGCAAGATCAATAGACAAGCCCTTGTGATTTGTGACACCATACTTAATTAATTTCTAAAGTTTAATATTGTGTACCAGAGGAAAGTCAGCATCAAGAACTTAAGGATGGTCTGTGTATCCTGTCTTTGCCATAAATATGGATAGATCTAGGGTTTCACACCAGCACTTTATAAGCCCACTTAATCAGCCTAATTTGACCTGATATGATGATCTTAACCATCTATTCATGTTAATCTTTGGACTATGGGGGCCTCCAGGTATTTGGAAAGCTTGGTATTTACTTTCTGCAAGGAATTTAACTTTAATCAAAATTGAAGCATGCCTTCTTTCATTGAAAGAAGAAATGATATAATTAACATTTAAAGCTCTCTCTCTCTCTCTACACCCCCTAAATTGAATGCATGCAGTGATACAATGTCCATTTAGCCTTGTACAGTGTAGTTTTTTGGTAGACTGTTGAGTTATTGTGATGTTGCAACCTGTAGATATTATTGCATCCTTTTGTTGCTAGTATTCTGTTTATTGGATTTCATCACACAATGTGTAAAATTACTAGACGAAGTTTGGTCTTTTGTTTGATGGAAAATGTGTTTGTGCGCACTACCCAGTTAACAGAACCATCTTCACTGAGTAACTGTATCTTAAGATTTTGGGGTTCAACAGAGTTGACTCTTAGATGCATAACCTGAAATATGCATCTGAACCCATGCAACTTATGTTTACTTGATTGTTTTGTGTTTCTGGTGCATGTAAATGATTTCCCAACTTGATATGCTTTAGAGGACACATTAAAGCAACTACCAACATTATTTCATTTATTAGTCCGATATATAGACAGGCCATGATTCCATCTTTCCTTTGCATCATCCTTCCTTGAGATTGTTTTGTTAAGTTTATCTAAAATTAGCATCATTAGATGCTTCAAGTATATAACTGAGGCATCATGTTGGGTGAGCCGGTGAGGTATCTTGCAATGAACAAGAGATGAACTGGTTTTCCTTTCTTCTTACAAGGAAGCATATTTTGTTTGTAAACATTCCCTTATCTCTATGGATGAGGTACCTATAACTGAGGTTATCCACCTTTAGGATTTTATCAATATCAATACAATCTGTTGAAAGAAATGTCTTTCTTGGAACAGGAATTATTGAAATGTATTTAATCCACAAATATGGAGAGATGAATATGGGGACTCCTTTTGAATTCCCAAACTAACTTTTCACATGTAAATTTCCTTGGATGATTAGACTTCTTTGCTAGACAACATGGCTAGCAATTTCTCTCTCTCTCTCTCTCCAAACGTGCGTGTGCACAGAGATCATGTCAACACTATTTTTGTTGGTGGCAAAGTCATCTTGGTCAACGATTGTTGTGTCAGGTTGATTGAGAAGTAATTGATGTGGTCCTCTATGATCACATAAGGGCACATAATTTTGATGCTCCGAATCTTTAATGGTATAGCTGCCAGGTAGATATCACTTCTATTAATTTTGTGATTTGTTTCCAGACTACCTCAGGAAGATCATTGTTCAAGGAAGGTCATCCAAGTCAACTAAGGTTGGAGATATAATGACTGAGGAGGTATGCATTGAGCATCCCCTAAACTTGATTGGAGTTTCCTCATTCACAATGCCATATTAGCATTTATATTTTATGGCTGTCATTTTGTGATAACAAATCTACTGCCGTCTTGGCTGCTGATTTCAGAACAAGCTTATCACAGTTAGACCTGAAACCAAAGTTCTGCAGGCAATGCAACTGATGTCAGGTATATCTTCTGCTTTTCTTTATCAAGTATTTTAGTAATAGTAATTGATGGTGTGACGCTGCAGTCCACCATCCACTGGTGATTAAATGAATCGAGAATGACAATGTAGGCTTTGGTTCCATGGTAATTGGCAGATAATCGCATCAGGCATATTCCTGTGATCAATGATACAGGGATGATAGGCATGGTGTCCATTGGAGATGTCGTTCGGGCAGTGGTGAATGAATACCGGGAGGAGTTGGACCGCCTGAATGCATACATACAGGGGAGTTATTAAACACAAGATACCATATTACTACTTGGGCTGCTACTGCCGTTTCTGATGATGATGAAAGATGTTGATATAGAATCATGAAACTATGCTCTCTTAGAGTTTCTGGTATTTGGTAGACCGTCAATGAATGCTTGTAAATAGTGTGCCTGCTGCTGCTGCTGCTGCTTCGTCTCCTGCTGCCATTTATCTGCTACAACTTTGCTGAATTGCTGATGTATAAAACGGTGAATAATAAGCAACTAATATAATGGAAGCAAGCTGATGAGGTCCTTTGTATTCCTTTATAAACTTTCTATTCTCGTTTGATGGCCATGCTGAGGTCTCTACCTGAAACGTTTTGGGTTGATCTCAACTTCAGTGGGATGTGGAGCTTCTGTTTGCGGATTATGGTTTACGTACGGTATACCCCTTCGCCTTTAATGGGGTACAGATAAAATTGAAGCACTTAATTTTATGCACGCCTCAAAACGCTCGGTCTCAAAGGCACCTTTAACCCTCTACTAAGAGGCTACGGCCTGCAAAGTGCCAGCCGGTTGGTTGGTAGGGTCTCTTGCTGATTGTAAGGGTCTGTACCTGGGTTGGGGGCATTATGGGTTTGGGGATGGGCTACCCCAGTTGTGTAGTCCGATTGCCCCTTTGAACCCAAAGGAAAACACTACGGCCTCTATTTTAGGCCTCATATAAAAAGCATTAAATCTGAAAGAAAAAGAAAAAATATTAGTTAACATTCTTTATATTTAAGAAAATTGATTATTTAGTATCTAATATATATATATATATATATTAAAGGCTTTAAGGCTATGGTTCTCACCATTCAGACACGTGACTTTTTCAAATTTAGATGCATGTCATTTTTTAAGAAGTTGCTGTTAAAGCCCACAACCCGTTACCATCATTCAAACAAGTGGTTATCTCATTTTTTAGAAAGTCAAACACGTAGCCATTTTTAAGAAATTCTTGTTAAAGTTCACAGTGCACTATTAGGCTACAGTCCCCCACCATTCAGACACATGGCCTTCTTGTTTTTCTAAAAAGTTAGACATGTGGCATTTTTTTTAGAAATTACTGTTAAAACCTACAACCGACTATCACCATTTTCAATTCATTCCTAAAAAATACAGAAAATGCAAAGTAGTTATTCAAAATTACTTCTGCTTATATTCTATTAATCTCAGTTAACCATTAGCCCTTTATGTATCATACCAAAAGAAAATGATCCATATCCTAGTAATTATTGAAAATCTATTATTTGAAATTTTAATAATTATTTAAAATATTATTAAATATAAATTTAACATTATTGATTGTGTAGTCCGATGGCCCCTTGACCCAAAGGAAAACACTACGGCCTCTATTTTAGGCCTCATATAAAAAGCATTAAATCTGAAAGAAAAAGAAAAAATATTAGTTAACATTCTTTAGATTTAAGAAAATTGATTATTTAGTATCTAATATATATATATATATATATATATATATATATATATATATATATATATATATATATATATATTAAAGGCTTTAAGGCTATAGTTCTCACCACAGACACGTCACTTTTTCAAATTTAGATGCATGTCATTTTTTAAGAAGTTGCTGTTAAAGCCCACAACCCGTTACCACCATTCAAACAAGTGGTCTTCTCATTTTTTAGAAAGCCAAACACGTAGCCATTTTTGAGAAATTCTTGTTAAAGTTCACAATGCACTATTAGGTTACAGTCCCCCACCATTCAAACACATGGCCTTCTTGTTTTTCTAAAAAGTTAGACATGTGGCATTTTTTTAGAAATTACTGTTAAAACCTACAACCGACTATCACCATTTTCAATTCATTCCTAAAAAATACAGAAAATGCAAAGTAATTATCTACAATTACTTCTGCTTATATTCTATCAATCTCAGTTAACCATTAGCCCTTTACGTATCATACCAAAAGAAAATTATCCATATCCTAGTAATTATTGAAAATCTATTATTTGAAATAAATATTTTTTAAAATTTTAATAATTATTTAAAATATTATTAAATATAAATTTAACATTATTGATTCTACAATATAAGTTTAACATTACTAATTCCCTATACTTGATACGGGGTCATTCGCAGTAATGAAATAAATCAATTTATACTAAAAAAGTTCTCATAATACTTCTTTTAAACAAAAAATATGCATTTGTTTTTCTCTTACTAATGGTTTTGTTCATTTTGTAGTACATGGGTAATGCGTTCCCCGGGTAAGTGACTCCCAAGGGAAATGTTGCCCGAGCACTTTAGACTATGTTTGGGTGATGAGCGATGAGTTACCAAGTAAAGCATAAGGTGGGATTGGTATTGAGTTTTCAGCGGATGGGTAACTTATCCACACAAGTATCACTTATGCAATCAATAATCTCTGAAAAAATTATTTTCCATGGGTTTCATTATATTGGCAAGTGGGTTTCCTTTTTTTCCATCGAACCAACTTATACACCCTTCTTTACCGGAAAACAAATGAGGCCTGAATGTACATGTTAGAATAGGGTTTCCTTTTACCAAATCTAATTACAATGAACCAAGGTTTTAAAAATCAATTAAAAAACAAAATTGTTTTGGCAACTGGTTTTTGGGTCAGCGGTTCAATAGTCTGCGTCAAATGGTTTTAAATATTTTAACATGTGATATGTCATCGTACCTATTAGATTGAAATATTAGGATAAGATGCATATAAATATAAGAGAAATAAGGTTTGACCGTTTGAGAATGAGAGAGATTTGAGAAGCTATCGGCGGTTGAAAGAGTATAAAAGAAAAAGAAGAAGAAGAAGAAGAAAAAAGAAGGAATGAAGGAAGAGGAGAAGGCCACTTGCAAGCTGCAGCGGCGACGACGACAGCGACAGCGAACAACAATGGCGGCGATGGTGGCAAATTGGTGATGAAAGTAGATATGAGATTTCTCTCAGTCCCAGATCTCACTTTCTCTCGCAAATCTATTGTCTACATTGCTCTCATAAATCTCTGAACATGAGATCTCTCAGATCTCTCTCACTGTCTCACACATCTCTTAATTGATCTCTCTCTCTCTCTCTCTCTAGTAGATCACGAATTTGAGAGATCTTCTCCATTTTCACTCTAGTTATAACTTGTCAGAAGTAATAAACCATGAACCGTTCTTCGAGTCGAACAATTTTGTAGTCAAACCGTCTGGATCAATGGTTCATTGATTAATTCAATGGTTTTTTACCAGGGATCGAGTTTGAGATAAAACGAAATTAATTGCTTGGATGATTTCTGATCTAGACGGTCTAATCATCCGGGCCAATGACGGTTCAAAAATATTGCAATGAACAAAAATACCCTCATATAAACAATTTTTGCTTTGGGTTGGGCTCCCAACTCCCCTAACATCTTTGTGTAAGGGGGATTTTGCTTGGCTTTGGCTTGCTTGCCCCCGCTCCAACATAACCCCCCCACCCCCCCTTTACTAGTGTTAATTATTCATCATTTATAATCAAATGTATCCCTACTATTTATTTAATTGATTAATTCTACTTATATTGTTTAATTATTATCTTGTACTACCCCTATTATTTCTGACAATTGACTAATTACTCCGCTACCGTTAGGGTTCCATCACAATCCATCAAAATCTCTTACATGCCAAACCATTCAAAAATGATAGTAATACCCTTTTCTTCACCCCGACGCCGGTACTGGTCGTTTGAAACGTAGGGGGTGTTGGCTCTTGTCATCTGAATCTGATCAAATTCTTACGCACGATCTCTGTAAAATCCAAATTCCTATTTTGTCTGGTATCGGAGAGATGTCAGTGATTACAGGGAGTGGGGCTTTTAGGTTTGCCTAAGGATATGCTTAGGCCAAGACACTCTTTGGACCCCAAAGCTGGTCACACCATTATTGAACTTTGAAGCTAGTGATCTTGAGGCCGAAGCTGGTGGCATAGGTTTGGGGGAGTTGGTGGCACCACCGCTAAGGGAGCAGAGGAGAAGTCGTCTAACCTGTGGGTTTGGGTGCATGAGATGGGCTTCCGCCTCATCGAACTCTGCCTCTTCCCCCTCCATATCGTTCTCTTCCCCAGTGCCACAGAGGAACTGCTGTAACCGTCGAGGTCGTCTTGCTTCACCACTTGCTTCAACGAGGCAGAAAAAGGCACTACGTATTGCTCAAAATGCTCTAAAGAGGGCACCCCTTTTGATCCCGCTCTTCAACCACTGCTACATCCCCTGCAATACTTGCTTGGCTAGAAACCCAAGACGAGAATCACATCTTTTGTTGTGGAGTGGATCTCTCTGATTTCGTTGAACATGAGTCAGTATTCCGATGCAATGAGAAGTTGATTTGTTAGTGCCACCACTAACACTTTCAATTGTTCTACTTGTAGGGGAGGCAGAGAGGGGGAACGAAGAGGAGAAGGGAAGCGGAGGAAGAAGAAGATCATCACTGTTGTTGGAAGTTGTAGTGGTGGCAGTGATTTTGGTCGTTCCAAAATTAGAGGTGAAGGGGGGTGGAGGAAGAAGAAGATAATCGCCATTGCTAGAAGTTGTAGTGACAACAACAATTTTGGTTGATCCAAAGCAGAGAGAGGAGAAGGGGCGGAGGCAGCGGCGGCGACGGTGGCGATTTTGGTCAATTCAAAAAATGAACAGAGGAGAAAGGGGTAAAGGAAGAAGAAAATCATTGTCACCGCTGGAAGTTTCAGTGGCAGTGGCAATTTTGGTTGTTCCTAAAACATAGAGGAGAAGGGGGTGGAGAATTCAACGCTACCCGTGACTATGCTTCATATTGGGCTGGTTTTTCAGCGAGCTCCCGTGATACGAAAATCCATGCTTGGTGAGTAGTAAAGAGGGTATGGTTCGTCTTCTATTTTCAAGGAGAAGCTTAGATTCCGATGGTAGCGGGGGGAGGACACCCAGATGGGTGGAATTCTGGAGTGAGGTGGTTCTTGATCGGTGACGTAGAAATTCTTCATGTTGTTATTTTATCATCACCAGAGCGGTATATCGAGTCCACCCTGAGTTCAGCTTGCGTTCACCCTACTTTGCCATCTAAGGGTAAAATTACCATTTTACTATTTCAATTAAAATTTAATAGCGATGAAAATTGTCAAAAACAGTAGCATGCAATACAATAGTTAAAGAGTTCGTCAATTAGCTAAAAAGTAGGGGTAGCTTAAGAAATTTGTCCATATATAAATTAAGTAAAGATACTTTTATTTAGTAAAAATTGTTATAATTATAAATAAAATTATTAAAAAGAACATAATTTAATAAAAAATAAATATATAAATTAACTATGAAAGAAAAATATATAAGGAAATTAATCATATATATATATATATGATTAATTAAATATATGGATAATTTTATTTAGGTAAATTATTACCATAAAAATATGATTAATTTTAAGACAAAAATGAATATAAATATAAAAAATGCTATAAATTAAAATAAATTTTACCCTTGAAGCATAAAGTATTAGAAATAATTTTAGTATGTATGTATATATTACCTAATTTAGGTAGACATAGTTAAATAAAAAAAAAACATAAGGTTCATATTAAAAATAATATGTATGTAATAAAAGTGAAAATACATAAATTGGCTATAAAATGAAATAAATTGGCATATATATACATATGTGCAAACATTGTATTTATATACATACAAATAAAAAATATAAATTTATACTTTTAGGCTTGTGCCTCAAACCTCCTCGAGGCTAAGGTCCTAGAATACATAGAATGAAAGAAAGAATAGAACAACACATTGCACCTCCTTTGTAAGTTTGTTAATAGAGAATAAATTGCAATGGAATTTTGGGACATGTAAAACATGATTGATGACCAGTTTCGCTCCATGTTTCATAGTTCTGTAATGAGACGTAGTTGTAACAATCCCATTTGGAAGATTGGTTTAGAAGATTGTGGTTGAGTGCAATTAGATAATGAGGCAGTAGAAGCCATATGGTCAGAAGCACAACTATCTAGGATCCATCCAATGGAAATATTGGAGTGCTTACTAGAAAGGTTTACATGTGTAGCTGATTCATGGTTCTCTCTATTCAACAGGCCCATCAGTTGGTTAAATTGTTAGATGCTCAGCCCAGTAATAGGTGATTCATCATCATTGGTGTCTACATTGGCACATGAACTCAGTTGGGGGGTCTTGACAGACTTTGTAGAACGATTTGATTTGCCTTTCTCCCATCCGACAGGGTAACCCACAAGCTTGTAGCATCGTTCCCTTGTGTGCCCAACTTTCTTGCAATGATCGCAAATGTACTTAGAATGATTGAGATTCTCGGATTCTCGAGGGTTGGATCTTGATACATTGTTCAATGCAACCGCTTCATGGTTGAGCGGTCTTTGAAGGGAGATAGACATCTGGTGTTGTTCTTCTTGGGTCACAAGAGAATATGCTTTGCTCAAACTCGACAATGGATCCGATCCTAGAATGTTTGATCAGATGATGTTGAAAGATTCATTCAAACCCATCAAGAATTGGAGTTTTTCTTTCTCACAGTCTACAATGGATTGTTTCAAAGCTCCGCAGGTGCACTGAGGCAGATCGGTGAGGCTTCCGAGTTCATCCCATAACCCTTTGAGTCCGGTGAAATAATCAGCTACAGTTAGGTCTCCTTGCTGTAGCATTGCCAAGTCCCGTTTCAACTGATGGATCCGTGGGATGTTGCTCTACGCAAATCTCTCTTTTAACTCTTTCCAGATCTTAGAAGCCGAGTCAATAAAGGTAGTAAGGAGAGCTTGGATCAGATTCCATGGCCGTCACGACTAGAAGCAACGACGGGTTTTGATAATGGTGAGAACAAAGGGGATGAACCAGGAGGGAATTACAGGTTGTTTAAGCTGCAAAAGGTAGTAGCAGCGGAAGAGATTACAGGCTTTGATAGCATGTAAAAGCAAAGAAAACAAAGGCAGGGTTCGTAGCCTTATCGCAAATGTCGTAAGTTCATTGCAAAGACAGGGAGGCTGAACGCACATATTTTCTTGCATTAATTGATAAGGAAATGAGGTATAAATACATTTTGGTCGATGGGTAACCAACTTACAAGTTGCAACAAATTGGCCCAAGTGGTACAAGTGGTTTGTAACTAACTGCCACGTGGGCGTAAGCCAAGCTAGCTATACTTATTCTAATTCTAACGGAATATGGGAGGACGGATCCCCATCCATTATTTTTCAAAATGATTCATGAACAACTTATTAATTTCATTAGAAAAGTTTCATTGCTTGACGCACCATTTCGTTTCTCAACTCTTGGTTTCTTTTTCCTTTTTTTTCTTATTTTTTCTAACCATTTTTTCATATTTGAGGTTCTTTTGTGGTTTACATTCTATTATGTTATTGGTGATCAGTCTACTCTGTAATGCCTTCTTTTGTTTTTAATAAATGTTTTAAACTTTTTGATCTGTTGTTGGGCTTGTTGACCATTCTTTTCAAAATATGTTTAAATATTTTATTTCTATCTGATGTTGCTCAATCCGAGGTGGTGCACAAATTGAGGAGAGGAACCAGAGTTCTCTTTGGCACCCAAATGTCTCGTTGCTGCTATTAACCTTTTAAGGCTAAGTTTGGGAGTGCTTAAAAATAAGTGATTATTCAAATAAGCACTTATTTTGATCATGACCACACTGATAAGCACTTATTTGTATTTGTGAATAAGCACTTATTTGAAAGCTCCAAATTTTGGGGTTATTTTTAAATGTTTATTTCCTTTATGGCCTATATTGGCCTACCACATCATTTTAAAAATACCTATACTATCTCTGTTTAAAATAAGTGTATTTTTTTCACCAAATGCTCTTAAGTGTTAATTGAATTAGCACTTATTTTTCAAATAAGCACTCACAAACTTGGCCTAAAACATATCTTGACTTTAATGAAGCCCATGGGAGAGCATTCACTCTTTCCCAGCTAGACACTCTACGATACTTGCTTTTGGCTATTATGTAAAAGCCACTAATTGGATTGAAAAAGAATGGAGTTGCTTGCAGTTTAATACGACTAAACGAGCTACCAAAGGTCATGGTTTTCAAAACCGGACCGGACTAGAAAAACCAAGAACCGATCCACAAAACCATTGACTGAAGGGATGCGAGATCCATCACATGGACGCCCAAAAGTTGCGGAACAGGGTGGGTGAATTTCAAAAATCTCTCTCCCTTCAATTGGGAATCGTATTCCCTATTTTAGAAAAATAAGATTTTCAAGGATTAATTCTGAACCATAAACCAAACCAGATTTTAAACGAAACAGTGAGAGATGGATATACTTGATACAGAGAAATAGTATCTCTCAATGAAGTGTTCACGCCCAAAGAAGATCACCAAAAACTGCTCCCACTAAAGATGACATAGTGAATGGAGGAGCAGAATCAGCAGGGTTCGTCCCACGAACCGAATTCTTCAGCAAGAATCCAATGGAGAAAGTGAGCACAACTTCCTATCAGCCTTTCAACAAAGACTGATATCAAGATCCAATCTAGACCACTCCCACAATGTTGGAGAACGAACTGGCAGTATGGCGGCAGCAGGAATGGATCATAGGGAGAAGGTGCAGTCATACTGTGTATTCTTCTCTCTCTGTAATTCAAGATCTAGTATCTCTGGAACTTCTGGGATGATCTAGATTGTTCGCCCCCTCTTGCTTTACAAACTTAAAGAGATCAGCTCCTGATCCTATCAGGAGTTTCCTAATTCAGATCATTATCTGAATTTGGACTCTCCTTAAGTGATAAGGATAAGACCCTTATCTTATTTGCAGATTAGATCAGCCTTTTCCTGATCTTATCAGGAGGTTTCTAGATCTGAATTCAGATCTGGTCTCTCTGAGTGGATAGAGTGGGACTCTATCCTATCAGCTGATTTAATCCTGGATCCGCGCCCTTCTATTTAATTAATTAAAACAGGCCAATTCGAAATGGGCATCAGGCCCAATAAGTGTATGTGCTCAAAACTGCTTCCAAACTGCTACCCAGTTGGGCTTCTTTGTATGGCGTGGGACCTAAGCATTGATCTACACATCAGTCACATGGGTTCGGCCCAGCCTTTGTTACAAGGCCTGGCCGAATAGATTGTTGTGGACAGTGCACCCCCTGAAACCCATCACATGGGCTTCTATTAGGCACAACACTTACATTAAGTGGTCCTTGGGCCAAACCACCTTATAAAACCCAGGGAGTGTAGGCAGATGCAAGATTAGCCCATCAGGCATTACCCTTAATGGCCTTACACTTAACCTCTCAACTCATAATGATCAAACACTACTCGACAAAGGAGGATCTCTCCCTCGGCTGCAAGGAACAATGTTGCACTCTCTGCTTATATGGATCATGGGAATTAAAACCTTTTGCAAACATTTTAGAAACCGTAATATATATACTTTTATATCTCATATAAAATATATTTTGCAAAACAAATCTCAACGATTGAAATCGGCTGCCGCCAGTCTTGGTTTCCATCAGAGAGAGTGCATCCCCAATCATTACCTTTGTCCGACAAAGGGGTTGATCATTTCCCTATGATCACCCACTCAGATGAGTTCTCAGACTGTCCCAACAAACCCAGGTTTTGATCCCTGCTAAGGATCTCAATAATTGGTACATCAAAGACAGTCCAATCCGACACTTAGTGCAGTATCATAATCAAGCCTAGGGGTCAGGTGTAACTTTCTAGTTTTGCCCATTAATCTCCAAGGTCCAGGGCAATACTGTAAATATGGTCCGGTTCAAAGATTCAATTAATCCTACACTGCATGTGCCTTGTGTCTCACCCTGGCGGTTGAGACAGGCCACCCCAACCGACTTGGTGGAACATCAGTGTCAGCCTTATCAGGATAGGTCTCCCCAGACCGACCCACCGGCTGTGAACATTCTAAACTAACACGAGTCTCATCAAGTGTCTAGTTTAAGGGTATAACACAGAAACAAACCACAAGAACATGAATCAAATATGCACTTTATTCATTTACAATAAACATAAAAAATACATCATTCTGATTGAAGCTAAGGGCATACAAAGACTGTCTAACAGCTCCCATTTGCACTAAGGTCCAATCTGGTATAAGCCGAAGTCCATGCTTTCCACGTGTTTCTTAAACACTTTCTGTGATAGTGGCTTCGTCAATGGGTCTGCTACATTTTTCGCTAACGCTACCTTTTGAATCAGGACGTCCCCTCTACCAACAATCTCTTGCAGTACGTGGTACTTCCTCTCAATGTGCTTTGATTTCGAGTGGGCTCATTTCTCCTTAGCCTAAGCAATTGCTCCATTGTTGTCACACAACAACGAGATGGGTGATGTGTTGTGATGTGTTGGATGGAACTACTCCCAACTTGTGAACGAACTTATTCATCCACACGGCTTCTTTGGCAGTCTCGCTTGCGGCAATGTATTCGGCTTCGGTTGTGGAGTCTACAGTGGACCCCTGTTTGCTGCTTTTCCAGCAAACAATACATGATCCTATCGTGAAAACATATCCAGATGTAGACTTTCTATCATCTGGATTCGACTGGAAATTGGCATCAGTATACCCTTGGATCTATAATGAACTACCATTGAATACCAGACAAAATTCTTTTGTCCTTCGTAGGTATTTGAGTATATTTTTCACAGCGGTCCAGTGCTCCTGCCCTGGGTTGGTTTGAAATATGTTTACCACACTCACTGCCTAAGCAATGTCAGGGCGAGTGCACAGCATGGCATACATGATGCTCCCTATGGTAGAGGCATAGGGAATGTCTCTCATGCCCTCAATCTCCTCAGAAGTCTTGGGAGACATCTTCTTGGAGAGAGTGACTTCGTGCCTGAAAGGAACATTTCCTTTCTTAGAGTTCTCCATGCTGTATCTTTTGACTATTTTGTCAATGTAAACAGATTGGGATAATCCTATTATCTGCTTCGATCTATCTCTATAGAGTCAAAGACCCAGTATATAGGAGGCTTCTCCAAGATCTTTCATGGAGAATTGCTGTAAAAGCCATACTTTCACCGTAAGTTAACATTCCTACATCATTCCCAATGAGTAGAATGTCATCTATATACAGAACCAAGAAACTAACCTTATCCTCACTGGATTTCCTGTAAACATAGGGCTCATCAGGATTCTGCTTGAACTCAAACGATTTGATAACAGAGTCAAAACGGATGTTCAAACTTCTAAAAGCTTGCTTAAGTCCATAAATGGATCTGTTAAGTTTACATACAATGTGTTCCTGACCAGCAGCAATGAAGCCTTGTGGCTGCTGCATATAGATATCTTCAGTAAAATCCCCATTTAGGAATACAGTTTTGACATCCATTTGTCAAATATCGTAATCATGGTATGCTACTACAGGTAACAAGATCCTAATGGATTTAAGCATGGCCACAGGCGAAAATGTTCCTCATAATCGATGCCCTTTTTCTGAGTGTACCCTTTCGCCACCAGACGAGCTTTGTAGGTCTCAACCCTACCATCGAGGCCCTTCTTCCTCTTATAGATCAATTTGTAACCAATTGCTTTTACCCCGGAGGGCGAATCTACTAGAATCCAGACTCCATTGGTCTCCATTGAGTCCATCTCAGCTCTCATGGCCTTCACCCACTTCTGGGAATCTATGTCCAACATTGCTTCATCGTAAGTCACGGGATCCTCTTCACTAGTCAAGGTTTCCACCAGGTAACTATCTTGGTCATAACCATAACGGCCTGGTGGCCTAGATATCCAAGTGGATCTTCTAGGTTGGTCACTATTTGGAACTTGTGGGACATCTCCCACTGCTCCTGAGCTCTCTCCAACTTGTCTGCACTCATTTTTTTAACGTGTGCAGGACAACCCTAGATCTTCAAATGTCTGACATTTGGTTTCTTTCCGGTCCAAAGTTCATATGGAGTGTTCGGAATTGATTTGGTTGGAACCCTATTTAGCACGTAAATCGCAGTCTCTAATGCGTAACCCCAAAAGGATGTGGGTAACTTTGAATGTATGAAAAGTGACCAGACCATATCCAATAAGGTTCTATTCCTCCTCTCTAAAGCACAGTTAAGTTGTGGTGTAACTGGAGGAGCCAACTGTGATATTATCCCATTATCCTTTAAGTAGTCCCTGAATTCGTCAAAGAGATACTAACCACCTCGATCTGATCGGAGGGCTTTAATTTCTCTCCCTAACTGTTTCTCGACCTCTTGTTTGAAATCTTTGAACTTTTCAAAGGATTCAGATTTGTGTTTCATTAGTACAAGTAATCATATCGTGGGAAATCATTGGTAAAGGTGATGAAATACATGTGTTGATTGTGTGTCCTAACACTCAGCAGACCACATACATCACTATGTATAAGGTCAAGTGTGCTTGTACATTTTTCAGGTTTACCGTTAAATGGTCGTTTCGTCATCTTACCTTGCAGGCAAGGCTTACAAGTGGAAAGATCTTCTACAGTTAGAAAATCCAAATGAACATCTTTTACTAGCCTTGTGATTCGGTCAACACTGATATGGCCAAGTCAGTAATGCCACAAGCACGTGGGGTTAATTGTATCACAGACTCTTTTCTTGAGGATTTCAGCCGACGTAGTTTCGGTTATGTTAGTTTCTAAAGAATGATGTAGAACATAGAGATCGTTCTCTAGTTCCCTCGGTTATGTTAGTTTCTAAAAACGACAGAATAACCATCCGCACACAGTTTTGAGACATAAATTAAATTTCTTCTTAAATTTTATACATAAAGGCAATCTTTGAGTACAATTGTTCATTCTCTAAAATTAATTCCACGGTTCCTATGGCTGCGGCTGCAACACTTGCAGAAGTCCCCAAGTAGAGTGTAATTTCTCCCTCACTCAGCGTTCTGTTTACCTTGAACCCCTGCAGTGAGTTACACGCATGAGTTGAAGCCCCAGAGTCAATACACCAGGACGCAGAAGCTACCAATAAATTGGTTTCTATAACACAATATTCAAAATTACCTTTCTTGGATTCCAAGTAGGCAAAACAGTTCCTTTTCCAGTGGTCAACAAATCGCTAACCGCCCGGTGGTTTACTGTTTAAACTGTTCGAACGATTTTGACCACTTTTTAATTTTGTTGTCAGAACAGGCCGACTATTCGGTTTAAACGGTCGGACCGTTCGACCTTGTAACCAAACCTTTGACCAATTTGGTCTCCGGGTCAGTTTTAAAAACCATGCCAAATGTAGTTCTAGTACTTGAACCCTAGGGATCCCTCGTTCAAATGATCACCAAAATTTATTGCCAACTTAAACTATTGGATTTGTTGGCTAGTAGGGCTGTCAATGGGTTGGGTCTGATTCGGTATAGGGTGTATCAGTCCAGAATCAATTATTAATTAGAACAAAATTATAGAACCAGAACAGTTCCAATTATGAATTATTAACCCAAAATAATTTCAATTATTTATCTACATGTTAATAATAACTTAAAACTTCATTTTTAATCATAAAATTTTAATAAAAAAGACAATAAAATGGAAATTTGCTTATATATTAATAATTCAATAGTTTTGAACCAAAATAATCTTATATATTATCTATCAAATTTATTTTTTTGAATATTATTAACTAGAAAACCTTTATATATTATTAACTCGATAATTAATTTAGAACAAACAAGAATTAGAACTGACCCAATTATTAATTAGGACAACATCACAGAACCCGAAACAATTGGTTTGGTGGGGTAGAAGTGTAGAACCTAAGCCGTTGACAGCCCTAATGCCCTATTGGCTACCCTTTGAGTGGGCATAACCGAATTTATCAACTCAAGGTCACATGATGAACAAATAGTTATCGGATCATAGGAGCTCTCAAAGATTACTTCATTATTTCATTATCCGTTTTTTAAGTAATTTAGATCTGGATTCGTTCATTTTTTAGAAAGCTTAGACAAATTTAATTACTTGGATAAGTGTTACTTAGAAAATACTTATGGTAAGTGAACTTACTCACACAGGAGAGAGCGATGATCAAACAGAATTGAAGCGTTTAAAATCAAGTCAGAAGACCACTACCGAAATAGAGTATATCCCCCAGTGTAAAAAGTGGTCCAAGGACTCAACATTATGTTGACAAAACACAAATTATCTTTGATGTGCGTTGGCCAAGCATTCCACACGCAAATCGAATTGAAACTGTTCACGATCTTACTTTCACACAGGGCGCCTCACAACAACCTCATGCATACATTCCATCGTGCATTGGGAACATCTTCCGTGAATAACGATGAAACTGTACCACATCCCAGCATCTACATTCATGATCAATAGGATCAGCCACCAGAGTGGAGTTTTCCGAATGCCATCAGCCTAAGGGCCTGTTTGGGAGGCTTCAGCGTTGATTGAACTCATTGACTGGGCCAGTTTCCCAGAAAGGTGAGTGATATGGTGAGGGCGAATGGTTTAACACTCAGCATCCAATTCCACTGAAATGGTCATGCACATATTTTACTGTATATTAATTAAAGAAATTGATCTCTCTTCCATGTTCCATCAATTTCAACTTTAGCTTTGAAATTTTGAGCTTGAGTTGATTTATTCAACTGTTTACTCTTGTAGTGGTCCTTGTGATGATCAGAAAGAAACTTCTTCAATAGTTGCACATGCAAGAGTGGGGCACAGGAGAGGGATCCGAGTGGATCATTTGGTTTTAAATTTATAAAATTATTGATACTTTAAGCGAGTGATTTGGGCACACCCCATTTGTGATAGTGGATAGAGGCCCAATAAAGAATTGTTTGGTGGTCTTTTTCACTGGGGATGAAACCAGTTTACTAAAAAAAAGGGACTCAGTAATTACTTCCTTTTTTTTTTTAATTCTAATGTTAATTTTGAAAACCGTCAGATAGAAATAGGGGAAAAACGATTTATTCCTTAAATATACAAAAGGAAAAGGGAGTACAAGTTTGAAGATTTCAACATGGATGATGGAGTGAGTCAAAAAACAGGATGACTGGATGGCTGGAATCCATTCTATTAGGGATTTCTTCTGAAACCCATTTTAGTTAGTTGCTCAATCTATAGGACCTGGGGTTGCACTATACTTCATTGTGGTCATCTTTTATTCCTATTTTTAACAACCCTCTCCCTAGAAAAAGAGAAATTTTAATATTGGAAACCTAAAGGTCAGTACCAGGCTTGACTTTATTTCTATCATGCACCTCTTGATTTTTATATCTAAATTTCAAATAGACACAAGTCCTTCACTGGGTAGGAACAATGGCTTTCAAAACTGGGTCGGACCGGAAAAACCAGGAATCGGTTAGGTGATCGGCTTCCTTTTTCCCCCAAAATCGGGATTTCTCAAAAAACTGTTGATTTTGGTCAACAAAACACTGACCTGGGCGATTAACCATTCAAATGGTTTTGACCGTTTTTTTTTTTTTTCTATTTTTTTATCAAAACAGGCCGACCGTTTGACCCGATAGTTAAACCCCTGACCAATTCGATCTCCGGGTCGATTTTAAAAACTATGGTAGGAACCAAGTCACCATTACTCAATGTTGGTCCTAACTATTTGGAGACTTTGGGTGGGGTGGATTGGATATAGTTCTAATCTTTTGCACAATGTGATCACTCTCAGACTTGAAACTGCATTTTCACGCTCGACGGCCTGAGATTTTACCATTACACGGAGTACTAGAGGAAACCTATGTTTCAAATATCAGTAGGACAAAAATCAGAGAATGGTTTAATTGTTTGGATCATTCCAAACCAAGTTCCAACTATTTTTTATTTGCTACATGAATTCTGTTCCACAATTCAACGTTTGTTCCTTTAGGCTCTGTTTATGAAGAAATAATGCAACTACACAAATATGTACAGTGTAATCCTAAACTGAGCCTAAAGCTTAAATAACTTATATCAAAAGTTGAAACTTAAAACATATTGAGCCAAGCCATTATCTCTTGAAGCATTCGAACCGGTGTCCGTTAGACCAAAATTATATGCAAAAACAAAAATCATATTGTGCCACCTGTTTACTTATTTACTTGGTGGTTACTTGTTCAACTTGTAACAGTATAAATTAAAAGACTAGGATTTGGAAATGGTCTATTTGAATCTGCCCGAGAGAATGCCCAATTTATTTTATTTAACATTATTTACTGACTAAAAGGATGCCGTCTTCAATCTTAAAAACTTGGTTAGTTGCCATGAAATTGATTAAAGTGAGAACAATATTATAAATAGAACATCCAACAAAAATAGGATAATCTCATTATGTTCTAATTCTAATATTAACCTAAGTTCTTAACCAACAAGCTTAATTAATCTTAATCTTAATCCAACATATCCAGAGTATTTTTTACAAGGCCAACAACATATCCAGAGTTGACATTAGTGCGTTAGTTCCGAAAAATCAGAGTAAGATCTTAATCCAACAGTGGTATTGGCTGGAACACCAAATTTCCAAATTTGGTGCTCATAACTTGTCATCCAACAAGGATTCAAAATTCATTACATGTCATATTCATAAACCAGCAAAAAACAACCATGTCTACAACTTGTTAAATAAAGACCCAAAATGCATTCCCACATCCATCCATCCATTCATTCATTCATTCTTCTTCTGCAAGGCTGAAATAGCTTAGCCTACCTGTGGGAGAGTGGGGGAGAGAAAGATGGCTCATGTGCACCCTACCTTCTTCTCTCCTGACACAAATACTTCTGCTAATAAATATGAAATCGTGTGCCAATACAAGTCCAAGGCCGCAATCAATTCAAGAAGCATGTGGTTTGGAGATGATCCTCTAAAATTCACCTTACCCATCTTGATGTTTCAGCTCATCTTGTTCATGTTCTTATTCCGCTCCCTTCATTATATCCTCAGGCTTCTCAGGCAACCCAAGTTCATCTGTAACATAATTGTAAGTAAACTTATTAATTTTTTCTTCTTCTTCTTTGAAATTTCTAGTTAATAACTGTTTTAATCTTTGTTCTCTTCTATTTGGTTATAAAGGTGGGTATAATTATGGGACCCTCCGTCTTAGGGCGCAACAAATCTTTCATGAACATGATGTTTCCAAAGGGAGAAATGCTTGTTGTGAATGTACTGTCTAAACTGGCAACAATCTACTTTGTGTTCTTGATTCCAGTGAAAATGAACAGAAATTTGCTACGATGGCCTTCCAAGAAAGCACTAAATATCGGTATCATATGTTTCTTAATTCCTTTCATAGTCACCAATTCCATTGGTCTCTATTTGAGTAGATTCATCGACGACAGCCTAGGACCTTTCTACTTCTTTGTGGGTGCATCCTTGTCTATCACCGCCTTCCCTGTTCTTGCTTACACCATAAGTGAATACAATCTAGTCAATACCGAGATTGGGAGGCTTGCATTATCATCTTCAGTGGTTAATGACATACTGGGATATTTCTTCATGGCATTGTACATCGTTGTACATCAGACCAGCTTGAGCGACTCACTACTCACATTCATGGTCTTAATTGCTTTGGCAATTTTTGTAATGTTTATGCTGCGACCTGGCATATTGTGGATTAATAGGACACACACAAAGGGGAGACCAATAAATCAGATTTTCATCACAGTTATATTGCTTGGAGTACTGATCTTTACAACATTTGGAGAAATGATAGGTGCTTCTGCAGTTGATGTGCCTCTTATGCTAGGCTTCGCTATACCTGAAGGCTCACCCATTGGCATAGCCCTTGCTGAAACCATTGATACCATGCTCGAGGATTTTCTTCTTCCTTTTTTCTATATTCGACTCGGGCTAAGTATAGATGTTTACCAGATCAAAGACATGAAAAACTTTGAAATGCTTCAATCCATCATTGTTATTGGATACACAGCCAAGCTGGTAGCTACTATGATACCATCACTTTTCTGCAATCTCAGCGTTAAACACTCATTGTCCCTTAGTCTTATGATGAACATTAGAGGCTTGATTGAGATGGTCACCTTCATAAATTGGAGAACAAAAGAGGTAATTAAATTAAACCAGCTTCTTTACTCATTATATATTTTCTCAACATATATTTGAGTGTTTGATCCTAACTAGCTACTTAATTTGTGCAGTTGATAGACGATCAAAGCATGGTCATTCTGACATTATCAACTATCATCGTTACATCCATTGTAACCCCCTTGGCGACAATTTTCCTTGATTCTTCAAACCATTTTGTTGCAAAGACAAATGGAACAATACAAAATGCCATAATGGATCCAGAATTTAGGGTTCTTACATGCATCCATGGTGAGGAAGATGTCCATGCCATCATCACCCTTCTTGAAGCTTCCCACCCAACCAGTTTCAGTGCCATAAGCGCGTATGTGCTCCACCTGGTCGAGCTAGTTGGTAGAGTTATCCCTGTGACATATTGTCAAACAATAAGCAAGCAGATGTTGGAAAGCAACGATTTTGATCCTACTACAGCTGCCTTCAGAAACTACTCAAACAACTCAAATGGGTGTTTTTGCTTTCAACCCTGTACTGTCGTCGCCCCTTATAAGACCATGCACAAGGACATTTGCACGTTAGCGCTTCAGAAAAGGGCAGCTCTCATTATCATTCCTTCACGCAAGAATCACTCCTTCATTGGTGGAGGAGTGTCTGCTGCTAATAGCTCCATAAATAAACTTAATCGGAATGTACTCCTAAATGCACCTTGCACAGTGGGGATTCTTGTGCACCGTGGACACCACAGCTTGGCCGCAGTGCGTGACTACTTCGCTTACAGATATAGCATACTTGTAATATTTTTAGGTGGAGAAGATGACCGTGAGGCGTTGGCCTACTGCACCCGAATGTCGACACACCCTGGCGTGAGCGTCACCGTGGTAAGGTTTATGCTGTGCGAAACGAACCGAGACAAGAACGATGAGAGTGAGAGGATGATGGACGATTTTGTTGTGCATGAATTCAAACTCCACAACATCAGAAATGAACGTGCCGTGTACTGTGAGAAAGTGGTGGAGGACATGGAGCAGGTGTTTTATGGAATCCGATCTCTACGGTTTAATAACTACCACCTTGTGATGGTGGGGCGACGACATAACACAAACTTGATGAATGACACAGCCATGGAGAATTGGATTGAAAATTCGGAGCTTGGGGTGATTGGCGATATGCTTGAGTCATCAGACTTTGCAACTAGTGTGGCTTCTGTCTTGGTAGTGCAACAATGTGTTATGGTAGATGGGGATCGTTTCAATTGGAAAACTGAGAGTTCACATTATATGCACTGGTGTTCATGATTCCAGCCTATCGAGCCACTTAAGATTGGTTCTCACTAGTGTGAAGTTTAAGGCTTTTGTGATGGTAGATGTCCAAATTAAGAGTTCTACTTCAAGACAAATCGTCCTAGTGGATAGATAATTTTAGATCGATGTAAATGGATTACTCATATAGTATATTGTATATATTACACATTAGTGAAAATACATAACAGCTTACTGAAATTGTCCCTTGATCTTGTATTATTCATGGTATCAAACAATGTTTTTGAACCGTCGTTGACCTAGACGGTCGGACCATTCGGACTACAACCTTTTAGGCAATCAGTTCCGTTTTACCTTAAACCCGGTCTTTGGTAAAAAACCGTTGAATTAGTCAATGAGCCATTGACCCAAACAGTTTGACAGTTGAACCGTTTGACCCGGAGAATGGTTTGTGGTTTATTACTTCTAACAAGTTAGAGCAAGAATGAAAAGAGAATAAGATCTCTCAGATCTGAGATCTACTGGAGAGAGAGAGAGAGAAAGAAAGAGAGAGAGAGAGATACCAGTTGAGGGATGTGTGAGATAGTGAGAGAGATCTAAGATATCTCACATTTAGAGATCTGGGAGAGCAATCTAGAGTCTAGATGACATATCTAAGAGAGAGAGAGAGAGTGAGATCTGAGAACGAGAGAAATCCCAGATCTACTTTCATCTCCGCCACTGATGCTGCTGTAGTTCACCATCATCGTCATCGTCGTCATTGCAACCTGCAAGTGACCTCCTCCTCCTCTTCCTTCCTTCCTTCCTTCCTTCCTTCCTTCTTCTTCTTCTTCTTCCTCTCTCTCTCTCTCTCTCTCTCTCTCTCTCTTCTAAACTCTTTCAGCCATCGACAACTTCTCACATCTCTCTCATTCTCAAACAGTCGAACCTTTTTTTCTCTTGTATTTATATGCATCTTACCCTAATATTCCAATCTAATGGGTAAGATGACATTTCACCAGTTACAATATTTAAACCATTCGAACCATTTGCCTGAACAGTTGAACCGCTGACCTGGAAACTGATGGGCAGAACGGTTTCGTTTCCAGGTCAGTTTTTAAAACCTTGGTATCAAAATGGCTTGGACTCACATTCGTGTACTAACCTTAAAAGTAAGCTATCCAAACTCACCCTTAGTTAGGATATTTTAGGTCTACAAATAACTAGGTCATCCAAATCTCATAATAAGTCTCACATATCTTTTAAATGCCCTACAATATTGATTATGGACTTAACAGTTATGAAGTAATACAATTGTAGATAGAGTGCCTCATGAAAAGATATAAATTTTACTAGCAAAGAGTATAAAAACTAAGTACAAATTTGGCTTTGAATGAATATATTAGAATCTAATTTCCAACAGATTTAAGTTGGAACGGGAATACCATATTCTAGTATAGGCTTGACACAGGTGGTTTTGGAAGAATGGTGTCTCTTGAATCTAGAACTGCTCCTTCTTCATTTATCTTATGTCATGCCTGACGGCTCCATGTATTTGTAACAATAATAACATTTTGTACTTTGAGTTTTACATCAATTAGTGTAGCTTGAAACACTAAGGTAGTAGTTGAGATGTTTGATCTTGAAATACTAAGATATCTAACACTTGCTATGGGTTCTACCAAAAAAACATGTTAAGAGTGTATTCACCAATACCTATGGTTTTGTTTTTCAAAACAAAGACAAATTGTAGAAAACGCTCACTAAGGTTGTGCTTGGTTTAATAAAACACAAGAGAGAAACAGAAAGTTGTGAAAAAAGTTCTCATAAGGATGCAGCTTGGGTCAGGATGGGTTGGGGAACTTTGTTAAATTTCGAATGGCCTTCAATCAACCCCAACCAAAACCTGATGTAGCTCCCTCCTGATTCATATGAAAGTAGCTTACTAAATGACCATGGTTTTGGGAGTACTGATATTTTTTTTTTATATTCACTATTTCCATGTAATAGAAGATTAAAAAAATGAAAGGGTTTTTTTTTTTTTCTTTTGTAGGTGGTCCAAGTGCGATGAAGGAATGGGTTATTGAACTAGAGCTTAAAATGATTATGATTGCTATTATTTTTATTAAGAACCAAAATTTTAATAGTTGTCATTTATCAGTTCAATGGTATTTCTTATAGTTTTATCTTAATAAAACCCTGGTGTACTTGAAATTTTTGTTTATTAATATGTTTGATCTTTTTTCTTTTCTTTTAAGATTGTATGATAAACTCAACTTTTGTTTATTAATTTGTTTTATCTTAATAAAATCCTGGTGTATTTGAAATTCTTTAAGTTGAGCAACCCAATTTGCAATCCTAGATTTGAGGGCATTAATTAGTGTACTTTGCTTGTTCATTTTATTTTTGAGAAATGCAAGAAATACAAGAAATGGTTATCCAAATTGATGTCAATATATATAACTTGCCTTCATTTTTCAAAACCTCTATAGACCCCTATCAAAGAGATTTCTTATCTATATCTAAAACTTACCTTTTTGTCCAGTGGCCAAGCTAACTATGAGTAGGGGTGTCAATTGGACTGGATTTGGTCCAATCCGGTCCAGTCTAATGTGAGTCCATTATAAATGGACCAGGTCCAATCCAATCCAATGAATGTTTTGTATCAATTTGGACCGGTCCAATTCAATGTTTGGACTGTCCAATTCATTTTGACTTAGATTGGTTTCAACCAAACCCAGTCCATTGACACATATATTCTTATCTTATATCAATGGACCAGATATTGCCTTAATCCAACCCATTCTAATAAAAATTTAATACGGAGGGACCAAGTCCAATCCAATCTAATAAATATTTTAGACCAGATGTCTTGTTGGTCCATCCAACTCGTCCAAATTGATTTTGGGCTGAGTAGTCAATCAACCTCATTGACTTTTTTGTATGATAAGAATTTATCTATAGTCTATATATTGAAATGCTTTGATCCACATCGGATTCCTCATATTACTTCATAACCCCTTTAAAATTTTGCTATTTTTTTAATTTATAGAAATAAAAAATTGAATATGCGTTATTTAAGCTCACCCACAGCCAATTTAATTAATAAATTAAATGTAATATGAGCATCTTTTTATATGCTTATTCTAGTACCCCTTATAGTGAGTTTTCTTCGACCTAACTTGGAGTTTAGGCTTAGTTTGGGAAGAGTAAACCTTGTATACCGTATTTCTAAACCTCATATTTGTGTTGTACATATTTATATTTGAATTTGTATTTCTAAACCTCATATTTGTGTTGTAAAGCTCAAGTAATTAAAGCCAAATTCTAATTTCTTTTTTTTCTTATTTTTCTCTCAATAGCATCATTACAATGCTATTTAGGTAAAACTAGTAATTAGGGGTGTCAATTGAACTGGATTTGGTCCAATCCGGTCCAGTCCAATGTGAGTCCATTACAAATGGGCTTGGTCCAATCCAATCCAATGAATATTTTTTACCATTTTGGACCGGTCCAGAGACTGCCCAATATGTTCAAATACCTGTTAATTTATATCAGTTTCAACTCAAACCTGGTCCATTGACACCTATGTTCTTATCTTCTATCAATTGACCAGATATTGGCTCAATCCAATATAAATTCACTATGGACGAACCAGGTTCAATCCAACATGTCATATTGGTCCAACCAAATTCAATATGTCTTATTGGTCTGTCCAATCCATCCAAATAGATTTTGATTTAGACAGAGTCCAACCCAAAACCGGTCCATTAATTTCAACCAATTTTAACATGTTCTAATTGTCAAAGTTCAGAATGATATAGTAGACAAAGAAACATCTTACACATACATATTAAAATAACTCAATGTTCACCTTGTGGTTGTGGTTCAAATTGAAAGCATCTGACGATCAAAATTGTGTATAACATAAACCTAGTAGATGAAATTACGTAAAATCCAAGAGTCTAAATTTCTTGAGATGCATATCTAATGGTTAAAATTGTTTAAACCATGAACCTAACGACTACCAAATGTGTCAAAGGTAAAGCTAACGGTCCAAAATTTGTGATACACATTCAATGGTCTATATTGTATAAAATACAAATCTAACAGCCCAATTTGTATGGATGGGGAATCTAATAGTCTAAAAATTCTTGATGCTCTCAAATCTATATATCTATATTAAAACAAAGCGGTGAAGAAATTTTCTCTTTTTTTTAATTTTTAATTTTTTAATTCCATTTCATTTTTCAAACAACAAATGAGATGCACTTTCCCAATAACCTAAATAATCTCTTCTCTTAAAATTTATCCTAAACTACCTCCCCCACTTTCTCCAGAATTATCTCTAATTCCTATTTATCTTCTAAATTATCTTTAATTCCTATTTATCTCCACAACTATCTCTAATTTAATAGAGAGTTTCTCTCCTAAATTATCTCTAATTCCTATTTATCCTCTCCCCTACATTTTATCTAAATAAAGTTTGGATTAAAAATTTTAAGAATTATTTAAATATTCTAGCAAAATTATATAATAATTTTAAAATATTAATTAAAAATACAACAAAAAAATAATTTTATATTTTTACAAAACATATAACGAAATTATGTATTAAAAATTTAAATTATGTTCATCCAGATTATCAATTTAAATGTTTTTCAAATATTTAATAATATGTAATAGCTTTAAATAAATAAAATTCAAATAACAAAAAAAGTTAAATGTTTTATAAATTATTTAAATAATAAAATATTTATCATAACTATATTTTAAATAGTTAAAATAACGAAATTATCTAATAAATAATTTTATATTTTACAAAATATATCATGAAATTATGTACTAACAATTTAAATTAGGTTTTCCTGAATCATAAATTTAAAATTTTTCAAATATTTAATAATATGTAATAGCTTTAAATAAATAAAATTCAAATAAAAATTTAAATATTTTATAGATTATTTGAATATTTAAATAACTAAATATTTATCATAACTAGAATTTAAATAGTTAAATAAACGAAATTATGTAATAAATTTAAAGAATTTCTTTAAAGAAGAAAAATAATTATAACATAAAATTGAAATTAATAATAATTTAATATATTACAAAATTAATAATGAAATTACGTAATAATAGTATAAATTATGATTTTGTGGATAATTAAATTCCATAATTAACTAATATTTTAAAATTTAAATATTTTACATATTATTTAAGTATTTAAGTAACTGGGTAATTTAAATAAAAAATATTTAACACAACTAGATTTTAAATTGTTAAAATAAAGAAATTATGTAATAAATTTAAAAATTTTCTGAAAAGTAGAAAAATAATTATAACATAATATTGAAATTAATAATAATTTAATATTTTTACATAATATTGTAAATAACTAATTTCACTTATATCAAGTAAAATTTGAGAAAATAACTTTAAAAAATTAATATTTATTAATAATAATTTTAAACTCTTAATCTGTATTTATTATATAATTATATATACTAAAATTAATATTTATTGTATTTCAGAAACTATTTATTGTTTTTTTCATAAATGTATTTTCAATTATTATGTATAAATTTATTTTGTTTTGTTATTTAATAAAAAACTTTCAATAATTATAGGAGATTAAACTACTATTAGTGAAATTTTTAAATATAATTTATTGTACTTATTGTATTTTTGTTATAATTTATTGATTAATATGTATTAGAGATTAAACTATTATTTGAGATTATACTATTTATTGATTAACTTAGTATATCTTTAGTACTTATTGTATTTTTTTCATTATAAATATATTTTCAATAATTGTGTATTTTTTCTATGAATTTTCAATAATTATTGAACATTAAACTATTGTTATTTATCATATATGAAACTATTAATTTATCTGAAATTACGAGTGTTCATGAGTTGGTTCGGTTCAGTTGTAGGCTATTTGGCCAACCAAATTTACTTGATCAGGTTGGGGAGTTGGTTAGTTGAAACCGATTGACCATTTGTGAAAACCAACTCACTCAAGTTGTATCGGTTTGGATAGATTTTTTGGTTTGATTAGTCGAGTCAAAAGATTTAAACTTAAAAAGTAAATTTAATTTTAAAAATTATAGTGCAATTATTAAAAAATATATTTAAAAATTAGATTTATGATATAAAACATTTTAGACTAAGAAATATAGGAAATTTCCCAATTTTTCATATTAAAAAATATATTTAAAACATAAAATATTAATATATATCCATGGTTAGGTTATTCAATTTTGGTTGGTTTACAAATGGCCAAAGTGACATTGATTCAATTTGGTTGAATTGGGAAATTTTATAACCAAAGCTGACCTAAAATACTAGAAAACTAACTGGCTTGGGTCGAGTTGATCGGGTTTGTCGATTTCATCAGTTTGACGAATAAACCTAATTGAAATTAATTACTATTATTTTTGTATTATAAAAAAATTATTAAAAGTAGTATATAAAATATGAGTAATTATTGATTACTTAAAAAGTTGAAAATATAAAAACAATTGTATACTCTTATGTGATTCTATTATGGTCATTTACTAGAACACATCTTATAGTTTAACATATTTACTTAAACTTACCTTTTAGTTTTCATTTTATTAAAATATCCCATATATTTTACAACTTATTCACTTAATAAATCTTTCATTAAGGAGTGTTTGTTTTGCCATTAGGCCCATGATTTTTTATTTCAAAAATACCCTTAACACTTTTTTTTTGTACAAAAAGCAAAATTAGCCAAATATATCCAATAGAGTGGTTGCCCGTGTCTTATAAAGTGCAAAAATGATATTTTTATTTTTATATTTTTTGATTAAATTTATTTAAATGAACATTAAGGTCATCGCTATCATTTTCCATTGTCATCTAATGGAAGATTGATTAAATCCATTGCAAATTATAAGTGGTGTTTTAGTAAAATTTTAACTATAGGGTATATTTTAGTAAATCCGTGAAACTATAAGAGGTATTTTAGTAAATGGCCCTTTTTCTCTTATTTAGCTTTTGTTTAATAAATCCCGTGCATCCCACATGTCCCCGCTAGTACACTATTAAAATTGTGTAAAACACAATTACAATGGCAAAAATCATATAAAATGCAAGGTTATGATTTCTTGATACACATGTATAACAAGAGTTGAATTCTATATACAACTATTTTTTTTCTAGTTAAGAGATCTCTATAGTGCCAATAGATATTGAAGGTGACCATGCATTAGGGATGGCAATTTCCACCAATCAACATGTAAGGGTTTTGGGATTTCACAACCTGTATGGATACATGCTTGGACCAAGTAAGTGCACAAGGTTCAATTAAATTTATCATTTGAAACATCACACCCACTAACTTAAGCTTGTTGCTTTTACTTATAACTAGTGAGCGTGCATATGTTTTGCACGTGGTAATTCTAGATGATAATAATGATAGTAATTTTTATATGTTTTTTTTGTTTTTACTATTAATCGAATGCATATTACAAAATCCAAATTTGATTATATAAACAATTCATCTAAATATATGATAATTGGATGGAGTTGTGAAGTTTTAAGTATCATTGACAGGTCTACTTGCTTTGTTATATTCTTCTTTTTATAATATTTTATCTTTTTGGTGTTTTTTCTATTCATTTATATAAAAAATATATGATTTAAATAGAGGAAATTGAATGAGGTGAAAAGTAGTAGTTCAATTTACGATTTAAACCTTACAATTAAATAGGGACTAAATTAAAAAATGAGTATTTTAGTCAACGTTTTAAAAATTGGACCAAACCTGATGGTCGAACTGTTTTGGCCCGAGAACTGGTTAGGTCATTGGTTTCATTTTGGCCTTGAACCGTTATTTAAAAAAAATATTTATTTTAAAAACAAAAATTTAGAAAATAAAAAATGATAAAAGAAACTTTCATATCTCAAAATCTCGTCTGATTATTCCCAATGGCTACAATTAGTTAAGGTTTTAGTTATTCCATTGTGATTCTGAATTTTCTCATTTCTATGATTCTTTCTAAGTTGTAACAATAAAAAAATTGCAACTCAATGAATAAATTGATGCAAGAGATGAGAGAACAAACACTAATCTTATATTAAAATATGAGATACACCAATGAATCAAATGATTAGGGATTTGAGAGAAATTTAGAGAGATGTAAGAAGAGAGCAAGTGGTGTTGTAGCGGCGGTGATGATGAACAAGGAGATAACTAATATCGCCGACTCCTTCTTCTTCTTCTTAGGCAAACAACTATGCAACAATGCTTGATGAACATGGTGATAACCTCCTCCGGTGACATTTCCTTCTCTTCTTCTTCTTCTTCTTCTTCTTCTTCTTTCTCACTTCTCAACTTTAACTAGCCGTCTCCTTCTCAAAGTCATACACTCCCCTCCCATAATAATGGTATATATACGATGGACTTTAACCTAATCCTAAATGATAAAAAAAAGTTACAATATTACATTTTACATCTTACCAGTTTGGCCCACTCAAACTGGATAGTTAAATTGTTGACTCGGAATCCAGAAGCTAAAGCGGTTTTGTCTTTGGGTCGGTTTTTAAAACATTGATTTTAGTCAAAAAGAAAGTTTCATAATCTCATTTATATTTTTAATAGTAGTGTAAATATAGAATTATATATGTGTTCAATTTTTTCTATATTTGTTTTATATTTCTACGTAAAAGTAATTCTGATATGTCGCACTTACTTATTGTTTAATACAATAATTAATTAATATTATACATGTGCCTTTTTTTGCATCATTTATCCATTTTTTCATCTTTTATATGTTTATAATTTATTAATTTTTATTATTAATTTATGACATTAAATGTTAATACATTTCACCCAAAAGTTGAACTATTGATCTTTGCCAAATAGTAAAATAATTTTATTTTTGGTCAGTTTTAAAGTATGTATTTCAGTTTTATTATGAATAAAAATAATTCTTTTTATTACACTTAGTTAATAAAAATATCATAAATGTGTATAATTTTTTCTATATTTTTGTAATTTTTCATATTTGTTCCTATTTTAAAAATTTTATTACCTAACTATGATTTCATAGGTTTATCAATTTGATTCGAATGGCTGAATTACTTAGCCATCACTTAGCAAATTGATACTCCTTTTGGTGTTTTTTTTTTATTTTTATTTTTTCCACCAACTGGTTCAGGGGAGCCGGTTTAGGTCTTCGCCACACCCTGAACCGGTCAGACCACCGATACACCCACTGTAGGGGCATATCGGTGTGGTGCCGGGATGATACGTATCGGCCGACACGTATCAATACTTTGAACCTTGGTTGACATTAAAGTTATAATAAAATAACTTTTATACCCTTTCTCAAACAAAGAAATATATGATAATTTTAGTCAAAAAAGAGATTAACACTACATTCAAACTTTTATATATAATATAAATTTCACTTTTAATATGTTTTTTATTCAATTTGGATTTGATCCAATTTGATTATATATTCAATCCAATAATATATTGGATTTTTTGTTCACTCCAACCCAATAAGGCAAGTCAAACACCCAAATCCATTATAATTGGGTTAGCTTCAAATTGGATCCAAACCAAAGCTAGTCCATTGAAAGCCTTACTTGGAATTAATTGTGAAATTAATACATACTAGAGAATGACCCCATACTAAGTATGGACTATACCTATACTTTTTTAATTTATTATAATAAAATTATTTAATTTGAGAATCTCTGTTATTGATGATTACATTTAATTTGATTATTTATTTATTCTAAATAATTAAAAATAAGTTTAATTTGTAATATAAAAGTTTCTATGGTTACTCGTTTGTTTAAAGTTACATTTTTTTATGTGGGTAGCCATATGTCTAAAGTTATTATTATTTTTAGAGTGGAGTTAACTATTCTCTCTCTCTCTCTCTCTCTCTCTCTCTCTTCTAAGAGTGGATAAACACATGTCTAAGGAATAAATCTTGTATTTGAGAGTGGAAAGTACCCACTTCTTCTACACTTTTTTTTTAAGAAATAAAATGCCATGTTTTTTAGGGAGAGGTTCTCTAGTTTGAGAAGTTTCCTTTAGTATTAGACTAGAGAATGACCCCTTGTATTAAGTATAGGGCCAATATTCTGAATTTTGTATTTTGATAAAATTTGTTTGACACTCAATTTTTTATGTTGTAAATTTAGGTTATGATTTTGTTTGATATTTTTGATACATCGATTTATTATTTAATTGAATAGATTAAATAAAGTTTATTTTTATATAATAATCCATTTTATGGATCCTATGTCATTTGAAATGAGCTTTTGTTTTATCCCTTTTAGTGGAGTTAACTAACAACTACCACTAACCTTAACTACCATTTGAAGCTCACACTAGGGGTGCTCCCAATTCGGTTAAAAGAATCATGGGGGCATTTTTTAGGACCAAATAGGTCGTACTGGTTTTTGGAAAACCAGTAGTCGAAATCAGTCGGTTAACTGGATGATCGGTTTAGTTAACCGTCGGTTTGGCTGATCGATTTTTCAGTTTTTCAAATTTTATAATATATTATAAAAATATAATAAATAATTATAAATATATATAATATTATATTTTAATTAATAAATAATATATCACATATTACAAATATATATTTATATATATAATGCATACTTATTAATTTATAATATATAAACAAGATTATTATAAATATATATAAAATATATAGAATATGTATACCCGTGGTTTGGTTTTTTAAAAGGGTAAATTACAAAGACCCCCTCCCTGTAATATAGGGTCTATGACAAAGACCCCTATACTTTGTTTTACGACAAAGACCCCCTACGATGGAAGTAGTTTTCACGGAGGCAGCGATGAAGTTTCAGGAGAGAGAGTACGAATGTAAATAAATATATGTATATAAAATCTCTTCACCATCAAATATGCTTAAAATTGGACGCGGTATTAAATGGGCCCCATTGGTTGGGTCTAGAGAGCTTGTGCAAAGTAATCCCTGGTCTCTGCAACAGACAACGAGATCAGTTCTAGCTCGCCCACCTTTCGAGTTTCAACAGGCACATTAACGAGGAAAAAAAAACGTAGATTTCTCTTCTCTAGTTTTCTTCTCACACAAGCAAAACTTTGGATCGAAAGAGATAAAAAAATATTCTAAACTTTCTTCTGAACAAGCACTCTCTAATTCTTCTTATTCTTCTCTGGAAGAAGGGTTCCTTAGAGCTTCGTTTTTTACGAAGGTCTCAACTTTCTTTCTCATTTCCTTTGCTCTGTTTTACCTTGGAAGGCACTACTCAGATGGGTAATAACAGCTCATCTTCTTTATCTCCTGCTAGCAAAACCTAGTTATTGCTCAAACCCCATCTGTGGCTCTTTCTCCCAACGCCAACAAAACATTTGGTCTTGCTTCTATCACACCCAATCAAACTTTAGACGACGAATCCTCCTCTTCCACCACCACTGCTACCGACATTGACGTTTCCGCCGCCACCACCGCCGGCTGCGGTGGATAAAACGGAGATTTTGGATGAGACTGGGACATTGTTCGAGGAATTTGAGGTAGGTGAATTTGATCCGGAGTTGATTAAGAGTTTGGGCAATTTGAGTCGACAGGATGGGAGGGGGGATGACGGAAATGGTAGCGGCAGCGGAAAGGTAAGGCTAAGCTTAAGATTGAGAGATTTGAGCTGTGTCCGGAGAGTATGACGGAGTATATACCTTGTTTAGATAACGTAGAGGAGATTCAGAAGTTGAATTCGATAGAGAAAGGGGAGAAGTATGAACAGCATTGTCCGTGTGGGACGAAGTGGTTCGCTCATGGAAACATGTTAAGGACAAAATCGGATCTGATGCTGAGGAAAAATACAGAGACGCGGTGAACAAAGTGAGAGAAAAATATTGCATAGATAGAGAAGTGGTGGTAATCCCCAATCTCCTTCTCCCCTTATCTCTCCTATGTTTGTGTATCGTGAGGTACGGGAAGATGAATCGTACGGAGATTAAAAAATATTGTAACAGCGGATTTCAATGAAAAGCTAACAGAACGGTTTTTGTTTCACGGTTAATAAATGGGGTTTTGTTGCAAAACAAAGTAAAGGGGGGGGGTTCTTTGTCACATACCCATAGTACAAGAAGGTCTTTATAATTTAACTTTTTTAAAATTACTGAATCGATCGGTTTGATTAACCGATTTTTTGGTTTGATTTTGGTCTGTTTGATTTTTCAGTTTTTTTGTCCACCCCTAATTCACACTTTTTTTTTAGTGGCTAGACACATATATATGAGAGAAGAAGCTTTTGGTTTGATTAACCAATTTTTTGGTTTGATTTTGGTATGTTTGATTTTTCAGTTTTTTTGCCCACCCCTAATTCACACTTTTTTTTGAGTGGCTAGACACATATATATGAGAGAAGAAGCTTTTGTTTGAGAATGAGTGCAAGGTTCCAAATATCGTTGACATTTTTTTAATTTTTTTGAGAAAGGGCAATATTGGTATTTTTTTAATTTTTTTTTCAAATCCGATTCAAAGGGGCCGGTTTAAAGTTCCTCCACCCATTAACTGGCCCGATATGACATATATAGGCCGATACGTGTCAATTTTTTGAACCTTGAATGGGAGTAACTATTTTTGAAATGCTTTTTTTTTCTGAGAAAATAGATACCACTTGTGACTTTAGAAAAATTGAGTTTGTCTATTTTTCTGAGAAAATAGATACCACTTGTGACATATAGAGAGAGAGCACCCAGGTTAAAATTGTCATTTTGCAAAATTAGTTTATTTCATAAAGCAGACGGCTTTAGAAAAATTGAGAAGTTGGGGTATATTTAAGAGAAATAGACAAACTCAAGGGAAGTTTTAGATAATCCTTAAATTTTCAACGCATGAACGTGCGATGGAGTGGCTTTAATTGCTCTTACATAAGTCAACCGTTCAGCAAGCATTTCACATGGGGCTGGGGGTGCCCGAATAAGAAAAGGTGCCCGAATCACTTCTTTGCCTAACGTTGTTTTTCAACATTCGGGTAAAAAATAAGGGTTTTTGTTTAGGTTTTTAGTTCAGACGGGAGCCTATTATCACTTTGACGGAAGACGCTCACGATCTCTCCATTTCTTCTGCGGCAGGATTGGCAGCGGAGAGGAGCAGTAGTATAGTCAAAACTGAGTAGGTGAGCTCTCTGTCTCTCTGTTTCTGGTCGGTTGTGGTTAGGGATCCGCTGTCTCTCTGTGGCTTTTCCGTAGACTCTGGTGATTTTCTGTATTCCTCCCGGGCTTTGGTAGTTCCCGTCGTTCCTTGCTGTACAGGTTGGGCTTCCCAAAATGAGTGACGACTCACGTTTTGTTGGGTCAAGCTCGAGCACCCCAGTAGTACGAATCTCTAGATTATTCACATTTTTAGTTCTTATTGTTCTCTAAATTCTTCTTGAGCTTTGTTCTTAACTTCTTCCATTTTTTCCTTATGCTATGCTTGTTTTGATGTAAAGCCGGAGTTTTCACCTTGAAAGATCTTCAGCTAAAGGAGCAAAAACAGAGCTGAGTTGTTTCCGTGTGAAAAGTTTTACTCCCCTTTATGTGATAATAAACGCAGATTTGGTCAGTAGAAGAGAAGGATTATACTTTCGAATATTGAATTCCTTGATTTTTGTATTTTCGTACATCCAAGTTTTTATTTTATTTTGGAAAGTCATTTTGACTTTCTTTCTGATATTATAATTTGGTTTTGCTTCGTTATATGCGAATTGGGGAGTTATCTTCGATATGGATTTGGGTTTGCTTAATTAAATAGTTAATACTGGATTGGCGAGTATTTTGTTGTATTTTAATTGCTTGTTACCTGTCACAATCTGATAGCGGTAAGGCCCGTAACTTAAATTCTAGTATATTAGTATGTTTTCTTGATTAGATTGTTCGTGTGGTGAACGTTTTTCTGTTTTCTGTTTTATCGCGTTTTTGAAATAATTGATTGAATGATTAGATACATTGATTTGGTATTTGGTATGTTTTTAAACAAATCTGGTGTTTGCATGTTGTCAGTGGTCTCTCATGAATTGGTTTGACCATAGTATACATCTGCTTCTTTCACCTTTTAGAGTTATAATTACAAACTACAAACTATATGGTATTTCTACTTTTAGGATATATATTACCTCGGATTAAAGTCACTGAAGAATATGGCTGATGAGGCAAAGAAATCTAACAGCAATGCAAAGGGTGGTAAGTTATTGCTCTACGATGTCTTTGTATGTTCTTTGTCCTTTGTTTTTGTGGTTATTGCAGTGCTGATCTCTGTCTCTCTCTACCCAGGGGGGAAAAAGAAAGAAGTTAAAAAAGAAACAGGTCTTGGTCTCTCTAATAAGAAGGATGACAATTTTGGAGAGTGGTATTCTGAGGTATCCATACATGTTTGACACATTTTTCTTTTTCCCCTGTTTTTTTCCAAATATAGAAAGGCGCACCAAATAACAAATTCTTTATTTATACAATGAAGTTATGCTTTTCTTAATAAATGCATACATTATCTATATGCATTTAATCATATTTTGGTTTGTCACTTGTACAAGGTGTTCCAATGGTGAAAAAAGTTGCATACTTTGATTTAATGTTCTTCATTCTCATTTGGCTTCTTTTTCAGGTTGTTGTTAGCAGTGAAATGATTGAATACTATGACATTTCTGGCTGTTACATTCTAAGGCCATGGGCTATGTCAATTTGGGAAACTATGCAAGTGAGTTGAGACAGCTTTTAGACCCTTGTGTGCTTTGTGGTTGACATGTGACACTAGATTTCGTGCTTTTTTTACTGTCTTTGACCTGTTATCTTAAGCATTTGTTAACTTTAGGTGTGAATAGATTATAGATAAAGTCCTTTATATTGTCATTTGTATGTCCAATTTTGTTCGAGTGGATGGTTATTGGAATAGTTAGTGCTTCAGGTCAAAGTAGTACCTTATGTCCTTTTTGGGTGGTTACTCTAGGCTTATAATGTTTTAGATGTATTGTCCGCATGGAGCTAAATCTCATTTGTTTTATTTTGTTTTTATTTTATCTCCTTTTATTTTGTTTTAGATGTATTGTTGATCTTCTAATGCTGCCATTGTGCAGACCTTCTTTGATGCAGAAATAAAGAAGATGAAAATAAAAAATTGCTATTTCCCTCTTTTTGTATCTCCTGGTGTTCTGCAACGTGAAAAGGATCACATAGAAGGTTTCGCTCCAGAGGTGAGAACTTTGAGTTCGTTGGCATGAGTTAAGAAACCTAAAGATGAGTATTTTCTGAAGCCACTCTGTAACTGGCAATGATGAAAATGTTCCTTAGCTGCAGGAAAAATTCTCTGCTTTACTGACACCTATAGTTACACAAAATACTTGTGTTTCTTGGTTAAAAATAGAAAAGCTTATGCAATACATACCAATAAAAAACTTCACATCTTCTTTTAAAGATATTTTCCTTGATAAGCAATAGATTGGTTGGTTCTCAAACCCTTTTCCTTAAGAAGAATAGAATCATACATAAAGTTAGCTTGGCTCATTCCAATCTGATTCAACTGCTCTCTGACCCTAGGAAAAAACTCAATCATTCGTGGCTCCAATGAATTAAAAATAAAGAAACCATTTTATTGTTGAAACATCTTTGAAACAGACGATTTGGTCTTTCCTTTTGTTTTGGCTGGAACTCTCTGGTTTAATTGTTTTGCATGCTTTTACATCATCTTGGTTAAATTCATGAACCAAACATCTATGACAATTATTATGTTACCATCTCTGGTTTTGGTTCAACTTGATACTACAATTTGATCCTGCCCTTTTTTTAAGACATTGATTCTGCATTGACTCATCTAAGCTTACATCCTTTTTTTTTTTTGGTTGGCAACATCCAGTGTTTTAAAAGCGCAAGGCGCAAAAAAGGTGCAGGGGTCAATTTGTGCATGAGGCGCAAGGCACACACCTTTTTGAAGCAAGGCACAGAAATAAAAAAAAAAGTCAGAAAAATGAAAATATCCAAAAAATTCAGAAAATATGCAAAAAAATTAAACATAATATTAATAAAAAATATAAACTTAAAATTTAAGATAAATGTTTTAAAAACCCATTATCTAAAATTAAAATACATAAAAATAATATGTAAAGCATATTCAAATGAGTATTTAAAAATAAAATCAAACATATTGTTAGTGTCAACTATATAGGGGTAATTTTGTCAATTTGTTTATGTTTGGTGTGAGGTGTCATGTTTAAGTTAAGTGATGTGTCCCATACTTAAGTAGGGGCACAACAGACCTTTTGTTTTTCATTAGAAAAGTATAAATACAGTTTGCTGACTAGGGAGAGTACAACTCTCTCTCTAAATCGAACCAGTTTTTCCTTCTCCTCTCTTCTCTTCTTCTCTCTATCCTTTCTAGTTTTCTGCTACTGTTATTTCTTATTGAATTCTAGTGCAGGTCTGAACTTTATCCATGGTATCAGAGCAACTGTGACAAATTCAGATCTGCCCGGAATTCTCTTTACCGCCATTCAGCCTAGGGTTTTCCAGATTTTTGCATCATCAATTGAAGATAAGGAAAAGGGCTGAAAAGGAGTGATCGCCCTTTCTCGTTGGAGGTTTAGTGGGTGTTTGTGGTGGTTTGTAGGGCACCCTCTAATCAATGGTACAAAGAGGGTTGTTTTGGGTGGTGTAGTGGACAATCGAGTGCAGGTGGTTTCTTTGGTGATCTAATAGGTGGATTGTATGGGTGTTTTAGTGTGAATCGAGTAGTTGGTGAGTTGCTATGTTGAGGTAGGTTTGTGGTGTGAACAATGTTTTAAAATGCGGAGGTGTGACGCGAGGCGTTCCACTACCTAGAGGTGTGAGGCATAGTTTGGAACGCAAGAGGCATAAGTCTCCCAAACACAAGGAGGCGTAATTTCACGGACCTAGACTCCTCTAGTGTCTCGTGCGGCACTTGGGTAGTAGTCTGTCGCTCCACAAGTCAGCCTTCCCTACTTAGAGCACTCTCCTGGCTCTTGAGACCAAATAGCTTACCAACTCGTCCTTCACACTAAGGCACACACTTAGGCAAGAAAGGTACAAAGCACACAAGGAATGAGAGATGGAGAACTCAGAATAACTCTTTGTATTTTTCAAGAGAGGGATACAACACTTGATTGCTTGGTTGAATGCAAATGAGGGAGGGGGTCCCTTTTATAGGCACTTCCACCTCCTTAAAGGATTTCTCTAGAACTATGAACACTTGGCATCATCTAGAAGCACCTCTAGAACATTCTACCTTCTTCACTCTTCTAGGGGATGCCTTATCCATAAGATACAAGAACACTCTAGAGGAAGTCTAGATTGCTCCCAACCCCTCTAGGTTGTTCCACACAAACCCGGATTGTTCTATAAGGTTCTAGAAAGTTCCACCAACATCTGAACCCTTCTAGACACATGGAGAACACTCCAGAACACCCAAAATGCTCCAGAACACCCTAGAAACATGCAGAATTGGCTAGAAGCCTAAAAAAACGTCTAGAAAACCTCTAGCCCAGCAACCCATTGTCACCTTGTGATAGAAAGCCTCCTTAAGAGGAGGTGGGTTAGGAGGAGGAAGGGGAGGAGGATGAAGAGGAAGGGGGGGTCTCATTTTTTCTTTATTTTTAATAAAAGTCTTTTTTATTAAGAAGAATAAAGATGCACAACATTAGTTGAAAGGGGGGTGTTGAAGCATAGGCTAGGCATATTTTCAAAAAAAAAGTCATATTTTCAAAAGGCGCACACTTGGGCTGAGGTGCAAAGTGTGCCTTTTAAATCACTAACAACATCTAAGCCTTCATCCAACGATTTAAAAGTTAAAAGGTGCACGCCTAGTGCTGCTAGGCATGTGCCTGGCGCGCCTTGAGCCTCAAACCAAGTGTGTGCCTTTTGAAAATTTGACGATTTTTTTGCTTTCGGTTAGGCTGGGGGTGGAGCCTTTGGACCCCCATGCCACGCCCCTCGAAGCCAGCCCTAACATGGACTTGTTTGGGCTTGCCTCAAGGGGTGTGGCACAAAGACTGCTCGTAGAATCAAGAATATAATATGTTTTACATCACAATAGCTATTTGAAGTAATGCAATTGAAGAAAAAAAGAGGTTGAGGGTTTTACATGGTTGAAAATGTTTTATATGTTTGATTTTATTTTTAAATTATCATTTAATTATGTTTTACATGTTATGTTTATGTATTTTAATTTTAGATAATAGGTTATTTATCAAAAAAAGTTAGATAATAGGTTTTTTAAAACTTTTATTTTAAAAGGTAAGTTTTTATTTTTTATTAATATTATGTTTTATATTTTTTGCTTTTTTTTTGAATTTTTTGGCATTGTTTTTTATTTTTGTGCCTTGCTTCAAAAAGGTGCACACCTCGCCTTGTGCCTTGCTCCTTGGGTGCAAATTGAACCCTGCGCCTTGCGTTTTTAAAACACTGCCTTCATGTATGGCTGCCCCAACCTTTCTAACCATTCTTTCTTTCAGGTTGCTTGGGTTACCAAGTCTGGAAGTACTGATCTGGATGTCCATATAGCAATTCGTCCAACAAGTGAGACTGTTATGTATCCATATTATTCCAAGTGGATTAGAGGACACCGTGACTTGCCTCTAAAGCTTAATCAGTGGTGCAATGTTGTTAGATGGGAGTTCAGCCATCCTACCCCATTCATAAGGTATTTCTTTCTGGATCTCTTAATTTTTGTTGCTCTTCTTTTCCACTAATGCTGTTGATGAGATGCAGATGCCCCTTAATAAGTTCTTTGTAAGCTAATACCACTACTTGAACCCTTGATGAGCTGGTTTAAAATATCTTCAACTATAGCTAGGTGCGTGGTGGTGTTGTGATGGTCCCTTTATAAGTTTTAAGATGTTCGGATCAATACTTGCCTTTGATTGGACTATATAGTCTGGCTATTTTGTTCTTTAACTTCACCATGAGGTCCAGGACTGGTGTTTTGTGTCTGGTTTTCCCTTTCTTATGCTATTACTTGGACAATCTCAAGGCCCAAATTGTTTGGGAATCCATATACGTGGACATGAATTATGACACAGCATGCCTTGGGACTTGTCTCCATGCCCAGTTTGTGATAGATGATTATAGAATGTTACATTTTTGGCTAAAACTTGAGAATGGAATATTGATTCGAGTGGCTAAGTCTTGGGGAATGAATTGTAAATTTATAGTACTTGATTAGTTTGTTAGAGGGTGGGCCTTGGTGCAATGGTTGAGTTGCTCCATTGCAACCTGGGTGGCCAGGGTTCAAATCTTGGTAAAAGCCTCTCTGTGAATCAGCAGGAGTAAAGCTGCATACATCTGTCCCTCCCCAGACTGCATTGGCTGGAGTCTTATGCATTGGGCTGCCCATTTTGTGTTGTTAGCATTAATTTATGATTAAGCATTAACTTGTTCTTTTATTTATTGTTACACCATCTACATGCAAGGTGCAACAAAAGTATATTGTGTAAGTAAATATTGAAAAGTAAGCATACTAATCTAATCTCCAGATGCTTTGTATATCATTTTTGGGTGGATTCGTTGAGGGTGGAACTGTATTTTTTTTGGATCAGCAACCACTAAGAATTGAGAGTGGAACTGTATGCATGTTAGATTCTGAACTTGAACCTTAAATATATGTTTTGGATGCATCTCTTGTCTGTTTAAAGGTTAGTTTGGTTGCTTACCTTCTGAGGAATTTTCATTATCAAACCATCTTCAGTAACTAGAAAGGAAGATTAGCTTTCTCAATCTAGTTAGATCTGCATGGTGTCTACCTTTGGCATTATATTTATATTTTGCATTACGTGATGGACTTCCGACTTTTAAATGAAAGAACACTCATTTTTTTACTAGAAATGACAAAGACTTGGTTGGACCATTTTGCCCTTGCATTATCTAAGATATACATGCCATGCTTCACCATTGTAGGAGTCGCGAATTTCTTTGGCAAGAAGGACATACAGCTTTTGCGACCAAGGATGAGGCTGATGCAGAGGTATGAATTTGTTCGATAGTTTATTTCTTGCATCTCTTTAATACATGTGTTTGTTTAGAATTGAGGTCAACTCTTTTATGTTAACTTGTGTTTGCTCCAAGTTCAGAACTTGTATTGTATTTGTTATGAGGATCCTGAATTTTGCCATTTCCTTTCTTTTCATCCCCTCCTCTCTCTCACTTGATGGGTTAACCTGTTATCCTTGATTTTTACTTAACAACCAATCAACGGTCCTTCCTAAAACTCTGCGTATCAGCCTGTCCCTGGTATCCTCAATTTCATCCAACTATCAAATTTTTGTAATCCCCCAACTTCTAGATCTAAATCGTAAATAAAACTCTAGTTTTATTCTCTTCCATGGGAACACATTTTCAGCTGTAAGATGCACGACTGCTCTTTAAGATTATTTACTTAGTAATCAAGAGATGGCAGTGCATGTGGCTGATTGATCTAGAGTGGGTTGATGAAACAAAGATGTGCTTCAAGTGCATTGTGTCTGATGCAAGCAATCAAATTGAAAGTGAAATTGTCTATAGGACATGCTGTGTCCAGCCACAAGGAAAGACATGGTTGTAGAATGAATATAGCTCAGACGAGGATATTGAAATGGATGAGTATCTGAGTGGTAGCCAGTTGGTACATTAGCTGGGTAGTCCCGACTGATATGCAGATTCGAGTCTCGCTATTACCACATGCCTTTGTGAGTTATTAATATGTTGTTTTAAATACCAAAAAAAATCATCAACACACCAAAACAATCATTTCATAAAAAAATTAAATAAAAAAAGATTCGAAATTAAAGCATTCATGGAATGATGGGGACCTTGTGGTATTTGTGTTTTGTGATGATATGAAACAAATTTGGTTGGAATGGTTGTCTTTTTTAAGAGCAATGTTAATTCATAACTTTATTAATGGGGGAGTAGCAGGATATGGTAATTCACTATGAGCAAATTGAAGGATTGTTGGAAGGGTAGAAATCAGATTTGACATGGCCGAACCAGGTTTAGTTGCTGGCCGAATTTTCAGAAATTTTCTAACCCAACCTGAGGACCGATTTCCCAGTGATTTTGAAATCTAAAATTTCGGGATTTATCTTGCACAGAATTAGACCATATTTAAAACCCAAATTAAAACTAATCGTATCTGATACGGAGACCACAATGTGTAGCTCCCAGAGTGGTAGTTCACATCCATTATCAATCCCAAAATCAGCCTCCCACTGATGATGATGTAGTGTCTATGTGAAACCGATTCAAGAACACTGTTTTGACAAAAACCGGTCTCCAACTTGCTTGGATCAAAAAGGGTATGTGAACCTGATGTACCCTGATGTATTTCTTGCAAGATCCAATGGAGGACTGATAAAAATCAGCCCTTATCAAGGCTAGGTTGAATTAGGGTTTCTTGGAGACAAGGGAGAAGAGAAGAGAGCAAGAGAGTGGAGAGAATTGGTTCAATCAGTGTTTTAAAAGCGCAAGGCGAGGCACACAATTAAAAAAAAAAGAAGATAAAAATTCAAAAATAAATAAAAAAATTCAAAACATAATATTAGTAAAAATATAAACTTCAGTTTTAAAATAAATGTTTTAAAAAACCAATTATCTAAAATTAAAATACATAAATAAAATATGTAAGGCATATTCAAATTAGAATTTAAAAATGAAATCAAACATATAAAACATTTTCAAGCATATAAAACCCACAATCTCTCTCCTTTTTTTCTCAATTGCATCAAGTAGCTAATGTGACGTTACATTCCTAATTCTACGAGCCACCTTTGTGCCACACCCCTCGAGGCAAACCCAAACAAGTCCATGTTAAGCTCTTAAATTCTAAGTTTTCACACAAAAGATAATAATTTTATAGTTTTAATTGCTTTTAAGAAGATATTTTATTAGGATGAATGAATGGACAACATTACTAAATAGGGGATTCTTGAACATGGACTTGTTTGGGCTGGCCGCCCCCGGCTCAGCCGCCAGACTCAAAAAAAAGGAAAAGGCGGCAAATTTTCAAGAGTGGGCTGTGCCTTGGACCTGGGCGAGGTGCCTACCCTAAAATGTGCCTAGACGCGCCTTTTAAATCACTGGGTTCAATTGGACTCTCTCCTCTTTCTCCTTTATATGGGGCATTCTCCTAATCTAATTAGAAGTTGATCCAAATTATATTGTATAAGGAGTTTATCTTTAATTGATAAGCATCATCTTCTTAAGAGGATAGGTGCTCCATACCCAGATTCATGCCCATTTTCAACCCAAGTCACATGACAAAGTTGCCATGTGATCACTTAACTAATCATATTGGTAATGGGCCCTTAAGCCCATTTTCTCTAATGGTTCACATCTCAAGGTGTTGCATGGCCACTTTGGGCCTGAATATTGTCTGGTGTGGGACCCATAGGTCTCACACAAGTCGATAAGGGTTTGGCTCTACCTCTAGAAGAGGTTAGGTCGAATTCATTACTCAGGGTAGTGACCCTCTAACCCAATCAGCTTGGGCTCAATTTGTGCCCAACATTTACACTTAAATGATCATTGGATTCAACCACTCTATGAAGACACAAGGATAATGGACTTATGTAATATAAATCCCATCAGGTAATCAACCGTGTAATCTCGGATGGATCCCGGAATAAAAACTTTTTGCAAACTTTTTTCATAAAATAGTAATATAACATATAAATATATTTTGCAAATCAAATTTCAAATACAGTTGAAATCCACTACCAATAGTTTAGGTTTCCATCATAGAGAGTGTAAAGCCTAATATTCATTTTGTTTGATTAAAGGGTTGATCTTATCACTATGATCACCCACTTGGGTAATTTCCCAAACTCCCCCAACATGCTCAGGTATTTGACCTTTGATGGATCTCATTGATTTGCACATCAAAGACTGTTCAGTCCATTACCCAGTGCAATGTCATAATGAAGTTTGGAGTTAAAGTGCAACTTTTCAGTTTTGCTCATATATCTCTAAGTTCTAGGCTCTAGGGCATAACTGGAAATTGGTCTAAGTTTAGTGTTTCTTGTAAACACCCACTGGTTGTGTTTGGGGACTAACCCTAGCATTTGAGACAAGTTGCTCCACCAGTTTGGTAGCATACTAGTGTCAACCTTGTCAAGATAAATTCCCCAAGTCTGTCCAATGACTGAGAACATTCTAAACTAACACGAGACTTATAAGTGTCCAGTTTAAGGAGTAATTCACAGAAAACATACCATAAGAACATGAAATAATAATATACTTTATTCATTTATTGATAATGGTTTATGTACATCAATCTGATTGGAGCTAAGGGCATGTACTGTCTAACAATGATGTATTCAAGGTCTCAACCTGGTGAAATTGAAGGATTGGAGGAACTTAATTTTGGAAGGGGACTGTCAAATAGTTATCTCTTGGTTATGTTTTGGATGAAGAGTTCCCTGGACTTTCAGGTTCATGTTCGGAGGAGCCCAAGCTTTTGGGAATAAACTGAACTGCTTGTTCAGGTGGATTCTAAGGACTGCTAATGAACTTGCTGACCATTTGTAAAAACTGGAGGTATGAGGCAAAACATGATTCTGGGAATGCCAATACTGGAATGAATTGTAATCCTTTTGTAATAGTAATTATGCTAGTAGATAACTGTAAGCTGCTTTGTACTTGTTCTTGCTATCTCTTTTTGGATAACATAGACATTTGATTATGAATATAATTACATGCATTAACTATCCAAAAAACGATCTTAGCTTTATTAAAACTGAGGAAAGGACCCAATTGTACAATTTGTCTTGTTTACCTAAGAAAAAATAAATGCAGCAGGGAGGAGTTATCAGTGCAAGTTTAAAGTGTAAAGGAAGGTCCGAAAGGGTGCAGGTGGAGTTAAGTTGCTCCCCCCTTGCCCCACTTGATCAGTAGTTCAGCCATTGATGTGTATTCTTTTATTAATTACCTTGGATATATGAGATCAGGTCTAAGTTGCACATGGTTAGCTTTATTGGCTAGCTAATTGAGTAAGTTTTCTACTGGTACTAAAACTCTTGCAGTTGGATTCTTTTTGATGGTTTAAAGTTTAAACTGAGTGATGGGATCAGTTTGAACCAAGGTATCATATCCTATTGGCATGATACACCGCATATCAGGCATATCATATCCTATTGGCAAGCCATCAAAACTTGAATAGAAAGCGCTTGGGATTTTGGCTATTTTCATGGGGTTGGCAGGCATAAGACTGCCCCCCTGACCAATTTTGAGAAAATAAACAAAAAAATGATGTTCTGTAGTATCAAACACCCAATACGCTTATTTGTGCATATCAGGTGCATCGATACATTAAACCTTGGTTTGGACCTTTCCCATTTCTTTCTGTTTTGGCAAGCCCGTCTTTTTTCTGGACAGAAATGATAAAGTGTGAAATACATCTTTGAAATTTTGGTTTTATGCATGAATTAACAGCTACTTCATCTAAGCTGTAATTTATAGTTTTCTGTCCAAATAATATTATCCTGTTTGTTCCTTTTTCCTTTTTCAAGGATTTTTTAGTACATGTTCATGTATTAGAATATGTTCTATTTTATTTTCTCCCTTGTGTGCTTTCTTCTTATGTGTTGTGTGTTTTTCAGGTTCTTGAGATTTTGGAGTTGTACAGAAGGATATATGAAGAATTTCTGGCAATTCCTGTTATAAAGGGCAAAAAGAGTGAGCTTGAGAAGTTTGCTGGTGGGCTCTACACAACAAGTGTTGAGGTATTTAATATGTTTATGTATAGTTTATTGTCTTTAGTCTGTACATGATGTCCAGAAGAACTAATGATCTAATTATAAAGTACTGTAATCATTTCTTTATTTTTGTACTCTATTTTTTATTTTTTTCAGGCATTTATTCCAAATACTGGTCGTGGTATCCAAGGTGCTACCTCTCATTGTTTGGGTCAAAATTTTGCAAAAATGTTTGAAATAAACTTTGAAAATGAGAAGGGAGAAAGGCAAATGGTCTGGCAGAACTCCTGGGCATACAGTACAAGAACGGTAATCTGTGTTTCATTTATTTATTTATCCTATGTTTTTTTAGATAATTAATATCTATCTTCTGTTTTGTGGCTATTATATGCATTTTTTTTATTGGTTGGTGTGGCTGCATGTGTGTAGCAGGGTGTTCTGATACTAAATTTATATTTATTGTAAGTATTGGAACTTTATTAAGTTTAATGCATGACACACACAACCAAGTTACTCTCTCCCTTGTTTTTTTTTTTTATCAATTACAGTTGATTTTATTAAAGTAGAATAAGCTTACAGAGGAGGGGAGCTAAAATATCTTAACTCCCCAAATATGCTGACATACACCCAAAATGAAAAAGAACAATTACATCTGAGCCCAAAAAACAGAATTTCTATTCACCCTTTGCCTAGCTAATCCATCTGCAAATGAATTTCAATTTCTCTGTACCCATGTGCATAGAACTTCAATATCTTTAGTCAGCCATTTAAATTTCCTCTATTCATTGCTGTAGTTCCAGCCTAGAGTTGTCTTCTTTTAACCACCTCACTACAGTCTCAGAGTCTCCTTTTATATTCAGTCTATTGGCATTTAGATCTTTAGACCTTTGTACCCCTTCCAGAGCTGCTAATACCTCAGCCCTCTGCAGCAACTGCAACACAGACAAGTCACAAAAGTGGAGTATGAAAATATGTATGCCTTGATTGTAAAATTTATGTTTAAAATTGTAGATTGAGAGGAAGATGATAGCTATTGAAGCTAATGCCTAGATAAAGATGATAGAAAAGGGATCTCATCCTTGGATCAAGGAGAATGGGGGGGTGTACTTGGAAGATTTGTTTGGTCCAAGTCTAATGTAAGTCATGGGTTTTTTGTAATCAATAGTTCGTTACGTACATCAAGTACTGGTTTAAAGAAATAATTCAGTAGCAGAAGATAAATGTTTACATCTATGGTGGATCTGAGAATGGAAGATTTCAGTTTGTCATGGAGTTTTTTTAATGTTTTTATAAGAGAAGAATGCTCAAGGACATTCATCATTTTAGTATTTATGATTATTCTTAGGAGTGGCTGCTTGAATTGCAAGATAAGTTGTTACTGGGATTATTAAATGGATGATAGAGCTGCACATATTTATGTGGTTGTGGAGAATATGAAAGAAGCAAGTTCTGATATTTGGATTTGGAGCTGGTAGCTGCAATTGGTATATGATCATCTTGATTTATCTTAACAGAAATTGTCATGGTCTATGAGGCAATGTTTTCAAAATCGTAATCGTAGAGAAAGTTGAATTGTGAATCATATTGTCAATCGTAAGATTATTTCTATTTTTTTATAAACTCAAAAAAAAAATAGATATATATTAAAAGGCTAAATATATATAGAAAAGTGACTTTACCCTATTTTTAATCTATATCTACCATATATGTACTTAAAACAATAGAATTTGCTACTTATACAATAGAAGCCTATGATGATATAATCAAGTTTGACTTGAAAATCAAATAAATCTGTATAGAGTGGCCCTTTAACTTACGTTTGATACACAATAAACTCAATTTCTAGTATTGAATAATGTAAATAAATCATTTTCTAGTAAGGGCTTTAAAAAGTCTCCCCTGACAAAACTAAACATACACAAAAAACAAAGTAGAGAACAAATTCTTAATTTAATTTATTTGAATTGTAGTGAATTGTAAAAATCGTAAGATTTATGAATCAAATCGTAGGATTCAAACAAAAATAGTAAGATTTTTGCAGAAAAGGATTCAGACATAAGATTTGAATCGAAACCCTTGGGATTCATTATTCAAATCATGAATGTATCGTAAATCGTAAGATTTTGACAACATTGCTCTGAGGACATTGGTAAGAGAGCTTAGATAGAAGGTTACAAACAAATTATAAAATATAGAACTCAACCATAGTTGCCAAGGCAACACCTAGGTGACAAAGCGCCCTTGGAAGCTCACCTCGCCTAATTGCCATGCAGTTTTGTATTGTATTATGAAATATTTTTATATTCTTGACTTTTTGAGATTATATTTATAAAATAGACATTATTAAACTAGAATATGCGTTTTGTGTGTTTATATGCTAATTTTTTTTCTTATTTGTTAGGGTTTAATCAACACAAACATTTATAAGTGCTGTATTGAAACCTCAAAGACTTCAAAACCTGAACCAATAAGTAAGGAAAAACTTAAAAATGCTGATTTTCTATACTTAAACTTGAAGTTTATACTTTTCTTATGGAAATTATGAATAATTATTAAGGAAATATGGTTATGATACCCTGGGAACCACCATAGGGTATATGTTTTTTACTTTAATAAATCCGTCACCTAGGCAACAAGGCACCCCCCCCCCCCCTCCTTGGCACCTTGAAAGCTTTGAACTCAACCATCCTTTGAGTATTCTAAAGATGATATAAGTTGGTATGTTGTGCAAGAGAGGAGAGTGAGGCAACAATAAATGGAGAAGAGGTTGAAGAGGGCATGGGCAGCCCTTTTTATCAAGTTACTTTTGCAAATAAATAACTGGGCACGAGTTTGGTGGAAGAAAAAGGTTGAAGTTAGCACGAATTTGCACTTGTTTGGGTGCAGGTGGACTCCCCTGGCTAATGTGCAAGAACTTTTTGTTCCTACCGTTTTCAGCTTGCCAAAGAAGCGTGGTAGGATGTTGTGGAGATGCATAAGAGCTGCCATGCCCCCCCAGCTAATGTGCAAGGGCTTTTTGTTCCTACCGTTTTCAGTTTGCCAAAGAAGAGTGGTAGGATGTTTTGGAGATGCATAAGAGCTTCCATGTGCAGGGTACTATCGAAAGGAAAGGAATCTTAGAGTATTTTCAGAGAGAAAGAAGCAAAACTGATATTTATTGATAACATCATGATCAAAGTGGCTCATTGGTTGAAGACCATGGATCTCTTCTCCTCATTCTCAGTAGATGACATCATGCTCATTTGGAAAGTGGTGGCTGATTCAACTCCTGCTAAAGCACTCACTACAGCTAGCTGGACCCCTACAGAGAGGTTTTATCAAATTTAATTTTGATGGGAGCTATTTGGGTAACCCAGGTGTTTCTGGAATATGTGTTTTCTGGGATGAAATTGGGAAAGTGGTAGCTCTATACTCAGGACCAATTGGCGAAGGAGATTCTCTACGGGCTGAAATATTGTCAGTGGTGGAAGGAATACAAAGAGCAGTTTCTATCAATTATAAGAAGTTGATAATAGAGGGATATTCAAAACTGGTAGTGAACTGGCTGCAAGATAAAGAACAGAGTCACTGGGTGTATAATAATGGAAAGAAAAAGATTGAAGGGTTAATACAAGATATGAAAGTGAGAGTACAGTGGGTAAAGAGAAGTGCAAATTCATTTGCTGACACTCTTGCTTGACAAGGGCCAGGTATATCTCAACACTTTTGGACTCAACTGTAATTAAAGTTTTCTGAAGTAATTGTAAGAGGGGAGAGATAAGAGGGGTTATCTCTCACAGCTTAGCTATTGTACATGCCTTAATGTACCTGTTTTAATGGAAATTTCGGTTATTGATAAAAAAAGAGATAAAGATAGAGTTTAATCAAAGGATGTTCTTTGATTATAACTTATAAAACCTTCAAGTGGAGTGCCAGCCTACCATAAATGCATGATGGAGTTGCATTGGGTCTGGATATTTAACTTTGATCAAAGGTTAAATTTTTTACATGGGTGATAGTGTCAGAAGGGTATTTAACCAAGGAGATTCTCGATAGAAAGGGAGCAAATTTTCCAGATCGTGAGTGCTTACTTTGTAATGGGGAGATTTGAATCATCAAATCATCTGTTCCTGTTTGCCAAATTCTCTTGTAAAGTTTGGCAGCACTTCTGTAAAGCTATCGCTGTCTATGAATGTTTTCCTGCATCGGTGAAGGCTTTGTTAGCTGGTTGGCAAATTCAAGGGATGTCTGTTTGAGGCAAAGCATGCTATCTACTCTTAACATGTTTTAGTGGACATGACTTCTCATCCCATTTTTTTTATATATTTTGAAGGGCTACACAAGAGGGGGGGTGTAGCCCATCCCCCAACCCGTAAGCCACAAACTCTCCAACCCAGGTGCAGGCGGGATTCGATCCCAAGTCTCCGCGGTGCAGGAGACCTTACCAACCAGCTGGTTGGCATCTTGCAGTTCTTATCCCCTTTTTGAATATGGCAGGGGCTTCTTAATTGTGTAAAATGTAGAGAAATTATTTGTACATGGGAGCATACATGTATACTTTTGATTTTTCATTTAATACAATGTACATACGCTACCTTTTTTCAAAAAAAAAAAGTTGAGACATGTAACAAGTGCAATGGGAACCTGAGGTGCAAGGTGAGGCATACACCAAGATGAAGTGAGATGCCCACAATTAAAAAAATAAAAAAAATTAATATACAAGAATATGCAAGTCTAAATTCTGAAGGAAATAAAATATTTCAGAAAATCTGTTAGCTCAATTTGTTCAATCGGTTAGAGCATTGTTATACTAATACAGAAGGTTGTAACTTGTATATTCATGTCCGGCGTAGACTAAACTGTTTAAATATCATAGGTACAACCCACAATATATGCTTGGGATGCAGATTGTTTCCATTTTCAGTAGTTTTGAAAATAGAAACGGAATTTCCATGTTTGTTAATATGGGTTATTGTTCAATAACAGGAAATGACATTAATTATCAGAAAAAAAAAAACAGGAAATGACATTACTTAGAAATAGGACAGGAAATGATGTTGGGCTGTTTCTAAAAGCCTTGTTCCCAATACTTTACAGCCAAAACAATAATATTTACAATTCAGTTAATTTTTGTTCTCAATTGGAATGACAGGAAAATTTTTGTGAAATTTGCTCCACAAGTAATTGAGTGTTTTTAGTGCCAAGGCCATATCTTAGCAAAGCAGTCATGTTAATAGTTTTCAAGGCACCAAGGAAAGGCTATGCTACAGGGGGTACCTTGTTACCTAGGTGCCTAGGCAAGGCAACCCTCCATGGGTGCCTTGCCCACATAGGCAATGTCTTGATAACTATGGCATCCTTTGCTAAATTAACCACTCTCACTACAAGCGACATTGCTGAGTTGAGGATCTTTCCCTTGTGCTTGGCTATATTCTGGGCTAATTTTTGAACATCTGTCTTTGTATTCTGTTGTGGGGGACTTAAGTCTTTTTACCTCCCCTGTTGTATATAAATCTTCACAAATTTTCACATCATTAATAAAGTTTTACTGTTATTGATAAAAAAAAGTCTTTCCCTTGTGCTTATTGCGATGCCACCAGGGTTGTTTGGTCAGGTAATTTTCTGAGTTCAAGGGCTTGGGGATTGTCCTGCTTTGCTACTTCATTATTGACATTTGATCCCTTCATTCTAGGGGAGCAACTGGAGTGGTAGATTACCATGCAAAGTCTAGGGCTTGCATCACCATAAGCATCATAATCTAAACCTTATCCCAACTATATTGGAGTTGACTGCATGAATCTTGTTTCGCCATTCTGTTCTGTTTAATGCTGAGGGATTGTGCATGCTGAGAATTAGTATTTTATTTTATTAACTTATAGCTGCAATACATTGCTTAAATACGACTTTCCTTTTCCTTTGTCTGTGCTTTTGTGTTTTTCCTCTATCTTGCAATACCATGATAGCATTTGTTTGTGGGTGTATAGTATCTAATGTATCTACGCTTAGGTTAACTGTATCATGCAGTCTACTTTTGCCTTGCCTCAATAACCTCTTGGCTGTAGTGTCATTTTTGGATGCATTAATTCTTTCTTCATCATTTAGTCATATAATTATATGGCTGGTCTTGTGCTCCACCTCATGTGTTTCTTCTGTGTTAGATCAATCATCATTATGAGTTTACCTCTTGATGATACTGGCATTGTTATTGGTTCCATGAAATGTCATCATCAATGATTTTTTTGGTTGGCAACTGTCTACTTCGTTGCTAATTATTGTAAAAAAAAGGGAATATATGCAAAGATAATGTGCCAAGCACCACATATATCCCTAGATAGGCATCTAGTATCCAAGTTTCAAAGTATTGTATATGCTACACCCCGTATTGGTGGCTGAACGAAACACCTTTAAGGATTTTTCAGAAACTTAGTCTTTTTTTAAAGTGTCAATTACCCTTAAAACCGACCCCCTGTGAAAATTTCAGAGCCAAAAAAAAAATAGTGTTTTATAGTATCGAAACACCCGATACGCATGTCATGTAGAGTAAGGGTTGGTTTACCTGTTGCCTTATGTATTTCTGTGAACCTTTAATTTGTTTTAAGTTTTGTTCTTTAAGTTTCTTGCTTTTATTTGCACTACAGAATTTTGAGGTATCTGCTGGAATTCCAATTCCTTTTTTTCCTTTTTTTATCTGTCGTGCTTGGATTGAGTAAATAGTGAGGATCGTTATTTTGTATACATCTTTGATATCAGAACCGTATGATATATAGTACTAGGTCAATTATCTAACTAATGTATATATTTTCTTGTTTTTTTTATATTATAGATTGGGGTCATGGTGATGGTTCATGGTGATGACAAAGGACTGGTACTGCCACCTAAAGTAGCATCCTTACAAGTTATTGTGGTTCCTGTTCCTTACAAAGATGCTAATACACAAGCTATATTTGATGCCTGCTCTGCAACTGTGAATACCTTGAGTGAAGCTGGTTTCCGAGCTGAGGCAGATTTTAGGGACAATTACTCACCTGGTTGGAAGTACTCGCATTGGGAAATGAAAGGTGTTCCTCTGAGAATTGAAATTGGACCAAAGGATTTGGCTAATAATCAGGTAAAACCAAAGGATTTGCCATTCTTATTTCACTGTGTTTATCTCTTCCGTGGTAGGAAAAAACACAACTTTTGTTAATGAACTCGGAGCTGAGGGAGCTATGGCAAAAACAATGATTTCAATATAAAAACTGAAAATTTGCTTTTATGGTGCCATGTTAGAATACTTAGACTTTTTCTGAATAGCCAGTGTTTGACTTTTGGTGTTTATTGATCTTCACTGCAACACTGTTGTCAATTCATAGAAAGAATTACAAATATCTTGACTTTATATTCAGGTGCGTGCTGTTCGCCGTGATAATTCAGCAAAAGTGGACATACCAATGGCCAATCTGGTTGAGAAAGTGAAGGACATGTTGGATGATATTCATCAAAGCCTACTTGATGCAGCAAAGAAAAAACGTGACGCTTGTGTTAAGATTGTAAAAACGTGGGATGAGTTCATGGAAGCACTTAACCAAAAGAAAATGATCTTAGCTCCTTGGTGTGATGAGGAGGTACAGTATCATTTATCCCCTTTATCAGTGTGCACCAAACAAATCTCTCCTTTAATATGAGATGTTTTATACTATCGATGGTCTTTGAATCTTGGACATGAGTTACTAACGATACTATGAAGTAGAAAGGCTGTCTTGCTTGTGGAATGGATTTCTTTTCTTGTTAGTCACTTGCTAAATTTTCAAATCTAAAATTCTGACAAGAATTTTATTAGCATATAAAAATATGCTGAATGAGGCATGTTTCGAGCTTGTATAACTAGATGCCCTTTCAGATACAGCATGGGGCTTTCTCCTTTGAGATGATACAGTTTGTTTTGGGTTCAGAGCTCCCAGAAAAATCTAGTTTCCAGTTTTAGATCTATTCATTCTACACTCAGGACTGATTACTACAAGTTAATAAAAGAGAATATATGCATAATGCTGAGAAATTCTGTCACAATCTAGAAAAGGCCATTACCCAATATTAGCCCCAGCTATCTAGTGCCTTGGGGGGGGGTAGGCTGGATTCAGACCCTTTGGCATGTTTTTGCTGTTTTGATGATGCTCTTTAATGTTAATTGAATATGTGACTATGTGTGATTATGCTTGTTTTCTGATCTTTCTAAAGCCTTAATTGGTTCAAAAGGGGGAAGGATTTTTCCCTTTGGCATGTCTTCTGCTGTTTTGGTAATGTTCTTTAATGTTAATTGAATATGTGTGTTATGGTTGTTTTCCAATCATCTTTCAAAGTCTTGGTGGTTTCAAAAGAGGGGAAGGATTTTCCCTCTAATTAGTTTCTAGAATGGATTTAAGATATGAACCAAGTAACTAACTGAATGCCTTTCACAAACTTTTACAGCAGTTAAAGTGAGGTAGCTGGGGTTAGTTTATCTGTGAAAAGCTTAGCCACGAATGCCAAAAAATATTTGTTTATTTGAGCTATTCATGTTTGATATCTGTAATATTTGTTATGTTTTTGTTTCTTATAGGAAGTAGAAAAAGATGTGAAAGCACGGACAAAAGGTGAGATGGGAGCAGCCAAGACCCTCTGCTCCCCATTTGATCAGCCAGAACTCCCTGAAGGTACTGATTGCATCATCCTATGGCGGCATCTGATTAATGGGGGCTGCCCTCTCTTAAGATTCATAAACTTGTATAAAACCTTTTTAAAAGATTGATCTAATTTTTCCTTTTGATCTTTATGGTCATTGTTCCGGTAAAAAATTCTGAAGTTGGATCGACTACATTTTTGCAGGGACCTTTTGCTTTGCCTCGGGGAAGCCTGCAAAGAAGTGGACTTACTGGGGAAGGAGTTATTGAGCATGAGATTTAATTCACACTATTTATTGAACATCATAGAATCCATATCAATTGTCTGTCAATTTTGTGGATGGGATGGGATCTCTTATTCTAGTTTGTTTGCCCAGTTTTGCCAATGTCACTATTGTGGACTATTGTATATTTGATTTTGTTTTGGACTTGATTGATGACTACTAAGATTAGTGCATAACCTTTACACATCGAATGCAAATTTGATCTTGTCAAGACCCAACTCCTTGCTAATAACAGGAAATTAAAAAAAAATGTTACATAAAGTCTAAAGACCAAACTGCCAAGAGGAAAGGAAAGATCCTCCCTAAGAATGTTTCAAGCCATGCTGGAGGTTTAAACAGACAGAAACCAACATTCCTTAAACCATGTTTAACAGTTATGTGAGCACTGAGAAGCTTTGTTTTTATCACAACCTACAAAAAAAAAATCTGATGGAGCAACCCTTTCATAGTTTCAAAACATTTTTTATGATGATCTAAACTTTCCATCAAGCAATTGCTATATCTAGCTGCCTCAATGCCTAGTGGTGTTCACATTAAATGTCAAACCGATCAAACCGGACCAACCGAACCCGAGTTGGTCAGTTTTTCAAAACCACTGGTCGTTTTGTTTTGAATGAGAATAAACTGACAATTTAGTTCAGTTTTGGTTTTCATGTACTAAAGCCAAACCGAAACAAACCTATCCTTTGTGTTTAAGTAATTATTAATTAGCCCTTATTCTATATGTTAAATGTTGATATATTTTATTTGTGTTTTGTTTGAATTTTGAAAAAAATGGTTATTTATGATAAAAATAAAAAATGTAAAACCAGTATAAATATAATACAATGGTACAATATTTAGTTCAGTTTTATATAAATTTAAATATATATTGACAAAAAAATCAATTTTGCATAAAAAACTAAGATTTAAATATGTATTTTGATTTTGCATAAAAACTAAAGAGAAATAAATTTAAATATAGATAGATATTTTAGTTTAAAATATATATAAAAATTGACTAAACCAATAGCCGACCCAAATTGACCCTTCATGTTTGGTACAGTTTTGCTTCAGAGTCGGTTGGTTTTAGTTTAGTCAATAAGTAAACCGACAATGTCGGGTCGGTTGAAGAAGATGACTCAAACCAACCTAACCCAACATGTGAACAACCCTATCAATGCCCACATCAGCTGTTGGCACTTGGCATGGCTATATTTTTGAGTTCACTTTTGCTAGACAGTGTCATGGCACAGGGCTAAAACCAAATATCATGGCGTTCGATGTAGTACAGTGGCCCCACCAAGACCGACCAAGACCTGATGTTTATTTCATCTGATTCAAGGTGGGGTTATGGTAATCGAGACTGGATCTGCTCCTTATACATGGCACCTCACATCGATCTCACAGGCACATTCTACTGTGCATTGGAAATATCTCTCATATTTATGTGTTATTATTTAGGGAAAATGTTTCTAATACACCATGGGATGTGCCTGTGAGGTCATTCTTGTGTGAGAAGCAGATCCCAACTCATGGTAATCCATCAAAATTTTTGATTTCTTTGTTACAGTGCAGTGCTAAGATACTGACGTAGCAAATGTGGTTTGCTTCTATTATGGCTTTCTCCATGTTCAAAAGTTTCTACAAAAGATTCAACCCTTTATGGGTGAACCAACTTTCCATTGTCCATACTTCTGTAGTTCTGTAGTAACGAAGTTTCCATTTTCATCTCCTTCAGCAATATCATAGAATAATCGTTTGTACTTGGACTGATATATTGGAAATTGGGAGAGTTGTTGGATTGTGCACATAAGACATAAACCCCATTCGTTTATTGTTACTTAATTCAGTTATGTGACATTTGGCATCATATAGTATATGAGCTAAAAAGTGAAAACCCTTTCTTAGAGCAAGAAACACACATAAAAGAAAAAAAAAAATGCTTCCACTTGGGCCCTATTTGTTTTTTCAAGAACCTATTTACCAATGTTTTATTTTTTATTTTTTGGTTTAATTTATCCAGATAAATGTATCTTGTGGGGGCATTTCTTGTCTATTTAAATTTTTTTATTCAGCCTTTATTTGGGAAACTCAACTTAAGTATGAGAACCGGTATTTGGGAAAATCAATTTTGATGTTGGTTTCACGTGTTTCTGAAATAAAAATATTGGTAAATTGGTCGATAAGAATCATAATCCGATTGACTGATTTTCTTCCCTTCAAAATCCCGAAAATGAATGGACAATGAGACGTACAACTGAATTGTTTAAAACAATCCAGCCAAACAAAAAAATAGTCAGGTAAGGTTGAAATGCTTATATGAATGATGTGAAATAAAAGTACAAATGATTTCCGAAAAAATTACCACAGTACCAAACACCACCTTCTACTCTATGGCGATTTTCCCATGATTATTTGCTTAGGCTCTGTTTGGTAGAGGTGTAAATTCAAATTTACACGGATGGAAAATTTGATCATGGTTTAGTGATCGATGAAAAATTGAACCGGTGTGTTTTGGAATTCTTCTCTTATGTTGTTTGGTTGTTTCGATGTAAAAGTAAAACTCTGTTCTAAAACTCCGAAACTCAGTGCAAGCATGGCAGCATAGAAGAGCCTGGAACAGATGTTCTCAGGCTTGGGGAAGGAGAAGGAGATAATAGAAGGGGAACTTGCTCGAAAGGTTCACGAATTGAAAGGCACAGAGAAGTTCCTCAATGATGATAAAGCACAGAACAATATGTTATTGGCCAAGGTCCAAGCTTGCGCTGCCAGAAAAAAGATTACAACTGTAGAAGAGGAGACGACGAAGGGAACGCTGCTGCGTTGCAAGAACATAACAAGCTTCTCTCACAAAATCTCCTCAGATCCTTAGATGGGTATCATTCTTAACAAATAAGTTGAAAGAATCATAGGATACTCAAATGCAAGGAAGGATGGTAGAGATAGCAGGTAGTTTCAGGAGGCTTCAAGAGGATTCAATATTTTCGACAACGAGTAGCAGAATGCAATGAGTGGCAGAGAGGGATTGAGGAGGAGCTGGTAGAGTTGGAAAAATATTTTCCAACGATTAGAGATGAAGGTTTGTAGGTGAGGTAGTTTAGTCTGTTAAATAATTAAACCTAAAGGCTAGAGCCGACCTCAGTGCAGGAAACCCAAACCCTTTGCCTTAGGCTTAGTTTGGAAGGAGATCTGCTCTGAAACTCCATGGAGTCGACTTTGAGCCCGCTCTCTGTCGATGACAATGATTTCATCTCCATAAGCCCGCGCTTTGAGTATGTTAACGGCCGGTGATAGGATGTTAATGGCCGATAAGCTCTTCTTTGGATGGAGATATTTTGGATGGAGGAGGTTTCTCACGATTAGAGGAGAAGTGGTATCCTTACCCTCTCTTCGATTCTTCGTATAGAGGAGACCATTCGACGGAGAAGGAAAAGTTTACATCAATTTTATTGATGTAAATTTTTCATTGATTTTCAATGTAAATATTGGTGAGAATGGACTTTTACATCAATTCACGAGGCAATATTAACACCTCTACAAAACACGTGTAAAATCAAACCGGAGTGTAAAATTTACCCTAGTTCGATTTTCCACCTCAAACAAACGTGGCCTTATGAATTAAAGCTAGGGGTGGCAACGAGCCGAGCTTTCCACAGGCTACTCGAGCTTGGCTCGTGAAAAGCTAGGCTCGGCTCGGTTTCAGCCGAACTCGAGCTCAAGCTCAAGCCCAATTCAGTGGCTTGATTATTAAACGAGCCAAGTTCAACCTACTAGAGCTCAGCATGTGAGGCTCGCGAGCTGGCTCAAAATATATATATATATATATATATAAAATAAAAATTTTATAGTTATTAATTATTATAATTCTTAATTTTTAAGTATAAAATAAAAAAATTATATATAAATTTTATTTTTATAAAATATTTTTTCTAAATATTTTTATAAAATATAAAATGAGTTGAGCTCGAGCTAAAGCCTGGTACTATTCGACTCGACTTGGCTCAAATCCACCCTATTTAAAGAATCTCTTTATCTAGACTGACTAGCAAGATGCAAATGAAACAAAAGTGGGAATCATGTCCATTTTAACATTCAGATTACTGCTAATTATACCACACACATTTGGCATGTAAACCTATTCATGGGTCAGGCTCGAGCCGCGCTTTCACTCTGTATTAACAGATTTTTCTAAGGCCCGAGCTCGAGCCCGAGCCCAACCCGACCATCGTCCTACAACTTGGGCCTAAAGCCTGAGCCTGGGCCCAAGCCCGAAATTTAGCCCATACTGTTACTACTACTGAAGCAGCTAAATAGAGAGAGAGAGAGAAAAAAAAATGTATATATTAAATTATAAATAAATATATATTTTTAATAAATACTATATTATTTATATATTTTATATAAAATACAGATTATATATTTTATAAAATATATAATGCTGAGTTGGGCTGGACTTTTTTAACAAATCCCAAACCCGGCCTGAAACACAATCGGACTTACTGTGTTAGGCCCGAGGTCAGGCCCGTGGGCCTAACTACATAACCAAGCCCGATCGGGGTGCGGGCTAGGCCATCGGGCTACCTGGCCCATGAACAGGTCTACTGGCATGCTCACTCAGGCAAAGAGCATGAAGGATTGTTTATGCTTCCTCATATATATTTGACAGATTTGATTTGTACTATGCCCCTTCTATATTAACCAGCTCACACCTACAACACTTCCACATAATATATTGATCTTTGTATCAATGTGAAGTGCCTACGTGTTCACTTTTTCTTAGGAAGTATTGTTGCTTTTCCTTTTGTTGTTAGATTCTTCTGCTCCTTTTGATAAAGTGGCATGATGATTTAGCTGATTTTTTTTCCTTGGGCTATGTTTGGTTTGATGGAAAATAAGATCACAACAGAAAAGGTTAGTGAGGGGAAGTTTATAAGGAATTTTATGAAATTTGTAATTTACCTTGTCTCAATTTTCTGTTTCTTTCTTATTTTCTATCAAACCATATACTGCCTTTGGGGTTCACTGCTCAAACCAGCTTGCCTTCCCACTCAAATGTTAATGCTGATTATTCTTCTAGCAATGTCTTTTTGTGAGAAATATCATCAGTACCATGGACATTCCGAGCGTAGGTTATGGTGAATGATGTATGCTACGTTCAACAGTCATCATCGTTATCACTATTATTATCATCTAAATCTTGTTACAATTATGAGGGTTGGCTATATAAATCCTGTTATCGTTCCTTTTTATTTGCTTTCGTATCCATTTTTGAATTATGAACACTCAAATCATTTTGTAATACTTCCACCCATATCCTTTTTAAGCTGCATTTGACATTTCTTATTTTAAAGACTTATTTTCTTTTTACAGTTAAAAATTCAGTGTAGATAGAAACATTTTAATTGCAAAAAAAGAAACAAGTCCTTAAAATATGGAAGGCCAAATGCAGCATTTCCTAACCCTTCTAGTCATTTCAACTTGTAGCATTTCACTTCTTATTAGTTCTGTTCATGGGCCGCGTAACCTGGCTGGCCAGCCTGATCTAGTCCATTCTAAATCAGGCTTGGACATGAATTTAGGCCTATGGGCTTGGGCTCGGTTCCAAAATATTAACTTAATTTAAAAAGCCCGGCCTGAACCCAAGCCCGACTTGATAATATATTATATAATAAAAATGTATTTTATATAATATGATTTTTTCTTTGTTCATATTCTCGTTTTTCAAGTCATAATGAGATCTTTAATTAGTTTTAGGATTTGAGATCTTTTAATATAAATAAATTAGTTTTTTTATTGAATAAAAAAGAAAAAAATATTTTCTTTTCAATTTTCTGGCTGAGGTTTAGACTTTATATAAGGGTTGAACTCGGGACTCAAGACCTAGGTCAGATGGCCGATGGTTGGGCCGGATTGGGTCTTGGGCCTGATCATATTTTGTAAATATAAAGACAAAACCTCACCCGCACTTAGCCTGACCCGGCCCGTGAGCTATGCAGTCTATGCATGTGATCAAATCCTTTTATGTGGGCAGTGCTAGCCTTTCAAAAGCTGGCAAAAATTTAGTATATTTCAAAAATAGATTTTGAAAAAAAAAAGAGGAAAGGGTTCTCCAATTTGAACACTAGCAATCATGGTTTTAAAAAATGACATAGATACAGAACCATTCTGGCCACCGGTTTCTGGGTTGATGGTTCGATTGTCCAGTTCAAATGGATGATCTGCTCTAACAAAAAATAAAATAAAAAAGGCCAAAAGCCATTGAACGTATCGACGGTTTGACTGCCTAGGTCAGTAGGTCGTTGACTGATTCAACGGTTTTGACTGGGGACCAGGTTTGGAATAAAACGGAACTGATTGCCTAACAGTTCTCGGGCCAAATAGTCCGATCATCTAGTTCAACGACGGTTCGAAAACCATATTAGTAATAACTTAAGCCTAGGCACGGTGCGATCCTGACTCAAGTAAGTTGATGGATTCTGTTGATAACTTGGATTTGTCGTGTAATTTGGACCGGTCCGGTTGGGTTGGAGGTCAACCCCGGTCCGAGTGCCCGACTCCTGGTCCAAGTCTTAGGGTTGGGCATGAGTTTGACCTTCAACCCGACCAAATCCTCCCCAATTAGATAGTTGATCCGATAAGTTATCAACACAACCCGACCATAAATCGGGCTACAAGAACCGGGTAGTGGACTGCCCGCGTCCCCCTCAAACTGCATCCTTATATTGTAATTTTTCCATTGCCGTCTGTCTGATTGTTTTGTGCCAAGCCGCCCCGCCCAAAGTCAAGGGTTCTCGTGTTGGAGCCGTGACGCTGGACGCTACCAGCAAGCAAACTCCAGTAACTCTCTCCCTCTCTCTCTCTCTCTCTCTCTGTATTCATGGCTTTCGTTTCCAGGAAGTATTTTCTGAATTTCTTGATCCAACTTCAATAACTCATGTCTTTGCTTCATCACCTGTGGAGTTTTGATTGGTTGTCGCTTCTTTCAACGTTGATGAGGTCTTATTTTTCTGCCTGTCTGAAGATCAAGTGTTTCTTATTGCTCTGCCCTGTTCTATCAAAATTTTATTGAAATTGAAGGAACCATGAACATTATTTTGAGCCTTTCAGAAAAGCTGGCCCCTTTTTTTGTTTTTCCCTACTTGTATTGTTGTTTTGGGAGTATTCATCTCAATTTTTATTTGTTTTATATATACCCTGTTATTTCATATTCATTTTTCAACTTTGTTATCGGCTAAGAATTAACTGCTAATTTTGGGCTTTATTTTTGTTAATTGGAAACATGAGGTGGAAATCGATGGAAGCTCAGGGCATCCTTGGATAATATGGGAAGAAGGCAGTGATAATTGAAGAAATAATGAAAGAAGCAAAAATAAATAATAATATTGAAAAATATGTCAAAAAAGAAAAAAACAATAATATTGAGTAAGAAAAAACGGGGGCTATTGCTTGGTGCAGTCGTAAAATCTGGAGCTGGAAGAAGGCAGGTTATAGTGGCCACTTCATGCAATAAATTGGCTACCCCCACCCCCCGCGGCGCCCTCTAAGACCCTGAATGGCCGGGTCCAATATTTGGAAATGGCCCTTGATTGAATAAGGAAGGCATACAAGGAAAAAAAAACACTGTGGAAAGATTTAATGGTCCCATCTATTGAAGCAAATAAATACAAAGAGTATTTGCTTTGCATGTTGAAGTTTCTGATTCTGTTAACATCATATACGATAGTACTTGATATAAAAGCTAAATTCTCAACTATGTACAGAAAAAAATAACTAAAATCTAATATGAAGAGGTATATGAATTCTGGAATAGAAAGTACATTTTAACTTTGGGAATGACAAGTAAATTGCATTTCCATTGAATGTGTTTTCCGGTCAACTATTAGTCCTGTAGGTTTTCTTCTCACATGTTAGGAAGCAATCATGTTTTTTTTTCCCTTTTTGTGGATATGTGTATATGTTACTGATCAATTCTTTTTGTTGACTATGTGAAAGGTCGTTAGTTGTCAAATTGACCTTTTGCTTTCTTTATCTAGTTTCTATCTAACGTTATATTCTTTTGCCATTGCAAATTGATTGTTATAGAGTTGTTAAAGAAGCAAAGAAAGAATGGTGGGTGCTAATGCTGAAGCAGGTGATGGGCTTCCTACAAAATTGGAAAAGTTGCAACTTGAGCACCAAGATGGCCCAAATAGTGTTGCAGTAAGTGTTTCATGCCACAAAATTTGTTTTCTATTTACCCCTTAATTTGTTTATAATTGTCAACCATATAGATTGTATTAATCTACAGGGAAGACAAAGGGAAACACAGAGCCCTTAGGCTGTCAAAATAGAAAATTTAGTAGAATGAGAGGTTTAGTTCGGATGCTGAGGATCTCCCTTCTCAAATGGGACTACTAAATTTCCGTGGCCCAATTAAACATCTCTCATCCCACCAATGACTGTGTGAGGATCATAGTTGTCAAAGCATCAGGCAATTCTAGGTTTTAGTGGAGCTCCTTGTTGCAGTTGCCTAGGCAATACTGACTTTATAAAACAAAATGTTACATTATATTGTTGGTTCTGTGGTTTTGTATACCAACCAGCATGCATATTAATTGAAAAAATAGCAAGTGTCTTTATTAAGAACATTCAATTTCCTCTCAAAACATGGAAAATCTCATCTGCAGTATGAGGATGATACTTTGATTTTTTTGGATGCCTCGGTTGACCAGGTGTTAAATTTGAGAGAAGTTTTGGCAAACTTTGAGTTATTAACAGGTTTGAAGGTTAACCTCTCAAAGAGTGTTTTGATTGGAGTTGGAGATATTGAAAGGGAAGTTCTATTGGATTGTGCTGATGCTTTTGAATGCAGAATTGGAGAGCTCCCTTTCACTTATTTAGGAATACTGGTAGGGGGTGCTTCAAACTCAGGTGCATTGTGGAGACCAATTTTAGAAAGGGTTGAAGGCTGGATGGGTGGAAAGCAAAACACCTCTCTTTGGAGGGGGGGGGGATAACTTTAATTAAAAGTTTCCTGTCAAGCTTACAAACCTCATATATGTCTTGGCTGAAGATCCCAACTCAAGTGGCTGAAAAGGTTCAGAGGGGTTTCTTATGGGAGGTTGTGGCCTTGTGGGTGGGGAGGGAGGGGGAAAGAAATTTCATTTGGTGAGCTGGGACAAGGTTTGGGTTGGGGGGAGAGGAAAACTCATTGTGGAGGGTGGTGGTAGGGAAGTATGGGGTGGTAAGGTTTGGTTGGGAACTTAGAGGTGAGATTTTCATATGGTGTGTGTGTGTGGAAAGGGATTATGAGATTTAACAGGGAGTTTAGAAGCCTAACAGTAGGGGATGTTCAAGAGTCAGATTCTGGGAGGATGATTGGTGTGGTATAGGCGAGCTGAATGAAATATGCCCAAGATGTATATGCTAAGCTGAAGTTCCTATTACCTATTGCTATGACAGAAGGGGAGATCAACTGATATGGAGCCCAGAATTCAGGAGGCCTTTGCTGGACTGAGAGGTGGAAGAGCATATTTCTTTGTTGGGGAAGCTGCAGGGTGTGAAAATCTTATCTCATCCGAGGGTTGAACTATGGTGGAAAGAGTGCTCAAATGGAAAATTCTCTGTTAAATCATGTTATCTAGCTCTCAGCAGGAACAGTTCAGATTCAAACCAATTAGAAGGTGTGTGGGGAAATCTGGTGCCCCCAAGGGTTGAAGCTTTTGTGTGGCTTGTGGCATTGGACAGCATCTTGACTGTGGATCACTTGAAATCAAGATGGTTCAGTATGGCTAACAGGTGCTGTTTTTTTGGTTTTTTGATAGGAAGCTAACAGGTGCTGTTTATGCAAAGAGCGGGAGGAGAATCAGTCATTTGTTTTTTTTTTTTTTTTGCAAGATTGCTGCTTTCATGCAGAGAATGTTTACTGCTATGTTTGGTGTCTGATTTTCATCCAAATTCAGCAGTAGAAATTTTCTCTTCATGTCCAAAGTTGAGAGGTAGCAAGACTTTTTTCATGTCTAGCTTGCAAATTAGGCCTCTCTCCCCATGTTTTCTTTTTTCGGCCATACACTCATTTCCACTAGGATTTGGCCTATAATTTGTCTTCCTTCCACAAAAGCTCCTTGAATTTGAGAGATCACTGAGGGCAAAACCATTTTCAACCTTCCTGCCAGGACTTTAGCAATAATCTTGAAAAGGCTTCCTATGAGACTAATGGGTCTGTAGTCTTTTAGAATTTTAACCTCTTTCTTTTTTGGCACTAGGGCCAGGAAGGTAGCATTTCTTCCTGGTGTGATTCTCCCTATCCAGTGAAATTCAAGAAAACACCTTCATCAAATCATCTTGTATTGTTTTGTTGGGATGCCTAATTGGTGAGTTCTGCTCCACTTATTTGGGACTGCTAATTGAAGCAAGGGCAGCAGGAAAAAATCAGGTGAAAAGTACTTCAGTCAAAGGTGTTTGGGAGAATTCTATCTATCACTCAGGATAAGTTGAAGAAAAGAGGTTATCGCATGACAAACAGATATGTCTTCTGTCTTTCAGCAGAAGAAAATATCTTACACTTGTTGGCAAGCTGCAGTTTTTCAAAAAGTATCTGGGGATATTTCTTTAATCTATTCAAGATGGGAGGGTGGTCACCTAGTGTGCCTAAGGAGATTTTTGATCTTTGGCCATTGTTCAATGGCGACATTAAAGCAAGGATCGTATGGAGTTGTATTCCATTTGTAGTATGTTGAAAGTTTGGAAAGGAAGAAATAGAAGAACTTTTGAAGGAAAAATGAAGTGCAAGGAGAAGTTATATGCAATCATTGGGGCAAAGCTTATGGATTGGGTGCTGATTCTTCCTGAATTTGAAGGCTTGAAAAGTTAAAATTTTGGTTTGATTCTTTCTGAGTACTATGAGTTTTACTTGATGTAATATGTTCTAAACCGATTATGTGATGTTTTGTACGTACTTCTTTTTGTATTTTTTTTTGTGATGGTTTGGCGATAACTTGTCACCGTATTTTCCTGTAATCTGTTTCATATTTAATGAATTGTTTCTCTTTATTTCTCTTAAAAAAATCTAATCAGTACATTAGTCTCAACCCCTGCAGCAAAGCTAGAATCTTGTCCTGATAGCAGTTCCAGAGGCTTGCCTTCTGGTGGGAGATCTGAAAATTTCAATCTAGCCCCTCATATTGTCTCAGCTTTAGTTAGTTACATTTCTTTGTAATCTATAACCTGGATATTTTTCACTTATTTATGCTTTATTTTATTTCCCCTATTCTTTTTTTTTTTCCTGAACTTTGCTATGAATCTAGCTTATATTTCTTTGCAATGAACTTAAGGATGCTTTTATAATATTTAATCAATATTTATTCACATCAGTGAATTGAGCTATTGAGATTACATGTGATTCTCCTATGATATATTGTACTACAGGGTTTGGTTGATACAAAGGAAAAATCAAGTATAGTAGTTTCTAATGACGAAACTGGAATTTCAAATTCTGTGGGTGGCAATGGAAATGTTACCTCAGTTTCACCATCAAAGCATAAGGATGAAAATGGCAAAAATGAGGATAGTGCAGCACCAGATGACGTATCAGGTTGCCATTCTGGACTATTATCTAAATTCTGAAAATTGTAATCTTATTGTAAATTGTATAGAAAGTTGAATTGAAGTGAATCATGAATCATATGTTAAATCATAAGATTATATCTGTTTTTTATAACTTGTCCAAAAAATTACATAAATATGGTAAAAATCTGAATATACTTAGAAAAATAATTTTACCCTATTTTTAATCCATATCTACCATACGTGTACCTAAAACTATAGAATTTACCACTTCTGCACTAGTCACAAGCATAAGATGGTATAATCAATTGTATCACCTGTATAGACATTATATCAGATTTGCCACCTTTTCCTATGGCTGACCTCAGTTTCTAAAGATCATTGCAGTTCTTCTTTCCCCATAGCATACGAGGCTTATTTCCACATAATCTTATACTGAAGTACTAAAACTGCAAATGTTCCAACCCTTAAGGAAATCATACATGTCTTCAGGAAAAGCGTAAGTTAATCCAAAAGAGTGTAAAAGAAATCCCCTGAATTGGAATGTAATGCGTTGGCTATTTTTGGTTCATGTGAGCAGAATTGAATTCGAACCATGATCCTGCCTTGATTCTGTGTAATGAAATGACGACAACATCCATGCAATTTTGTTTTGACAACAAAAACTTGGCTATTTGTTAAGATCTGAGATATTGAAAAATTCGACTGAAGTACAAATCATATAATTGGCAGTTTAGGTTTCACTTGCAAGTTCCAAATGCAAAGCCAGCCTAGTTCAATTGCAACCATACATTGGATGGGAAAATTTACGCATATTCCCCACTTTCTAGCAGAGGATGCAAGTGTGAAGGGATATGAACTATTATCTCCATTTCCTATGGATGGCTTTGATCTTAGGAAGCATAGGATCTTCCAAAACTCTTTAATGAAAGCTGGTCATTGAGAAGAAATGCCCTATAAGGAAAAGGATTAAGATAACCACCTCCAATGCAAAGGGTTTCAAAGGAAGAAGCATGAGAGTGTAAAGATACAATAGATCGGTCTTGATCTATTATTTGAGTGTGGCCCCATGTTCTTTTAAGCCCTTTTTTATTGCTATTTTGCTATTTCATTATTTGTTCTCTTCTGTCTTATGGGTTGCAGGGTATAACAGTCATTGTACCTTATTTTTGATCGTTTGTATAAATAGTAATGAGTGGGGCAGCCGAACCATTACAATCTGCTTCAAAAATTTTTCTCTCCCTTCAACTGGGAATCGAATTCCCTATTTAAAAAATCATATTTTCAATGATCATTCTTGAACCATAAACTGAACCAGATCTGAACCAAAAGGAGTAGGGAGAGATAATACCTAATACAGAGAAATAGTATCTACCAATGGAGGTGTTCACGCCCAAGGAAGGATCCAAAATCTGCTCCCACTAAAGATGGCGCAGTGCAGGGTGGAGCAGAATTAGCAGTGTTCTTCCAAAAGAACTTGATCCTTCTCAAGAATCACCTGGACGGCTTGTGAATACAACTCCCACCAATCTTTTCTCCAAAAGATTGGAATCAAGATCCGATCTTGATTTCTCCCAAGAACTGGAGATCGAACTGCTATAAGCGGCAACTGCAAGAAGGAGGCGGCAAGAGAGTATTTGCAAGGTGCAAATTCTCTCTTCTGTGATTTCAGCTCTGAAGACAAGACTATCTATTGCTTGCTTGTGATGTTGATGTCTAAAGGCTGCCACCCTCTTTTCCTTTTATAGACTTAAAGGGACCAGCTCCTAATCTTATCTGCAGATTAGATCAGCCATCTCCTAATCAAATTAGGAAGTTTCCAGATCTAAATCTTGGACTCTCTAAGTGGATAGGGTGTGGGCCCAATCCTATCAGCTGATCTATTTCACAATTCGCCCCTTAAGTGACTAATCAAATTAGCCTAGTTCGAAATGGGCTTAAGGCCCATTTAAGGTTATGTATTCATTTAGCCTTCCAAACTGCTGCCCAGTTGGATTTCCTTGTATGGCATGGGACCCAAACATTGATCTACACATCAGCCACATGGGTTCAGCCCAGCCTTTGTTACAAGGCCTGGCCGAATACACTGTTATGGACAGTGCACCCCCTGAAACCCATCAGATGGGCTCTATGGGCCCAACACTTACCCTAAGTGGTCCTTGGGCCAAGCTACCTTGTAACATCCAGGAACTGTGGGCAGATGCAAGATTAGCCCATCAGGTATTATCCTCAATGGTCTTACACTTAACCTCTCAGCCCATAATGATCATACACTGTCCGACAAGAGAGGACCTCTCCCTCGGCTGTAAGGAACAGTGTTGCACTCTCTCTTATATGAATCCTGAGAATTAAAACCTTTTGCAAATCATTTCCAAGCCATAATGTATATACTTTTATATCTCATATAAAATATATTTTGTAAAACAAATCTCAACGATTGAAATCGACTGCCGGCAGTCTTGGTTTCCATCAGTGAGAGTGCATCTCCGATCATTACCTTTGTCCGACAAAGGGGCCGATCCTGTCACTATGATCACCCACTCAGATAAATTCTCAGACTGTCCCAACATACCTAGGTTTTGACCCTCGTTAAGGATCTCACTGATTGGTACATCAAAGACAACCCAATTCGACACCTAGTGTAGTATCATAATCGAGTCTAGGGGTCGGGTGTAACTTTTCAGTTTTGCCCATCAATCTCCAAGGTCCAGAGCAATACTAGAAATCTGGTCCAGTTCAAAGATTCAATTAATCCTACACTGTATGTGCCTAGGGTCTCACCCCGGTAGCTGAGACAAGTCACCCCAACCGACTTGGTAGCACCACAGTGTCAACCTTGTCAAGATGGGTCTCCCCAGACTGACCCACTGTCTGTGAACATTCTAAACTAACACGAGTCTCATTAAGTGTCCAGTTTAAGGGTATTACACAGAAACATACCAAGGGAACATGAATCAAATATGCACTTTTATTCATTTACAATAAACTCATAAAATACATCATTTTGATTGAAGCTAAGGGCATACAAAACTGTCTAACAAAAGGATTAAGATAACCACCTCCAATGGAAAGGGTTTCAAAGGAAGAAGCAGGAGAGTGTAAAGATACAATAGATCAGTCTTGATCTATTATTTGAGTGTGGCCCCATGTTCTTTTAAGCCCTTTTTTTTTGCTATTTTGCTATTCCATTATTTGTTCTCTTCTGTCTTATAGGCTGCAGGGTATAACAGTCATTGTACCTTATTTTTGATTGTTTGTATAAATAGTAATGAGTGGGGCAGCCGAACCATTACAATCTTCTTCCCTTTTCTCTCATTTCTCTCTGTTTTCTTTCATTCTTCTTCTCCGCCTCCTCTTCTCTTTTCTTTTATTTTTCTTGCTGTTTTCTTGTCTAAACCTGGTTTGCTAGTAACTATTTCAGCAAGTTGGTATCAGAGCAAGGTTTAGGGTTGAGCTGTGTTCTCATGTAGGCTTGATCCAGCTGGCTACATCTACATGAGACATTCTTGGGACTGGAATTTCCAGTTTTTTATGGCATGATTCTTGGATGTTATTGGAGATTGTAACTGCTGCCCAAAGTTCAGCTTTGGAGATTGCTAGTGGCCAGTGTTGAAGGCATTTTTTTTCAATCCAAATAATATTTAAATAAATTAGAACTCAAATAAGTGGTTTGGCTAGTCTGCTAGCCAAAGCATTAAAACTATAAAAAAGTATCTTGTATGGGAGTTCCCTCTTTTTAAGTGGAGAGTTCCCTCTCTTTAAGTGGGAGGGACAGGTATCCTTTGCCTAGGAGGAGGAGGTAGTTACATAACTACCCCACTCCCTATTTAATCTCCTTAAGGGGAAGCTAGAAGCACAGACGGAGAGACTCTTCGAAGAAAATTGTCACAAGAGATTCTTAAGAAAAAGCAAAGATAAGGAGAGTAAAAAAGAGAGGTGCTCAAGGGAAGGTAGGGAAGGAAAAGAAGTCTCACTAATACAGGTAGGAAAAGGAAAGTCCTCTCCGTGAATACTTCCTATATATGTCTTCTGCTATGTATCATTCTTTCTCTCTCTTTTATTTTCAGTTTTGAGAAAGGAAATAGAGGGAAGTAAACCATCTACAACTGGGTGCTTCTACTTGGTTGACTATGGTCCCTCTTCCAAGACAAATTTTGGGATTAAACCATCTACAACCGGGTGCCTCTACTGATTATGGTTTCTTTCAAATGAAAATGAAGAACAGGGGAATAAAATCGTCTATAATCAAATATGCAATTTGATTGACTACGGTTCCTTTCTTGTATGCAAAATCCAAAAGATTAAGGCTGTCTACAATATAAATTTCATTTGATTGATTACAACTTATTGTGAAGGAAGGAGTGATAAGGAAATCTTATTTGTATAAAAAAGAAAAGAGAGATTTATTATTGTAGAGTTTTGTTTTCTTCTCGTTCTTGTACACTTGATGTAAAAGAAATGTAAGTGAAAAGTTCTTTTAAAGTACTTTATTGTTCTTCTCTTTTGTTTTGTGCATTCATTTCTCCAAGTCAGAATCAAAAGGTGTTCTCTAATTTCTTGTGGAGATGTAATTAAGGGGAACAATCTGTATGATTCCCTGAATGGGCCTTACCCAAAATAATAAAAGCTCAATCACTTGATTGAGTGAATTATGTTGCATGAGAATTTATTAAAATTTTCACATCAACAGCCAGGAAGAATCAGAATCATATTAGATTGAAGTTTGGTGATTAAACCTTGGATTTGAGGTGGCACTGAGGGTTGTTTGAGCAGATTTTTTCTTTTCTTAGAGATCAACAACAAGCAGAAATAGTTTGGAAGCCTCTGGAGGAAGCGGTTCACTTTTCTCTGCCTTCTCCAGGGTTGCTCTTAAGGTTTTCTCCTAGAATTGACTAGTACCTGTTAGTCAGCTTAGTTCTTTCTCAGCCAGACCTTTCCTTTGAGTTTCAAAGAGAAAGTTGTGGATTGTTACATCTCTGTTAGTTGGTGTACTGCTCCTGGGAGGATTGTTCCACTGAGGAAGAAGAGAATTGGACCTTTTTTGAGGTTTGGCTGTTGCATACGCATGGAAGCTATTGGGAATGAATCTAAATCTCATGGAAAAGGCCTTATAGGGGGCTCTTGTTGTGGTAGATGGTAACCCTTTTCAGATGGCCATGATAGCCTTGTAGGGGCTGTTGAGTGGGCTGCCAGCCATGATGGCCATTGGAGGAAGTGCAAAATTAGTGTATTTGACTGGTAACACTAAGAAACTGGGCAAAGAAGGTCCCTCTCATGCCAAATGGATTCAAGAAAATTACTTAGTGATGTCTTGGTTGTATAGTTCCATGCAACTCATAATAGCAAGGATTACTTTTGGCTGAAGACAACTAAGGATATTTGGGATAATATGAAAGGAACTTATGCTCAGCCACTTGCTCTTGCTAGGGCCTATGAGTTGAAGAGTGCAACGGACAATTGTAAACATGGGGAGAAATCAGTTTTGATCTATTTATCTACCTTGAAGTCTTTATGATATGAGATTGACCATTTGGAGACAATTGAGTGGGAAAGCCAAAAGGATGCAGCAACTTATAGGATGTTGATAAAAAGAAACAAAATTTTTGAGTTCCTTGCTGGGCTAAACTCTGATTATGACATTGTGGGACAAAAATTCCATACTGATAGACACTGCATATGTTAACACAAGGAACCGATGGGCAGACTTATTTACAAAAGGGTTGAGTTGGGGAATAGTAGACTACATATGTAACAAGCTGGGATTATATGATATATACTCACCAGCTTGAGGGGGAGTGTTAGTGTAGGGGTATTTCTGTCTTTATACTTATGTTGAGGTTGCTGATCTATAATATTATATTAGAACTAGTGTCTCTCACTTAAATAAGGGCACGTGTCTTTTCCATTATATTAGTAATATAAAACATGTCTGGCCGAATGAGAGAAGCCATCTTTCCCAAATTCGAATCTGACTTTTCTTCTCTCCTTTTCTCCTCCTTTCTCTCTTTCTTTCTTTCTTCTTTCTTCTTCTCTCTTCTTGGCTGTTATCAGACTAACAGAACTCAAAGGCAGGACGAATTATAATATGGTATCAGAGCTCAACTAAGCAACTCGGATCTGCCCAGATTTCTGTTTTCTGTGCACTCAATCTAGGGTTTTCTCTTGATTTCTATGCCATCGATTGGAGATAAGGGAAAGGGCTAAAAAGGAGTGGTCGCCCTCTTCCCTTGGAGGTTTCTATGCCTCCAGTTGTACTGTTCATGGTCGGTTGCTGTGGTCTCTAAGAAGCCCTCCCCTAATCGATGAAGAGAAGAGGGCTGATTTGTTTGGTGCAGTGGGTGTCTTGTGTGGACTGATTTTCTTCTTGTGTGGTTTGTTTTTCGGTTGATGAGATAAGAGATTTCTATGCATATTTTTTGTTATAAATCAAATAGGAAGTATGTTTCAGATCGTATGGTGGGATTTCAAACTGTAATGTGCTAGGGTTTATGCGGCTTCTTGTGTAATTCGAAGGGGGAGTGGTTCTCATATAGTGGTGAGATTTTAGGTAGTCGTAGGGTAGGGTTTGTGGTGTAAAGAGTGCAACCTTCAACAATAACAAGCGCTGAAACCAGTGTGATCAAGTAGCGTGCAGTGTGCCGATTTCAATAATAACAGAATTCAACAATGGGAGATAACAGTGATAGAAAATTTAATGTGATGATACCTACTGACTACATGAATGTTCAAATGACCTCCATTAAACTGAATGGAGAGAATTATGTACCTAGGGCTAAATTTGTAGAAGTTTTTCTGAAGGGAAAGAAGAAGGTGAAACACATAAGGGAGGATAAACTCTCCACTGACTCTCATGAGTATGAAGATTGGGAACAAGAGGATGCACTGATTATCACGTGGTTATATAACAGTATGGAACCCAAGATTAGTGTAAATTTCATGTTTCTTGACATTGCCAAAGATGTGTGGGACCATGCTAAGAAGTTGTATTCTGGTCAAGACAATACAACCAGAGTATATCAGCTGTATCAGGAATACTTTAATTTGCAACAGGGCAATCAGAGTCTTGAGGAGTACTATGCTAGTATGAGAAACATTCGTAATGAGTTGAATGTTTATCATCCCCTCACTTCTAATGTCAAAATTCAGCAACAACAAAGAGAACAACTTGATGCGACTTTATTTTTGATGGGGCTGAAATCTGAGTATCAATCAGTGCGGGCTCAGATACTAGGAGGATCAACTCTCCTTTCCTTAGAAGATGTGTTTGCTCAACTTCGGAGGACTTCCATTGGATCTACTAAGAACTCTAATGTCTCAGATAGATCAGCCTTTGTAGTGTAAAGGGGTTGTGGTGTTAGAGGTGGAGCTTGAGGAGCTCAGTCTGGCTATGGTGGTAGCAGTGGCTCGATATATGGCCGGAGTGGTGGTGGTGGACTTACATATAACCGTGGTGGTGGTCGTACTAGAGGTAGAGATTCAGGGGGAGCCTATGGCAAAGGACGTGGCTCGGGTCCGAGGTGTACTCATTGTGGTATGGATGGACATACCATTAATTATTGCCATGACTTGCATGGTCCACCCTCAAATTGGGCCATTCATGCCCTGACTAATGACACCAGTTTCAGACAGGAGAATCGTTTAGCTGATCAGATGCCTCCTACATCCACAGGGGTTCTCGGGAAGGAGATGGTGAGTATTTCCCGTGATGAGTATGAGAGGTTTGTCCAATCCACATCTCAGTAGAACACGACTACTTTCGCACAATCAAGTATGGCTTGTTTGGCTTCAACACCTAATCCCTGGATTATTGACTCTGGAGCTTCCGATCACATGACTGGAACTCCAGGTGTGTTTTCTTCCCTCTCTCATTGCTCAACATCACAATTTGTTACCCTTGCTAATGGTTCTACATCCTCGATTTGTGGTGTTGGCAATGTTCACTTGACCCCCTTATCTTTATCCTCAGTTTTGTATGTCCCTAAATTTCCGTTTAACCTTATGTCTGTTAGTAAGTTAACAAAGTCACTCAATTGCTCTATTACTTTTTACCCTTCTATGTGTGTTTTTCAGAATCTCAAGACGGGGGTGAAGATTGGTGGAAGGCATGAAGCCGGTGGATTGTATTATCTTGACGGTGGTGGAAGAACATCAACAGCTCTCCGGTCATCTCTCTCTCCTCTCCAGTGGCACTATCGATTTGGTCATCCTTCCCTGAAAGTTTTGTAATCTTTGGTTCCTTCATTGAGTCAACTTTCTGTTTTAGATTGTGACTCGTTTCAGTTGGGGAAACATCATCGTGTTCCCTTTAGTTCTAGGGTTAATAACCATGTGTCAAGTCCTTTTTCTTTGGTTCATTCAGATATTTGGGGTCCTTATAAAGTGATGTCATACAATGGATATAGATATTTTGTCATTTTTGTTGATGATTTTTCAAGGATGACATGGCTCTATTTAATGAAAGAAAGAAGTGAATTGTTTACCATCTTCCAAAAATTTTATGCTGAGAAATCAATTTGGTGTTCACATTAAAATTTTTCGTTCTGATAATGGCCGTGATTATTTATCTTTATCATTTCAAGAATACTTGGACCAACAGGGCATTATAACATACATCATGTACCTACACCCCACAACAAAATGGGGTGGCTGAGAGAGAATCGTCATCTTTTGAAAACAACACGATCCCTCGTGCATCACATGAATGTTCCCAAACCTTTTTGGATTGATGCGGTGCTTACTTCTTGCTTCTTGATTAATCGGGTGTCCACGTCTATCCTTGATGGTCATTCCCCATTCACTACCTTGTTTCCCACCTTGTCTTCGCTTCCTCTTTCTCCTCGGGTTTTTGGGTGTGTTTGCTTCATTCATAATCTGGGCCTCGGGAAGGACAAGTTAGATGCACAATCCATTAAATGCATCTTCCTTGGCTATTCCCAGACCCAGAAAGGGTATACTGATGTTGACTGGGCCGATTCTATGTCTGATAGGAGGTCTACCACAGGCTATTGCTTTTTTCTTGGGGGTAATTTGGTGACATGGAAAAGTAAGAAACAGACAGTTGTAGCGAGAAGTAGTGCAAAGGCAAAATATAGAGCTATGGCACATACTGCTTGTGAATTGGTGTGGCTAAGGAACCTTCTACAGGAGATAGGATACAATATTAACACTCCACTGAAGCTCTATTGTGACAATCAGGCTGGAGTTCATATTTCTTCTAATCCGGTGTTTCATGAAAGAACCAAGCACATAGAGGTTGACTGTCACTTTGTGAGAGAAGGTGCTGAATGGAGCGATAGACACTGTATATGTTAACACAGGGAACTAGTGGCAGACTTATTTACAAAAGGGTTAAAGTCGAGGAAGAGCGGACTACTTATGTAACAAGTTGGGATTATATGATATATACTCACCATCTTGATGGGGAGTGTTAGTGTAGGGGTATTTCTGTCTTTATACTTATGTTGAGATTGCTGATCTGTAATTTTATATTAGAACTAGTGTCCCTCGCTTAAATAAGGGCGCATGTGTCTTTTCCATTATATTAGTAATATAAAACATGCCTGGCCGAATGGGAGAAGCCATCTTTCCCAAATTTGAACCTGACTTTTCTTCTCTCCTTTTCTCCTCCTTTCTCTCTCTTTCTTACTTCTTTCTTCTTCTCTCTTCTTGGCTGTTATCAGACTAACAGAACTCAAAAGGCAGGCTGAATTATAATACATACCAAGGACAATATCACTTTGTTCCAAGCTTATTCTCTAGTATATAGTTAAGAGAGTAGGAAAAAAGTTTTGTTGCAAATTTCACAAGTAGAATCAGCTCTGATAGTTATAAAGCAGAAATAGGATGATGATAAGGAGAAAGAAGTGAAGAAGGAAGAAAAAAGGGAGGTGTTCTGTGACTATTGCAATAAGTCGAGACACACCTGAGGCACTTGTTGGAAGCTCCATCCCAACCTTGTGCCCATAAGGCCTAAGAACAACAAGAAGGGAAATGTGAATTAAGCGGCTACTACAAATGCTTCTTCTACCCTAGCCCTAGATTCACTTCGTTACAGGCATTAGCTATTGGAGAGTATTGCTAGTATTATTGGATCATCTCAGCCTACTGTTGGGGCACCTACTCGGCTACTCCTAATTCAACTTTTTGCACATTCAAGTACAAAGGCTACTGCCTATCATGTTGCAACTCTATGTAACACCAATTATTTCTGGATAGTAGATTTGGGTGCATCTAAACATATGACTAGCCATCCTCTTTGTTCGCTTCTTATTCTTAATCCTCTAGCAGAGACAAAGTGTCTATTGCTGATGGCTCTCTTGTCCCTATTTTTGGCAAGGGAGACATCAAGATGTTTGACGACATTATCCTTTCCTTAGTACTACATGTTCCCAAGCTTAGTACTAATTTACTTTTAAACAGTAGTGTTACAAAAATAAGAATTGTTTAGTAACATTATTTTTTGACTTTTGTGTTTTCTACAATCTGATGACAAGGAAGGTGATTGGGACTAGCCATGAATCGAATGGAAACTATTTTCTTGAGCATCCGCTTAGACGTAATAAAGGAATTGGGAAGTCTTTGTTTCTTAGTTTGTGAGTCGGATTATTGCATAATCGGTTGGGTCATTTATCTTTTGGGTCTTTGAAGAGTCTTTTCCTTCTTGAGTCAATTCAAGTGTCTAATTTGAGGTGTGAAAGTTGTGAACTTGCAAAACAGAATAGGTGAACTTATTCTTTGAGTAATAGAAGAAGCATTATTATGTGAGGATATAAGTACTTATTGTTTGTTGATGATTATTCCCATTTCACTTGGGTTTTTTTATGTGCTCTCAAGATGTGGTTCCCACTTTAACATAAGCTTTTCATCAAATGGTTCTCACCCAATTTGAACATCTTCTTTTATGTGCCTCGGCCTAGGCGTGCACCTTTTGAAAATTTCATGCTTTTTTTTGAACCTAGCGCCTTCTGAATTTTTTTTGAAAATTTTGCTCGCTTCACTCGCTCACCGAAGCTCAGAGAATCCCATATTTGCTAATGTTGTTCATTTCTTCATTCTAATAAAAATATCTTCTTAAAAGGCAATTAAAGTTATAAAATCATTGTTTTTTATATGAGAATTAAGAAATTAAGACCCTAACATGGACTTGTTTGGACTTTGCCTCAAGGGGCATGATACAAAGGCGGCTCGTAGAATTAGGAATGCAATATGTTTTACATCACCTTAGCTACTTGAAGTAATGCAATTAAAGAAAAAAGAGATTGTGGGTTTTACATGTTATGTTTATGTATTTTAATTTTAGATAATAGGTTTTATAAAATATTTATTTTTAAAACTCAAGTTTATTTTTTATTAATATTATGTTTAGGTTTTTAATTTTTTATTTTTGCGCCTTGCGCCTCAAGCACAAATTGGTCCTTGAGCTTTTTTGTGCCTTGCACTTTTAAAACACTAGTATACGCTCAGTTAGATCACACTTCGTTCATTAAAAAGAATGGGTCTTCTTTGACTCTCCTTGCCATTTACGTAGATGTCATTGTAGTGACAAGCAATAATATTGATGAGATTGATTCCTTTAAGTAGCTTCTCAAGAAGGAATTTGAAGTCAAAGATTTGGGTGAATTAAGGTATTTTCTGGGAATTGAGGTGGCTCGGTCCAAGCATGGAATTTTTAATTCCTAGAGGAAGTATATCCTTGATCTCGTAGGGGAAATTGGGAAACTAGAAATCAAACATGCAAACACACCGATTTAGTTAAATCACAAGATTAGTGCAAAGGGTGGTGGGCTTCTTGAAGACAAGGCCATGCATCTATGCCTTGTAGGAAAGCTTTTGTATCTTTGTCTAACAAACACTAATATTTCCTATGCTATCAATCTTGTCAATTAGTACATGCGTTCTCCCAAAACCACCCACCTTGTAGTAGAGAGGATTCATCTGACCAAGGTATACTTTTTAAGGACAATGGTCATATGAAGATAGAAGTGTACACTGATGCTGACTAGGCCAGATGTGTTGATGTTGGGAGGTCCACTTCAAGGTATTGTGCTTTTGTTGGAGGGAATCTTGTGTCTAGGAGTAAGAAACAGAATGTTGCTGCTTGTTCAAGTGCTGAAGTGGAGTATATGTCTATAGCTCACGGAGTGATTGAGGTGTTGTGGCTGTTATCCCTTCTTGAAGAGTTAGGTGTTGAGTATGAAAGGCCTTTGATGTTGTATTGTGAGAACTAGGTTGCGATTAATATTGCTCACAACCCAAAGTGACATGATAGAACAAACATATTGAGGTGGATCAACATTTTATCAGGGAGAAAGTTACCACTTCGGGAGTGTGTCTATCATACACTGCCTTTAACATGCAACTTGGGAATTATCGATATTTATTCTTAACTTGAGGGGCAGTATAGAAATTCAATAGGTTAGTCTTGATCTATTATTGAAGTGTGGTCCCATGTTCTTTTAAGCCCTTTTTATTGTTGTTTTCTACTCTATTATTTGTCTTCTTTTATCTTATGGGTAAATTGTAGATTAGTACCCTGTACCTAGGGGCTAGTTTCACTTTAGTACCCAAATTGCTAAACATGCCATTGCAGTACCTGAACTCTCAAAAGTTGCCAATTTAGAACCCACCGTTAGTAGTCCAGCAATTATTTGTATCACATGACGGTATGTGACTTAAATTTTTTAAAATACCAAAACTACCCTTTTAATATTTTTAGACCATTTTACCTTTGTCTTCCTTGGTGACGACAAAAATTACTCGTCTTTGACAACAATGATGGTCTAAAACCCCTCTTTGTTATGGATTGAATAATTGAAAAAAAAATTACAATGACAATCTAAACCCCTCTGGCAACGACGTTGTCTTCTTTGGTGATGTTTTTGCATTTAACTTCTTTGGTGGGAAGCACTAGTTCTTTGGCATAAAGGTTAGGGCATAAATTGAACAATGGTGCCCAATCACAATGAGAAGGGATTTAAACGTTGCTACATTGGCCATTTCATAATTATGCTTCTTTTGCCTATTCAAAACTCAAAGGGTATTTGTGTCCTTTCACATACCATCTAGCTATTGGTTGGGCTGAAATTCAGAATAAACTTGGCCAAACCTGTTATAGCTTCTGGCTGAATTAAAAAAAAAATTCAATGCAACCAAAGAACCGATTTCTCCATATTTTGAAAATCTAAATTTTCAGGATCGAACTTGTAGCCTTGCACTAAACTGGACCGGATTTGGAACCATAATTAGAACTGAGCATACCTAATATGGAGACCACATAATGCAGCTCCTAGAGTGGCAGTTCATGCCCAATATCAAACCTAGATCGACCTCCAACTGAAGATGGCACAACTGTATGTGTAATGTTGATTCAATAATACTCGGTCGATTGGAACTCCAATTGCTTGGGATTTGATGCAACTATGTGAACCTCCTTTTCTTTTGCTTTTCTTCAAAAACACAATAGAGAGATGGTGGGAATCAACCTTCTCTATAGCTGGTTAGTAGGGTTTTTGGGAGCAATGGAGGAGAGAATGAGCAAAAATGAGTGGGGAGAATGCATAGTTCACCCCTTCCCTCTAATCTCCTTTTATGGAGCACTCTCCTAATTGAACTAGGTCTTAATCCAAATCAGATTTGGATTATGACTTAATCCTCTCATTAGAATAGAGCTCCATACCCATATTTGATCCATATCACATTAAGTTGTCATTTGACTTCTTTAACTAGTCTTACTAGTAATGGGCTTAGGCCCATTTTCTTTAATGGTTCACATATATAGGCGTTGCATGGCTTCTTAGGTCTCATACAAGTCCATATGGGTTTGACTCGTGTCTGGAAAGAGACAGGTCTCATATAAGTCCCTGAGCTAATGGGTTCTTTAATGGGCTTGGACCTTCAAAGGTCTCATACAAGTCCCTGAGCTAATGGGTTCTTTAATGGGCTTGGACCTTCAAAGGTCTCATACAAATCCATATGAGTTCGACCCATGTTTGGAAAGAGACATGCCAAATTCACTTTATAAGGCTAGTGAGACCCCTGAGCTAATCAAGTTGGGCTCAGTTTGGTCCAAACACTTAAGTATAAATGATCCTTGGGTTCAACCACCCTATGAAACCCAAGGATAATGGGCTGATATGAGATAAAACACATCAGGTTATTAACCCTTTAATGGTCTCTTGCCCTTAACCTCTCAGCCCTAAATAATCAAAACACTGCTCATATGGAAGGACCCTTTCCATGACTGCGAAATGTTGTCATACCTTCTACTCAGATGGATCTCCGTATTAAAACCTTTTTCTAACTTTTTTAAGAAAATAATATATATATATATATATATATATATATATATATATATATATATATATATATATGTACACACACACATACACACCTTGCAAATCCGATTTCAAGTACAATTGAAATCCACTATGGGCAGTTTTAGGTTTCCATCAAAGAGTGTAAACCCTGATATTTACTTTGTCTAACAAAGGGGCTGATCCTATCATTATGATAACCCACTCAGGTAATATCCTAAATTGCTCCAACATGACTAAGTATTTAACCTTAGATGGATCTCACTGATTGGCATATCAAAAGTAGCTCAATCGTAGACTTGATATTCACTTTCTAGTTTTGCCTGTTTCTCTCCAAGTTCCAAGGCATAATTGGAAATTGATCCAGGTTCAATGCTTCTCATAACTACCCACTAATTGTGCTTGGGGTTTAACCTTAGCAACTGAGACATGCTACTCTACCAATTCGACAGCACATCAGTGTCAGCCTTGTTAGGACAAACCCCCACATGTTTATCCAATGGCAGAGAACATTTTAAACTAACACAAGTTTCATAAGTGTACAGTTTGAGGAGTAATTCATAGAAACACACCAAACAATAATGTATTTACATTATTCATATATGAAAGTCTGTGTACATCAATTTGATTGGAGCAAAGGGTATACACTGTCTAAAGATCCTACTTGCACTCAGATCTAATCAAGCATAAGCCTTAATTCCATGCTGACCACATGTTCTTAAATACTTTCTGTGTCAGTGGCTTAGTCAGTGGGTCTGCCACTTTATCCGCTAATGCTAAATTTTGAATATAGATTTTCCCTTTAACAACATCTCACGTAAGATATGATATTTTTTCTCGATGTGCTTTGACTTTGAGTGGACTAGCGACTCCTTGGCTTGAGTAATGGCTCCAGTGTTGTCACACAACAGTGAAATGGATGATGTGCTTGATGGTACAAGTTACAATTCTTAACTCTTGGACATATTTCTTCATCCAAACTATTTCCTTGGCAACCTCACTTGCGACAATGTCTACATTGTGTTTATGTGTTACTAAAGCAATTATATTTGTTCATTTATTTTCATAATCATGTTCAAAGTCACGATTTTATTTATACATTTTTAAAATAAGTATGCTGTTGCATAGTGAAATACAATGTTCATGGGTTTTTCTATTTTATTGGTAATTTTGTTGGTAGTTTTTCTCTTTGGTGGAACTTCTATTAATAGCTTATTTTGCCAAGACCTGTAAGTGTAGTTTTTTTATGTTTTTTCCTGATCATCTGATGTGCTTCTGCTTGCATTTGGGAAATTGTTTTGACAGAAACTTCAAAGAAGAAAAAAAAGAAGAGCAAAAGCAAGTGAGTTTCCTTTCCTCTAATTGTAAACTTGTAGTTATTTTCTCTAGGTGTAAATTGCTAATCACTCCTTTGTATTACAGGAAGAAGAAAGAAACTCTTCAACAAACTGAACCTCCATCTATTCCTGTTATTCAACTTTTCCCATCTGGGGAGTTCCCTGAGGGTGAAATTCAGCAGTACAAAGATGAGTAAGTACATACTATAAATAATTCCATACAATTAGGGTATAGCTAGACATTCAGTTTCTCTCTAGCTGAAAAAACTTGTAAGAAGGAGCCAATCAGGAATGGAAAATATTGACACCAAGGTAATTATATTTATCATGGTTCATGAGACCCGTTTATCTCCATTTCGTTTCACTATAATAGCTGATCTTCTTAGTAGGCTGACACCAAGGTAATTATATTTATCATGGTTCATGAGACCCGTTTATCTCCATTTCGTTTCACTATAATAGCTGATCTTCTTAGTAGGCTGATCTTGAGAGCTGATAGACTACATCTAGTGGAGATTTTGGAGGATAGGCAGGGATCAAGTTGTATTCCACCTACTTTTTGCCAATGTTGTGGTTATTTTTTGCTGGGGGTGGGGGGGGGGGAGGTAGTGTGACAAACCTTCAGTTGGTGAAATGCTCTGAGCTGCTTAGTGGGGGTAAGTAAGATACTAGTCAATAAGATACTTAGGATTACTCCTAGAGGGGAATCCAAGGTCATCCACTTTCTGGAACTGAGTATTAGATCAACTTGCTAAGAATCTTTTCAAAATGGAAAAGAATTACATCTCACTTGAGAGCATTTCTCTCATCCCTGTCAAAAGCTAATGTTTCTATATATCCATTGTTTCTACCCCATAGCAGGATGATGTAGGACTTGTGATGTGGGGGGAGATGCCTGTTAAGGATCAATTTCCCACCATTTTCCCTCTTTCTAATAGTGACTGCTTGGTTATCTAATTATGCTTTAATTTCTGACCAAGGTTGGAACTGGGGTCTGGGGCATCATAAAGGAATCAGGGATTGTGAAACCCCAACATTGTGCTCTTTTTGGTCTGTTGAATGGTGTTTTTTGTTGATCCCGATGCTTTTGATTCCAGAATTTGAACCCCTTATATTTATGGAACCTTTTCTTGTGTGTCTTTTTTCTCTAACATTGGAATAGGTCCTCAGCCTTCCAGCTCTTGCCCTGCAAATGCCATTTGGAGAGGTACCACCAAAAATTAGAGCTTTCTGTAGGGAGGTATTCCGTATTCTCTCCAGAGAAAGTGATGAGAACCCATTCCACTTACTAATCTCTTGTGATTTTGAATCTATTATTGCATAAGAGTTGCCATTCTCTGGTGCTTATTGGAAGAAAGAAATGCAAGATTGTTTAGTTACAAGGAGTGATCAGCTGCGGAGATAATAGAAAATATCACTGTTAAAACGATTCATTGGGTCAAGCCACATGGATGACACCATAAGAAATTTGATGCAGGTAGCAAAATACTCAACTGTTACTGTTGTTCATGGGCTATTTGGCTTATATAACTAAACTTTTATGGCTGTAGCATTGGGAATCTGGGCCATTCTGGGATTGGCGTTGTATTCAGAAATGAAGAAGGGTTGGGAGCTAACACAAACATGGGCAGCTAACACAAGTGTTGGGAGAAATTGTAAAATGGGTGCCTAGGCTGGCTAATGGACTGGCAAGGATAGGGGTGGGCAAGGAGCAAATTGTATTGAGGTTTGATTTAGTAAAAGGAGCTGTAATTGTAATGCACTTGGTGATTAGATGAGGCTAACCACTTCTATGTTTCTCTCTGTACTAGCATTTTATTCAGTAATGAAAGGCTTTAACTGTTATCTATCAACATACACATACATTATAAAATTTCTGTTTAATGGAGATGAAGAATATGATGAAGATCTGTTTAATGGAGATGAAGAATATGGGGGTTCTTGTTCTTCGCTAATGCTTCGTGAAGAAAGTTGTGGTTGATGCAACGAAGACGAGGAAAATGGCGGAGCGGATGAAGGTTCAACACGCGAGCTTGGTGGGAATTGTAGCAGGGAAAGAGATGGACACAAAGGAGTTTGAAGCTTGGGCGATAATGAAATGGGGAAAAGAAAAGGTGTTTGGGGTAATGAAGTTGAATGCATAACTGCTGCTACTCATGTTTCATAGCAGGGAGCTTGCAGAGAAGGTTTTGGAAGGGGAACATACCAAAGACCAGAATTTCGACCTGAGACTAGATTGGTGGTTCCTATCAGTTGGTTGGGGAGCTGAGTGGTAGGAGAACGAGTTACGTGACATGGTTTGGTGTAGTGGGGATACCTCTCCATGCTTGGTGTATCCTCACCTTCAAAGAAGTGGCTTCCACTTATTTGCAAGGTAATAATTGGTGTATTCTTTGCAAGGTAAATGGTGAGGGTTGCTTCCACTTATTATTAATTTCCTGCACTTCCATTGTAACTATTTGGGTTTGGATTTTTGCCTTGTTTGGGTGTAGGTGGAACCAACTTGCAAATATACCTACTCTTTGATCCATAGACTTTTGTGTCGCCCAACAAAAAAGGGAGAATTATGTGGAGATGTATTAGAGCTGCGGCACTTTGGACAATTTAGGAAGAAAGGAATGCAAGGATTTTCCAAGAAAAGGAACAAAGTCTTTTACTTATCAAGGAGTGTATCCTAACCAGGGCAATTCACTGGCAAATAGCTCCTCTAGGAAGGAGAAGATCATTGCCTTTTGGACCCCACCAGCTGACAGTTGGGTAAAGTTGAACTTTGATGCTGTCAAGGAAACCCTAGCCCCTCATGCAAAGGAGTACTGAAGTTAAGGACAACAATCTGGTTCAACTATTGGTGGCTCTACAAGGATAGTTGAGCATCTTCTAATTGAGGGAGATTCTAAGATTGTTCTGGGCTTGTTAGCAGATCCAGAATCAGTCATTTGGTGCTACAAGGATTACCTAAAAAAGGCAATCTGGTAATCTGGTTAATAAATAACATGTCTGTTAGCTCACTTTGGGTGAGTAGGTCAGCGAATGCTTTGGCTGATCATCTTGCTAAACAGAGGGTGTTGAGGAAACATCTGTACTGGGCAACATTGTAATGCCGGCGTAGTTTTTACACTCAAACTCAAGGTAGGTTGCACCTTGTGCCTCTCCTTGTGGTTCTTGTAACATTTCTGATATATCATTAATAAATCATTTCGTATTCATAAAAAAAAAGAAGCCTTAAGAGGTATCAATGGGGACAAAGCCCCTGGCTTGGATGATTTCAATTTCACTTGTATTAAGGCTGGTTGGAACTGGCTGGAAAGACACTTTGTCCAAATGTTGAAGGAGTTCCATAGAGAGAAGATTTTAGAGAAGATGGAGAATGCTACCTTCATTGCTCTAATCCCAAAGAAGGATGGAGCAGCGGATTATTTAGGCCAATAAGCTTAATCAGCAGTCCTTACAAGTTATTGGCTAAAGTTTTATCCAAAAGATTGAAGACTGTATTGCATGAGGTGGTTGAGGAATCTCAGGTGGCCTTTGTGGAAGTCTAATCTTGGATGGAGTCCTAGTAGCAAGTGAATGCATTGACTGTAGACTGAGGAGTGGCATACCAGGTTTCGTGTGTAAGATTGACATTGAGAAGGCCTATGACCACGTGGAATGGGGATTCTTAGAAAAAATCCAGAGATTGGTGGGGTTTGGGGAAAAGTGGAGGGCTTGGATGCATGCATGTATGTCTACGGTCTCCTTCTCCATCCTTATAAATGGCATATCCTCAGATTTCTATCAAGCCTCCAAGGGTCTAAGACAAGGAGACCCAATATCTCCTATGCTGTTTGTCATGGTTCTGGAGATTTTGAATCTGCTCTTAGAAAGAAGTGGACAAATAGGCTTGATTGAAGGTTTTAAGGTTGGAAGGGATGGGCCTTGCATCTCTCATCTGCACGGGCGATACTTTGGTTTTTTTAGATGCAACAGTGGAACAGATGCTGAATTTAAGAGAAGTGTTGGAAAATTTTGAAATGTTAACAGGGCTGAAGATTAATCTCTCCAAAAGCATAATAATAGGAATTGGAGAGGTGGGGAGGGAGGTTATCTTGGAGTATGATGATGCACTTGAATGCAGAATTGGTGAGCTCCCTTTTATATATTTGGGAATGCTGATAGGAGCCTCAAACTCAGACATAATATGGAAACCATTTTGGAGAGGATTGAAAGGAGGTTGGATGGGTGGAAAGCTAAGTATTTATCCTTAGGAGGGGAATAACTTTAATTAGAAGTGTATTGTCTAGTCTACCAACCTATCATCTATCTCTACTGAAAATACCAATTAGAGTGGCTGAAATACTAGAGAAGATTCACAGGGATTTCCAATGGGATGGGGAGGAGGGGGAAAGAAATTTCGCTTAGTTGGGATAAGGTCTGTAAACCAAAAGAAAGGGGAGGACTGGGGCTAAGAGCGAGAACCTTTAACAGGGCCTTATTGGGGAAGTGGCTATGGAGATTTAGTTTAGGGAGAGAGGAAAATTCATTATGGAGTAGGGTGGTGGTTGGAAAATATGGGGTGGTGAGGTTTGTCTAGGAATCTAAGGAGGTGAGGGCATCATCTGGGGTGAGTGTGTGGATGGGGATTATGAGTTTTAACAGGGAATTTAGAAGTCTAACAAGTTTTGTAGTGGGGGATGGATCAAAAATCAGATTTTGGGAGGATGATTGGCATGGGGTGGGCAAGCTGAATGAGTTATGTCCAAGACTGTATAGACCGACCGAGGTTGATGTAGCTATCAGTGACTGCTATGAAAGAAGGGGGATCAATTGGTTTGGAATCCAAAATTTAGGAGGCCTGTGCTGGATGGAGAAGTGGAAGAATGTATATCTTTGTTAGAAAAATTAGAATGTATGAAAATTTCAGATCAGCAGAGGGATGAGCTTTGGTGGAAAGAATGTAAAAATGGAAGATTTTCGGTTAAATCATGTTACATGATTCTTATCAGGTCCAGCACAGACTTAAATCAGATTGAAGGTATTTGGGGAAACCCGGTTCCACCAAGAGTTGAGGCTTTGGAGTGGCTGGTAGCCATGGATAGTGTTTTGACAGTTGATTATCTGAAATCTAGAAGATTCCAATCCTAAGTGTGCCCTGGTTTGCACTCCTATTATCATTAAATTTACATTGGGGCAATCTGAATCCAACTTGATGTGATCAAGTTGGGTTAGAGTTAGTTGGGATGTCAGTAAGTTGGGTTCGGTATGGGTTTGACTCAACAATATGGAATAGGATTACAAACCTGCAGCAACCCATCCAATCAACAGTACCCCTGTTCTTAGTGAAGGCTATATTAACATTTTTTTTCCAAGCTGGGCTTAGTATGGCCAGCTTCAACACAAAACCAACTTGATAGGGTCAATTCAAGGTGGGTTACCACTTAACTTGATCCACTAACGTCCATAAGGGCTAGTGTTGGGGTTTCAACAACTGGGTTGGGTTATGGTTGTAACCTGGCCCACCTTGCACCTTAACCATTTCAACCAACTTCCATCAACATCAATTGGCGCTACTCTTACTCTAATGGCTCATTTCTAATTGCTTCCTTTGTATTCTTGCTATTCATATCTCAACATTCTTAGCTCAACTTAGCTTTTTTGGAGTGTACTAAATTACATGATTATACAGAAGAAATATGTGAACTGACTTTATCGTGGGAAGGTAGCTTCCCAAGCACATCTATCCTGACAGCACCTCATGTTACACTAGTAGTTAGAATATTAGCTAATCACCAAATCAGTCTAAACAAGATGTTCTCTTTGGACACTGGAGCCTAAGTCCAAGGTCCTTCTACCCAAGGTTTAAAGTATCAATATTATACGCCCTGTATCAGGTGTACCATATTGTATCAGCAAGCCACTGATAATTGAAATATAAAGGGTTTGGGATTTTGGGTACCTTTTAGGGGGCAGGTCTAAGATCGACTCCTTGATCAATTTTGATAAAAAAATAAAAAACATGATTTGTAGTATCAAAACACCTGAAATGCCTGTTCGCATGTATAAGGTGTATCAATACTTTAAGCCTTGCCCCTACCTTCTATCTGGACCAGCCTATTACCATTATTTACCAAGGATGAAGAATCAATTTACTCATTCCTCAACACCCCTTAGCATTTGCAGTGGCAATATTTGGAGGGAGTAAGTGTTAGGCCGATCACCATAAAGTAAAGGGATGCTCTGATCTACCGTAATGTTGTTGATATTTACTAGATGGAAGCCTTGATACACCAACGTCCAGAAATTCATAGAAAAGGGCGAGTTTTTGGAAGCAGTCTCTAAGAATGAATAGAGGACCCTAATCAGGTTGGCAAACTAGATTGTGATGTGTGGGGGACGATTGTACAAGTGATCATATGGAGTGCAATTGTTATTTGTAGATGAAGACCAAGCAGCTTGGTTGATTGAGGAAGTCCATGTAGGGATTTGTGGGCCTCCCATGTTGACAAGAAAAATCCTGAGGTCAGGATACTATTGGACAAGCATAGGTGGATAATTTCCCTGACGGATTGTGCATTAACCTTTTGTCCCTCTATATATGTATTTATTGGGTCTTGATAGAGCAGAACGACAGGGCATTTGTCATTTGTGTAGTTAACACCAAATAGCTGGGATAAAGGTTGAGTTCTCATCATATCATCTATGCCTTGTCCCAACTCCAAGGAATTGGCCAAAAGTTGAGTTTTCTATGTTTTTTGTATATCCATATATGCATATACATGGACTTCTACAGACAAAGACATCCTACAAACATACTACCATTATTGAAATGCTTCTCATCTGTACTGATAATTTTCTTTGCTTATTTTCTTGGATGTCAAGGGGTTTTATTAAAAAGCACTATTTCCTTATTTTTGATTGATAAGGGGCGCAACTTTCTGGCAATACATTTCTCTTCACTTAACATTTTGTTGATACTAGAAAGGACCTGCGTGAATTGGTGTCAATTGTCTCATATTCTGTAGTAATATTTATTTTTGTGTGTGAGTGGGATCCTCTGGTTTTAAAGAGATATATGCACTGACAAATGACCATAGGCATTAATTGTTTTGCAATAGCTTCTCTTATACATAATGATAGATGTTGCCTTTAGTCATATTTTGTCTAATTCTGTGGAAAAAAGTTGAGGGGTTTTGCAGCATAAAAGACAGAAGAGAGAAACTGCTGACATGGGAAACTCCATTAATTAACTGGCTTTTGGACTATAACAACATTTACATATTTCTCATGTTGCTATTTCTTTTTTTTTTATTTAAAATCTTTTTTTTCCCTCTTTGGAGCTTGGTTTTAAAGTTGATGGCTATCTATTAGTAACCTATGGAGGACTACTTCTGAAGAAAAGCGGGATTTGGAGCGCCTTGAAAAACCCATCTATAATGCAGTTCGCCAAGCAGCAGAAGTTCATCGACAGGTTGTAGTTTAATTTTAGATAAACAATTTTAATGCTCTAGAACATAGGATACAAAAGCATCAATCAAATCTTACAGAAAAATTTTGCATCCAGTATTTTGCAAGCACATAAAGTTATTGCTTGGTTACTTGTCACTAGGTTCGAAAATACATCAGAAGTATTCTTAAACCTGGGATGTTGATGACTGATCTCTGTGAAACCTTGGAGAATACCGTTCGTAAGTTAATTTCAGAAAATGGTCTACAAGCGGGCATTGCATTCCCTACAGGATGCTCACTAAATTGGTATTCTTGTAGTCATAATTGATTTCTATCCTGACTTTTTAATTGTACTTTTTTATACTAAATGTCCTTTTTACCAGGGTTGCTGCACATTGGACACCCAATTCTGGGGATAAGACTGTGCTTCAGTATGATGATGTTATGAAGTTGGATTTTGGAACTCATATTGATGGTAATTCTCTTCAGTTTTCTCCATTGTTTGATTCTCCAATATACTGACTGATGGCATGTCTTTGATGTCTATTTTTGTGAATTGGTTTGATTTACAGGACATATAGTTGATTGTGCTTTTACAGTAGCATTCAACCCCATGTTTGATCCTCTGCTTGAGGCTTCAAAGGAGGCAACCAATACTGGAATTAAGGTAGTGTGCATTCTACCATACAAGCTGCTTTTTTTTTTTTTTTTTTCTTGCCTAGCTGATTAGTTGGATTTGCAACCTGCTCTTTTTTGCATTCCACATTGGCCCCTAATCAGGCCAAGTACAGAGTTTCCTTAAATGGCCAACTCTTTCTTAGCTACAAAGAGGAATCTTGTGGGCCATTCAAACCATTCATTAGATATATAAGAGAGTTTATCTAGAACATATGGCAAGGTATTTTAAGCCAATTTTTTTTTTTTACATAATCTAAAATGTGTTTAGGAATTCAGGGACTGGGCTTTAATCTCAAGCTAACTAGCCAAATGGAAGTTTCCCTGGTTGTTTAGACTCCACCAAACAACCTGACTAGCAAAACCTCCACTTCAATGTATGTATTAGAAAAACGAAGTACATGGGAGCCATTGACTCCAAGCCAAGAGAATGGAATCATCAATCATCTAAAAACAAAAGCCCTCCTCTCTTCCACCAATAGATCAAAGAGAAACCACTCAAGGCTGGGATGAACAGATATGTACAAAGCTGTTGACATACATGAGGGCAAAAAAGTTCCCTCAAGACTGCATTTTTTTTTTCTTTTTGATGGAAAAGAGAAAAGAAATTTTATTAAAAGAAAAAACTGGTTGCAATCCAATTCAGCTGAGATGTAACTCATCCAAGAGAACAAACCCCATAAAAGAGTTGTGCATTATAAAAGACATTAGTTTTACAACATTGTTGAAGAAATTTCAGCATCCACTTCAAGGGATGACCGTAAGCCCAAATTCCTTAGGAATGTCCTTAAATTCTGGATACACCAGCAGCCATTCAATTCTTCTATTGTCTCTAATTGTGTCTACAAATAATCTCCTATTTCTCTCTGCAACTTAAACATATGGCAGAAGAGATTGGACTCAAAAACTTTTGCTTTCTTGTTACTGTTGATAGAAGGCTACTTTGAGGATCTCTTTTTGTTTAATCAGATAATGTCTAGATCTCGAGCAGGATAGCTTCTTCTTGGGATCCACACATGCAGCTACAGTTTGCCTAGTAAAACCTAGGGGTGAAAAAAAAAACCGAAAAACCGAATTGATCGGTTCGGTGTTTTTAAAAAACCTAAGGTACCAGTCTGGTTTCGGTTAACCAATATAGAAAATCGGCGGTGAACCGAATCGACCGGTATACATGTATTTCTATATATTTTATATATTATAAAGTAATAAATATGCATTATATATAAATATATTTATAATATATGATATATTATTTATTATGTAAAATATAATATTTTAAATATATTTATAATATTTTATTACATATTTATATATATTATATTGTAAAAATTAAAAACCGACGAACCGAACCGACAGTTAACCAAACCAGTCAACCAGTTAACTGATTGGCTTCGGTTCGGTTTTGGTTACCGGTTTTCCAAAAACCGGTAGTACCGATTCAGTTACAAAAAAAAGGCCCACGGTTCTGTTAACCGAACCATGAGCACCCCTAGTAAAACCCTCTATTCTTCTTGTGGTTCGGTTAACCGAACCGTGAACACCCTTAGTAAAACCGTGAGCACCCCTAGAAAGCAATCAAGGGAAAGAAGAATGCTTCAGCCTACATTCCTCAGGAACCTGTTTGCCTTCACAGTTACTTTGTTGTATTATCTCTAGATGAATATATTAAAAGTTACAGTAGCCATTCTCCATAACATCTTCTGTTTTGATTTGAAGCCATGAAATCTCAAGAAAAAGTGTTATTGATGTAGTGATTTTAGATGTACCATCTTTCCCTGCTTTGGAGGTTAGCTGGAAATGTATTTTGCTAAATAATCTGTGAACTATTTTTAAATATTGCCTTTGGTTATAGCATTAGATTTTGTCACTTCCTTTCTTTTCTTATTCCTGAGCTCCATAGGCTTTCCAATGAAAGAAAGAAATCATATGACTTTAGTTCATATGAACCAACAACCTTTCTTAGCACATTTGAACAGGGCACTACCACATTAGAAATATTGAAATGCATTAACTTTTTATTATGTTTTGCCCTACATGGCACTACACTCTTGAGTCTTCATCGGAGCCGTGTTTGTTTTCATTTCAAAGTTTTGGTGGGTCATAACTCTTTGCCTGTTTGGCTAAGCCAATTTGTGAATTATGTACTGTGCAAAGGATGAAGGCTTTCCTTTTCTTGGCAGTGCTGAAAATGATTGTTACTGTTGAGTGGGCCGACTTGTGTTTAGTTTATTTTCTTTTAAATTAAGATGTTATTGGGCCTTGGGCCCATTAGTTTTTTATTTTTTAAAGAGCTGTAATTACTTAGTTTGAGTTGCCGCCCTACTAAGGGCATCCTTGTAATATCTCATACTTAAGTTAATTATAAATAGAATGAGGGGCTGGCGGCTAGGGTTATGTTAATTTATCCTAGTCGACCTTCTCTTTTCTCCCCTTTCCTTTCTTGCTGAAATCCCCAACTTTCTACTCTTCCTTTCACAAGAACTTGGCTGAAATCAGCACATAAGGTTTTCTACTTGGTATCAAAGCAGGTTGAAGGTTCTTGAAGAGATTTATTCCTGCAGCCCTAGATCGACCGACTGCATGGAGTTTTAAGAGGCTAATCGAAGCTTTCAGGTAAGTCCAGATTTTGAATTTTCTTGATGGATCTGTATGCCCTGTAGCTAGTCTAGGGTTTCTCATCAGAATCAGGAAAAACTGGAGAAAGGGGAAGAGTTCTGATTTTGTTGGACTCTTCAATTTTGACCTAGGTAGTGGCGCCCTATTTTTCTAGGGTTCCTCTGGGTTTTTTGTAAGGGGCGATTCAAGTTCCATGTGGTTTGGAGGCCTCTAGAGAGCGCGATTGCTTCTCTCTCTTCTCCCCATCCCACCGAAAAGGAATCTTTCGTGGGAAGAAAGTCCAGGACACCAAAGGAGTGTCGTTGGTTCCATAAGGTATTCTGTTTATTCTTGTTGCATTTTTTAGCTGTTTTCTAGACCTCTTTGAGACACATGGAGGGACACAGAGTTGAATATAAGCCCGGGAATGAAACGGGACCAGTGGGAGGAGGTGCTGGAGACCCCTTCGGAGCCGGAACCATTACTACAGTTAGGTTGGATGGTACAAATTACTTAGAATGGTCCCAATCTACAAAGATGGCCATTGGGGCTCGTGGAAAATTGGGGTATATTACTGGTGAAGAGGTAAAACCCGAAACTGGCACATAAGTAAAAACTTATTATGGGCAAACACTGCTAAGGAGATATGGGATGGGGTTGCAGAGACCTATTCATAGAAGGAGAATGTTGCTAGGGCTTATCAACTGAGAAATCAGATTATTGCTACTAGGTAGGGAGATAGATCTGTTGCAGCTTATTTTTCAGTCCTTAAGACCCTGTGGCAGGAGATTGACCATCTAGAGACCTTTGCTTGGGAAACCACCAAGGATGTAGCTACCTATCAAAAACACTTAGAGAAGTATAGGGTGTTCGAATTCCTTGCTGGCCTTAACCCTGAGTATGACATTGCACGACAACATCTTCTTTCCAAGGACAGTGTCACTCTCTCCCAAGCATATGCATTCGTCTCAGGAGAGGAGTGCAGGAGGGATGTAATGATGAAGAATCTCATGTCTGATCAATCTGCTATGGTAGGTGCTATGAAACCTAAACAAAATGGCAATGAGAACAAGAAGGAAGACAAAAGGGACTTAGTCTGTGACTACTGTAAGAAACCAAAGCATACAAGAGATACTTGCTGGAAGCTTCACCCACATCTTGTGTCGACCAGATTGAAGAATAAGAGAGGAAATGCACATATGGCAGTTACTGGTGACACTCCGGCCCCCCCTACTACAACTGCCTTGGAGTCTGTTGCAGCTGCTGCAGTAAGGGCCGAGCTTGAGAGGTTTGGGTTACTTCTGAATCAGAGGGATACAGCTAGTTCCAATTCAGCCGCAACCGGACAACAAGGTACAGGTAGCACAGGTGGAACTCACTCTACTCCCTTGCCCACACAAGTAGTCCGCATGTCACTGCAAACTATGTTTCTGCTTCAGGTAAGGAGAGATCTCCTTAGATTATAAACTCTAGAGCCTCAGAGCACATGACCCATTGCTCCACCATTTTCTCCTCTTACCAGCTCAGTTCTGGCAAAGATAGGGTCTCCACAGCTGATGGATCCCATGTTCCTATTACTGGGAAGGGATCTGTCAAGATTAATGATTCCATTTGTTTACCCTCTGTCCTCCACGTTCCTAGATTGAGCACCAATTTGTTATCTATTAGTAGTTTGACTAAGCATCTGAACTACTCCGTAATTTTTTCTCCTGGACATTGTATTTTGCAGGATCTGGATTCAAAGAGGACGATTGGGAGTGGTCGTGAAGTGAATGGAATCTACCTCCTGGATACTCTTTCAATTCACCAAAGTCATCATGTTTGCAAGGACAGTGAGTCAAAACTTGTGGATCGGATTATACTTTGGCATAATCGTCTGGGTCATTTGTCTTTTTCTTCTTTAAGTTCTTTGTTTCCAAAAATGTTTGAGTCTGTGAGTCTGTCAAGGTTAAAGTGTGAAGGTTGTGAACTTGGAAAGCATTGTAGACACTCTTTTAAACCGAGTAATAAAAGATGTTCTTTTCCTTTTGATGTTATTCATTATGATGTGTGGGGCCCCTTATCATGTTCCCTCTATGGGCGTTTATCGCTATTTTTTTCTGTTTGTGGATGATTTCTCTCGATATTCCTTGATTTACTTGATGAAATCACGTGATGAGGTACCATCCTTGGTGAGGCAATTCCATCAGATGGTATTAACACAGTTTGGAACTAGAATCAAGATGTTCAGATCTGACAATGCTAGAGAATATTTTGAGAGACATCTTGCCTCATATCTGTTGGAGTATGGTGTTGTCCATCAGAGTAGCTGCTCCTACAATCCACAGCAGAATGGTGTTGTAGAGAGAAAGAACAGACACATTGTTGAGACGGCAAGAAGCATGATGATCACAACGACAGTTCTGGTTCGGTTTTGGGGTGATGCTGTTCTCACAGCAGTATATCTGATTAACAGGATGCCTTCTCGTATACTTGGATTCAGCACTCCATTGAGCCTTCTTTTTCCTCAGGGGGAGATGTTTCATAAGGGTGTTTGGGTGTGTCTGCTTTGCGCATATTCTTGGTCCTTACCGTTTGAAGCTTGATCCCAAGGCAAAGAAATGTGTCTTCCTTGGATATGCAGAGAATCAGAAAGGGTACCGCTGCTATGATCTAGTATCTGGGAACCGGTTTGTTACTATGGACATCACCTTTTTTGAATCTACATACTTCTTCTCAAGGAATCCTTCTCAGGGGGAGTGTTTTGGGGAAGTAAGTCAGCAGTCTATCCCTCTCCTAGTTCCAGTTCATGTGTCTACTACTGTGCTTGACAACCATCCGATGTCACCTACCTTGCCACCCCCTTTGCGTTTCGTTTCACAGTATTACTCACGGCAGAGACTTCATAAGGAGGTTGATTCCACTACGGCTGAACTCACACCACTTCCTGTCGATCCCTTGGAGACTCCAGATTCGGCTGATACAGATCCAGGTATTCCTCTTGATCCCTCTACTATTTCAGTTCCCATTGGTCCCACTAACACTGTTACAGATAACCTTGATCTCCCTATTGCTCTTAGAAAAGGGAAGATGAAGTGCACTGCTCATTGCATATCACAATACCTATCCCACAGTGGACTTTCTCCTTCCTACCGTGCTTTTCTCTCTTCTCTTGATTCCGTGTCTATACCCAAGGGTGCTAGTGAGGCTCCCTCCAAACCTGAGTGGAAGGCAACTATGCAAGAAGAGATGAAAGCTTTGATTAAGAATCAGACATGGGAGATTGTGGACCTACCAGAAGGCAAGGAGGAGTTGGATACAGATGGGTTTACACAGTAAAGTATAAGGCATATGGAAGCATAGAGAGGTACAAGGCAAGACTTGTTGCAAAAGGATACACACAGACCTATGGCATTGATTATCTAGAGACCTTTGCACCAGTCACAAAGATGACCTCTGTTCGGATACTCCTTTCTCTTGCTGCCTCATACTCTTGGCCCTTGTTTCAACTGGATGTGAAGAATGCTTTCTTAAATGGGGATCTACAAGAAGAGGTGTATATGGATCTTCCAACTGGTTTTTATGATAATGCTAAAGAGGGAAAGGTATGCAAGCTGAAGAAGTCACTATATGGCTTGAAACAATCCCCCAGAGCATGGTTCGACAGATTCAGAAAGGCCCTGATTGTTTTTGGCTACACTCAAACTCAATCTGATCACACCTTGTTTGTGTAGCGCTGGGAATGATCTAAGTGAGATTGATAGTCTGAAGAGAAACCTGCATAAGGAATTTGAGATTAAGGACCTTGGAGAACTGAGATACTTCTTAGGCATTGAAGTTGCAAGATCAAAACATGGAATTTTTATCTCTCAAAGGAAGTATGTCTTTGACCTTTTCCAAGAAACAAGGAAACTTGGAACAAAGGCAGCTAGCACCCCCATTGATCAGAACCATAGAATCAATGCATCAGAAGGTGAACCAGTAAAGGACCTTGGGAGGTACCAAAGACTTGTGGGTCGGCTACTATACTTGTGCATGACAAGACCGGACATCTCCTATGCAATAAGTGTAGTGAGCCAATACATGCATGCTCCACGAGACCAACACTGGAAGGCAGTTGACAGGATCCTTGCTTATCTGAAGGGACATCCAGGCAGAGGCATATTGTTTACTGATCATGGACAGTTCAAGCTAGAGACCTATACAGATGCGGACTGGGTAGGATGCCTCGATGACAGAATATCCACTTCAGGAGTGTGCACCCTAGTTGGGGGTAACCTAGTCTCATGGAAGAGTAAAAAACAAACAGTTGTGGCAAGATCAAGTGCAGAAGCCGAATATAGGGCCACGGCACATGGAGTTTCAGAACTTCTCTGGTTCCTTTCTCTGTTGGAAGAAATCGGTGTTCAGGCAGAAGAACCTATGATGCTATACTGCGATAACCAGGCAGCAATTAATATTGCTCATAATCCAGTCCAGCATGACCGAACTAAGCACATTGAAGTAGATAGACATTTTATCAGAGAAAGGGTAACTTCTGGAGAAGTTTGTCTTCCATACATTTCTTCTGATCTGCAGCTTGCTGATGTCCTCACAAAAGGCGTTGCAAAGAATAAGCTGGAGCATGATCTACGCAAGTTGGGGATGTATGACATCTATCCCAACTTGAGGGGGAGTGTTGAGTGGGCCGACTTTTGTTTAGTTTATTTTCTTTTAAATTAAGATGTTATTGGGCCTTGGGCCCATTAGTTTTTTATTTTTTAAAGAGCTGTAATTACTTAGTTTGAGTTTGCTGCCCTACTAAGGGCATCCTTGTAATATCTTATACTTAAGTTAATTATAAATAGAATGAGGGGCTGGTGGCTAGGGTTATGTTAATCTATCCTAGTCGACCTTCTTCTCTTTTCTCCCCTTTCCTCTCTTGCTGAAATCCCCAACTTTCTACTCTTCCTTTCACAAGAAGCTTGGCTGAAATCAGCACATAAGGTTTTCTACTGTTACTGTGTTAAGTTTCAAATTAGAAGGAACCCCAAGGTGTTATCCCTGCCATTAGTCCCCCCAAAAGAAAAGTTTCCATGGGGAGTGGAATTGATGAATCAACTTTTTTATTGACTGTGAAATAGCTCAGAAAATGTGGATATATTCTTTTTTAGTCAATAATGAAGATTTTATTAATGATCAAAACTAAGGGATTACAAAAAAAGTACACTCCAAAACAGCATAGGTACTAATAAAGGAAATACCAACCCGAATGCAGAAGGCTCAAACTCCAACCAAAAGAAATTAAAAATAATTGAACTTTGAGCTACCTGGAAGTGATTAAATTCAGTATAGTGATTGTCTAGCGGTGGCATCTCTCAAGTAAGCAAGCCTGCCACAGAACTAGCGGATTTCATGGTCTAGAAAAAATGAATGTTCATCCTAGCCAGCAACGAACTTGTCCTTCTTATGCAATGGTTCAAACTCCAAGGACCAGAAGAAATGTCATTTTAGAGGGAGCAAGGTGATTCAAAAGTTGCTCACAAGGGAAATCACCCCTAACCACTGACTAGAGAATAATGCAGCTTCCTACAAAGCCTCCAAAAGGATCCCAAGCTTCACCTTAGTATTTCTTGAGTTGGGATCTAGAGGATTAATGGATATTTTTTGCAGAAAATGGGTTGAATAAAGACTTGCTATTCATGCCTATTCATCTGATATTAAAATGTTTGCTTGCCTGCTTAGGAATCTGGAATTGATGTACGCCTTTGTGATGTTGGTGCTGCAATCCAAGAGGTCATGGAATCATACGAGGTTGAGATCAATGGAAAGATTTTTCAGGGTATGGTACCACTAAGTTGAACCTAATTTTGTCTTAAACGCTGTATTATTCTATAGTCTCAAATGCCATTCTCACTTTTGTCATCCTTTTGAAGGAGATACTGTAATTCATAACCATGTGGCTAGTTCTGTGCTTCTTGATAATATAGATAACGGAGATGGTAACTTTTGAAGAGACCTGCAAGGCTTTTCTTGGGTGCATCCCAGTTACACCATTGGACATGGTGCATTTCAATGTGCTTGTTTGTTCCATGGTTTGTAGTTCATGCCACCTACAAATACTTAGAGTTTTGCAACCAATCAAAGTTGACTTTTTATCCATCGTTCTCTTTGATGGGGCCTGGGAGTGATACTACTCAGCCACAGATTCATTAAACTGGCCCAGAATCTTCAATTAGAATCTTTCCAGCTTGAATCACTCTTTTGGTGGTTCTACCTTTTATGCATTTCATGAGTATACTATTTTACCATCTCTATCATTTTCTACAAACATGTTTAATGTGTAATTCTCATCAACTTTCCTTGTTAGTCAAAAGCATACGGAACTTGAATGGACATAGCATTGGCCCCTATCAGATCCATGCAGGAAAATCCGTCCCTATTGTAAAAGGAGGAGAGCAGACAAAGATGGAAGAGGGTGAATTTTTTGCAATTGAAACTTTTGGATCAACAGGTAAGAATATGATGATGTAGCTGGTATCAGAATTTAAAATACAATACGAAAGGGACAATGATGCGAGTCTGGATCTGCTATGCACAAATGTTGTATGCATGCTATGAACAGGTTACTACAGCCTCACATCAGGGACACCTCCCATACTTGTCATTCAAGGGGTGATGTTCCCAATGTACAGCTGTAGCGTCCTGCTTATAGTGTGTACACAGCAATTTGTTTGCAGAAGATCAACATTCCAGTGATGCTAGCTCAACTGATAAAATGGTTTAAATGGATGTTAGTACTTTTAAGATATTTTAGTGATACAACATTTTCTTGATCAAGTATACCATATAATTGATTTGAAAAAAAAAATTATAAAAGTATTTTGCTTGAGAATGCTAAGATGATAATAGTTACACTGGGACTAGTGGGCATTACTTAATCTTATTTCAATATACTACCCAGTTGGTTTGGGAGGGAGTGACAGCAATCACTACCATGACTTCGCTAATGTTATGTTTATTTTTTCCATTTTGATGTGTAGGGAAAGGATATGTTCGAGAAGATTTGGAGTGCAGCCATTACATGAAAAATTTTGATGTTGGACACATTCCACTCAGGTTGCCCAAAGCCAAACAACTGCTTGCAACAATCAACAATAACTTCTCTACATTAGCCTTTTGCAGGCGTTATTTAGACCGCCTTGGGGAGACTAAATATCTAATGGCACTAAAGAACCTGTGTGATACTGGCATTGTTCAGGTATGTTTCACTAAATAGCAAGGAATTCTCATGTTTATATTTTTCATAATTAAAGCTGGCATGCATACCATTGCACATCTCAGGATGACAAGCATGAGAATGCATGTTCAAGTTTAGAGCACCTGCTATGTTACAAAAAATGGTAAAACTTAAGGTCCATACCCTGTCCCCCCCCACCCCACACCCACACCCACACACACACATGATAAGGAGGACCACCATTGTGTAATGGCCCTTTTTAAAGTTGGTGTGCATAGAAAAAAGGAATGTTCTGCTTGACAAATTGTTTATTATTCCTGCTCCATGTTAGGTTAGAAATTAGAATCTATCTTTTATTTTGACAATACAAGGAAAGAGTAGATATTAATGAAGGAATTAGGTGATAGAATACCTTTCTATTGAACGAAAAGTACCTTTTTCCAAAGAGGGAGAGAGAGAGAGAGAATTAAGTGATAGAATCATTTGCAGTTAGATCTACTCTTTCATTGGAATTGTTACAACCTAATAGCAATTAAATAAAGCTTTATTTTAGTAGTATGTAGTTGTAGTATGTATAGCAATCCCTACCCCATTTTCAATTTATTCATTCTGCGTACATAGGCCCCAAAATAGTTAATCTCCTTAATAATCTGCCCATAGCACCAATATCCTTGTTGGTTTTTCAACCAATCCACTACCACCTTAGTATCTCCTTCCACCTCCAAGTTGTTATAGTTCAATGAGCCATTTTTAGGCCTTGCATTGCTATCAAGAGTTCTGCCCTGATTGAATTTCCCATGCTTCCCATACCTATTGCCCAGAGTATGTAGCTAATATGTTCCCATTTTCATTTCTGAGTATTCCCCCAACACCTAATGACCCAAGGTTTCGCAAACTGAATCCATCAAAAATTAGTTTAATGCAATTGAGTTTTGGTGGTTTCAAAGGCAATGGAAGTTCTGTTTTAAAAGAAGACGAGGATGCCACCAGCTGCCATCCTCTAGTGATATCATCAACTGAAAAATGGCCAAAAATCCCCAAGGTTTTGTCCCAATACCTCACTTTCACTGTAATAGACACCTATCGTATCTTCCTTTAAGCTTGCTTTCCCTTCGAAGACTATTTCATTCCTCTTCCTATACAGTTCATTATACTTAAGCTCTAGTGCATCTCCACAGAGCTTTGTAATGATTACTGGAAAATGTGTTTAGATGGAATTAGGTAGTAGATGATCGCCTAACACTAATGGTTTACTTCTACCTCTTTTGTACAGATATTGTTCTTTTTCCTAATTAACAAAATTTCATGGTGATTAAAAAATATGGGATAGAATCCCATATATACAAATAAAAAGTTTTTTTCTTCATGAATTCCACAATAGGACTTGAGTCGATCAAGTTGGATATTCTTCTCCATGGGTCTTGACACAAAGAGGCTTTTTAACTTAAAGGGATCCCTTGGAGAATGAGAAAAAATCTTTATTTCGACACGTTTTTCTCTTTTTTGGGCTGTAAAAGAACCATGCTTGCAAAGTAGTTTTCTCCAACTACGATTCTTGAGCACATCAAGTCAGAGTTATGCCTTCTTAGTGTCACGCCTTGCCTAAGCTGTGGAACTGAGGGGCATCTAGCTAGAGGTTTAATGGCGAGTTCAGCAGCATTCTAGCCAAGAACAGATGCTTCTGAGGCTTTCATAGAGTCCTCTACAAGGTCCTGGAACACTCTAGTAATGTAGAGTAGTTCTTGTTTAGAGTTGTCTAGAGTGTCCTAGAAACTCTTTGTAAATATCTTGTATTGTTCTAGGCTTGAATTATTCCTAGAAGATTCTTAGAAGCTTCTACCAAAGGAAGGCGAAATGTGTGGTCCATGTGAGCTGAGAAGGTGGAAAATATTTGGAGATAAGGATGTGTTATCCAATGGTTGTAGTAAGGAGGTGATAAATGAAGGGCTATGATTGCACATCAAAGGACGTGCAGTGCCTTATAAATGGGAGCCCCTCCACATTTGCAAAGGGCATCCAAATAGTCTTCCAAGCCTTGTACCATGTGAGATCTTTGTACATTGCATTCCTTAACCCTCCACACATGACTTGAACAGTGCATTCCTTAACCCTCTACGTGAAAGTTCATGAAGTGTCAAGCAAGCAAACTGTAAGCTGGTTAATTCTTTTATTCCCCTCTTGTAGGCATAATCAATTATCAACAGATGTAGTTTCCATTGGTTAGCTGCTCTCAAATGGGAAATGTGGGTGAAAAAAGGGTTGAATGTGGTGAGCATTCTATGAGTGCTCTCTCTCTCAAGGGTTAAATGAAGGTGGCTTGTCAGAAGTCTTCAGCAACAATTCAATTCCAGAATAAAGGTGGATATTAATGTGGTGGTTAACAAAGTAAGTGGTAGTGAGAAGTTTGGATTGTTCTTTTTGGGGGGTAAGGACACGCACCAAAAGAAATTTTACAATGAAGGAAAAGAGATAGAAGGGATAGGGATTATTGGTGAGTGGAGCATCTGGATCTAAAAGAGGTATTTGGAATAGTATATATTAGGGGGGATGTGCTCAGTTTTGGCTTTAGATTCTTGGAGAGGGTTGGTATCAGGGCAGGAATCGCTTGAAGTTTTTGGTTGTGCGAGAATTGTGCACTTCATGGCAGGCCTACTGTGTGGAGACAGGAGAGTAAGTGTGGGCTTCGATCCTTATTGTATTAGTGACACCATGTCATCAGTTCTATCCTTTTTGTTTCTCTTAATAAAAATTTCATTTACTATCAAAATAATTAGTCTAATGTTTTGCAGTTTGGTTGATAATATTAGGGAAGAGTTACGCAAAATATTAAAAAAACATATGATCATAAACGGGCATTAGGATAATTATCTGTTGATTGAGTTGTGCTGATTTTTTGCTTGTCAAATTTTTTGATTACCATATGAAGTCATGCTATGCTAGTATGTTTTTGTCCACCATTAACCATAAATGTTCCTTTTTTGTCTTTTCTTCTAATCTACTGTAAGTGACTTTTAGCTGAACCAAATTAGCTAGCCAAATTGATTGTTGTTTCTCAGTTCAGCTTCTTGTTGGTGATTATATAATCAAACTCATGAAATTTGCTTCGTTTTTATGCCTGGCAGCCTTACCCTCCTCTTTGCGACATTAAAGGTAGCTATGTGGCACAATTTGAGCACACTATTCTTCTCCGGCCAACCTGCAAGGAAGTTATATCCAGAGGCGATGACTACTAATTGAGGAATAAGTGTTCATATTTATCTTGTTTTTTTCTATTTCTCCAGTTACTGTACCAGTTTCTTGCTCACAAATAGTTTCGATCTGAATAGCAATCCATAGAAATATACTTTCTTGGTCATATGATAATTTCCATTTGGCTAGGTGCATTATTTACCATGATCAGGAGCCATCTGCCGGGGACCTGGGTTCTCATAAAGTTTACTCTTTGGGCTTTTAAGAATCATGGGCGAATGCAAAATGAAAATATAAAGACATTTGAGCCCTGCAAATCAATATTAGAAGGAAAGCACTATATTGACTTTCTTCTTGAAGCTGAACGAGGCCAATGTTACAAAAATGTAGGTGTATTTTAAGTAATTTTTCAAATTTCATAAGAGAACAGACGAGCAATTCATTCAACGTGATATTTATGAAGATTGATCATTGATGAATGCTATAAACATCTGGGCCTGTGGCTTGATGTAGAATTGTTGCCTACGTCCGACATTTTGGTGGCCTTCCCTGAATAAACGTTTTAAAAATTGCCCCCGGAAGGCCGGAAATGGAACCTTTTGCCTTTACTTTTATATAAAAGGGTCATTTACTAAACCCCTTGTTTCACGAATTTACTAAAACTTATCCCGTAGTGTATGTTTTATTGGATCACCCTTTCATAGTTTGTAATCAATTTACTTGACGGACCTGTTAAGAATCCTTTGTATTTTTGTTAAAAGTGTTAATGTTTATCATATAAACGAAGTGGAAAATGTTTAGGGATGAGGCGCAGCAGGTTCAAAATATCTATATGCCCAATACGCTAGTAGAGGTGTATCGGGCAGTATGTTATTTTTTATTTATTTTTTTGCAATTTCGGTTCAGAGGGGCTAGTTTAAGGTCTGTCCACCCCCTGAATCGGTTGAAATCCCGAAACATCTCCTGGAGGGGTGTACCAGGAAGCCCCCAAAACGGCCTGATATGTATTGAAATTTTGAACTTTTTCTGAGCCCATGATTTTTTATTAAGTATTCCTAAAACTTCTTCTCAAGCTTCTAAAGAAATAAGGTTGGTTTTCAGATCTATCTAAAAGGAGAGAGAACAATGGTATCCAGGTTTTTCGTCAGTAATGGTTTGTCGTCTTCAAACATAAATATAACAAATTTAAATTTTATTAAATAGAGTTGCAGCTATGGTTTCTATTTTTGTTTTCTGTAGATTAAATTTGTTTGAGGGGATGTTAGGTCAAATTTGCCATTTTTCACTATCCAATGGTAGGTTTTAGTGAATCCATGGGATGTTTTAGTAAATGATCCTATATAGAATTTTATTTTTGTTTTTTAAAAAACAAATTAAATGTCTTATCTGCCCAGGTTTATCGCAGCCACGTAGAGAACACTTCATCCTCTGCATAGTATTTTGCAGGGGGAGATGTTCCTAATTCACAAGGGTAGTGCGTTGTGGGTAGAAATGGGCAGAGTTTTCATGAGCAAAGAGATCCGGAGTCTAGTTAAACTGTTAGGCTTGAATTCATCAATAATTTAACCACCCAGGTCAGCAGTTCTTTGACTTTTTTAATGTTTTAATTTTTCAAAATAACTAGTCAGGGTAAAAATGGAACCGGTGGTGGAACAGATTTCTATTTTCTAAGCCAAGTGATCCAACCGTTCAGGGCAACATCCCTGAATTGGGCTCTCACAGAGCGCTCCACACACCAACCTCATCCACGTCACATCGTGTAATGGGAACATCTCCATGAATAATAACATACAAAGTACAAGAGATGTAGAGATGTTTCCGATGTGTGGCCGTTACATGTGAGGTCAGTGTGAGGGGCGCCTTGTGAGGAGCAGCAGATCTAGACTCAACAGCCCACTAGTGAATACGAAACAACAGGAAGACTAAACTTATTACAGATATCATAGCATTCATCTCATCAGGGATAGATTTAGCATTCGATGGAGGATTCTCTACCCCTTTGAAGCACTATTCACCATTGTTTTCAAAACCAGATCAGACCAGACGGTCGGATCGGAAAAATCGGGAACCAGTCAGGTGACCAGTTTTTTTTTTCCAAAACTGGATTTTTTTCCAAAAAAAAATGTTGATTTGGTCAGCAAACCACTAACCCATGCGTTTGAACCGTTCAACGGTTTTGACCCTTTTTTTAATTTTTTTTTAATTTTTTTGTTAAAACAGGCCGACCATTCGGTTACCCCTGATCGATTCATTGTCTGGGTCGGGTTCGGAGCAGAACACCTTATCGGGGATAGGGAATCCCTGAATATTTCCTACCTTGAGTAAATTCCTAAAAATACATCATATTTGGGGTATTTTAGAAATTAGATTATAGGAATTTAGGGGTATTTTAAACATTAGGTTATGGGATCCTAAAGGTTTTAGGAATTTAGGGGTAATTTAAAGATATTTTGGGAATTAATATTAAACTTAGGCATATTTTAATAATTTACCACCGGGTTTGGGGAATCATATGCAAAACTCGTCCCCGCCCCATCCTCGGTTTAAGGCAAAAGTATTTTCCTTATCCCATTGAAGATCAAGGAAAACCCGATTTTACGAGAAAAATTGCCATCCCTGTTGCTTTATTGTTGAACCTTGCAACACTTTTGTGAGCATCAAAGGTCGCCCAGGCTTCAGATGAATTAATTGAACCACTATTTTAAAAATCGGACCAGATTGGACTGTCAAACCATTTGACCTAGGAACTGATCATGTATCTAGTTTTGTTTTTTAGATTGGACCATTGTTTTGGAAAAAAAAAACTGTTGAATTGGTCAAAGGACCACTAACCCAATGGTCGAACTGCAGTTAATGGTTCGATAAAAAAGTATTTAATTTTTGTTAAAATTATTAACAAAGAAGAAAAAATAGATTGAGAGATGGGGAAGGGACAGACACAATCCCAGTTATGAGGTGATCGAGAGAGAGAGAGAGAGAGATCAAATCTGATATGTGAGATCAGAGAAAGAGAGAAACAAGACCTCAAATCTCAGATTAAAGAAAGAAGTTGCCATCACAAGTTAACGTAGTCTCTTTCTTCTTCACTAAGGTTACATTTAGTTCGAAGGAAAAAGTATGGAAAGGAAGGAAAAGGTAGGAAAATCTTTACAAACCTTATATGGGTTTCTCTGTCTTTCCCTTCCTTTCCCAACCTTTTCCTTCAAGCCAAACATAACCTAAGCCAATAGCAACCCAGCTCTAGCTCTCTCTTCTTATAAAAGGAGATAGAGCACTAATATACTAAATTTTCTATTAAAAGTCAAACCACCTAAATCATTCCACTAAAAAAACAAGTGATCAAAGCGGTTCCGTTTTTGGGTGTGTCTTTAAAACCTTAAACTGAACTGAACACAAATGGTTCTTAAAACACCACGGAGGTCGGGGGGTTTCTTGAAATGGAAGTTTGAATTTGTTCATTTATGTGGACTGATGGGAGAACTTAAGTTATTATTCTGATTCTTGCTTTAAAGCGTATAATTGATGAGAATGGCCTGTTCACTCCCTCTAATCCAAACTTAACCAGAAGTTTGTCAGGAGGCAAGTGGCAAGGCGGGCAACCAGTTAGTGAGCAGTGAACTCAATCACTCATGCCATGATGGTATAATCCATATAACCCTTTGGCTCCGTCAAATTCGTGGGTGTGGAAACAATACCGCATTTAAGTTAAAAATGGAAAAACTTAAGAACATATTGATGTGTGTGCCAACTTCAAGAATAATTAGTTAATCTGTTACTAGTAAATAAAATAATTTATACTAAAAAATCTCTTAAACCCAAAAAATATCTTTTCACTTTCCTCTAACTAAAGGTGATAATTCTAATGTACTACTGTTTCAATGTACCACATGTAAGAATAGCATCACCTTTCGTGCACCCGTGACACATAATTAGTGGGACCCACCAGTTTACAAACTAAAAAGATGATTAGTTTTAAATTAAAAAATAAAATAAAAATTGAGCACATTTGTCAATCTCTTATGATTTTTTTTCATCTACTCTTGAGCCATTTAGTTGCAATAAATTTGGGTATGATGAAAATATTCATTTGAAAATTTTGATACCCTATTTATTTTGAGAAACAGACCAGAATAATATTAATTGGGCAAAAAGACTTTTATTTAGGTAAAGTAGTTAAAAACATAAAATATAATATAATAAAAAAAACAGGATTCATATTGAAATGAAAAGAAATTGTACTTCAAAAATGTTTTCAAAACCGGACCGGACTGGATGGTTGGACCAGAAAAAACCAGGAACCAGTCACCTGAGTGGTTATGTTTTACCCCAAAACTGCTATTTGGCCAAAAACTATTGATTTGGTCAACAAACCACTGACCTAAGCGGTTGAACCATCAAACCATTTGACCTAAGAATGGTTTTTGGCTACTTTTGGTTTTTTAAAATTTTCAAACTTTTTTGTTTTTTTGTTAAAGCGGGTCATCCATTCAAACCAATTGATCGGTCCGTTCAACCTGAGAACCAAACTCAAAAAAGCTCATTGTCCAATCCGATTTTAAAAACCTTGCTTTAAATATAAATGATGTATTAATGCATACATTGACCATTTTTTTCAAATTTTAACTTATTTTGTTTGATTGAGTAAGAATGAAGTACATTAAGACATGAAGAAGAATAAAGTAAAATCTGAAATAAAATTAAATAAGAATTTGCAATTTTTACACTTGCACTCCTATGCATTTGTATTAGTACAAATAAAATTGTATTGCAACCAAACACAACCTTTAGTTAATTAATTGTGGAAGGAGAATCACCCTCAATTGGTATAAGCGTAAGCATTAATTCTTTTGCAGATACATTAGTGATTAGACAAGCAAGGATGGGACAAGAAACTCTTTTCTGGGCACAATTGTAAGAGAGGGGTTTTGCTTTAGGGAGGGACCGGAGGGTTAAGAGGTTTTATCTCTTGTTGAATTTGTACTTTTGTTCTTCGTACTATACTATCTTCTTAAAATTAATGAATGCATGCAGCTATAGATGAAAAAAATAATTAATACACACAGAAGAAATATATAATAGGGAGAATCAGGGTCAGAATTTTTATGCTTGGGGTGGGTGTCAACTCGGAATTGATGCTAAATTGCCAATTTACAGGCCGATGTATAGAGTGGAGGGTTTTTAATATTTTGAATGTTTATAGCTCTGCACTTCTGCAATGGAAATAAAAAATCTGCATTGAGCCTGTCCGTCCCTATATAATATAAATAACATAGTACAGTTATCATGGGACGAGAACAGGAAACACCTTTTCCAGTAGAAACTCTGTGGAGAAGTACGGACAGGTTCATTGCAAAATTTTGATTTCCACTGCAAATCAACATTTCAAATGGTCAATTACCCACAGTCTATGCATCAATGCCTGCCCGTGAATTGACATCAATTCCGAACTGGCACCTACCCCAACTGTAATTTGGACCTATGAATTCTGACCCTGGGCTGAACCGTCATTCTCCCAAAATTCTGAAGCTTTTATCCTTTATACCAATTGAGGCACCTACTCAGTTTGACCCGAGTACATATCCCCATGTTTGTGATGGAGAAGCAACTAAAACAAGCAGTCAACCATTCTTTCATTATGAAAAAATAAAACAAAGGTAATAAAAGAGGAATCCAACATTTACCAAAGAGATAACTTGCTCTATTGATCAAAATAAAGTATGAATTAAAAATGATAGCGTGCACTTACAAAATTCTAAAAACTAATAAATAATAAAAGGAAAAAATATATAAGAAGGTGGAAATGAAGAATGGTATTATAGAAATAGATGGGTGATCTTAAAAATCCTTGAAAACAGCAAATAAGTCTCCATGGACATAATCATTATCCACCAAGCTGACCAAGAAGTAACTGCGTTGCACCTGAAAGGAGACCAGGCCATGTGAGTCCATATCCACCAATTCTGACTCTTTGTAAAGCATAAAGAATAATTGGTGCACCTATTGAAAAAAATAAATAAATTGGAAGTTAAAAGAAACAGTACGTTTTCTAGCAATGTCCTTGATGGGTCATTCTCAGGGAACAAGCATGCCCATCCCCTATTCCAGATCTCAAAGGCCTCATCCTTCCAGACCATGAAGCTTTCCAGATCCACAACAGTTGGTTGGACAATCTGCTTTGCTGGGAAAACTCCCCATGTTACTGCATTCACATAATCTTGGCCAATATTGGACATCCATTGTGCTTCTTTGTTGACAGCCATGTAGGTTATAGATGGGAAATTCTTGCATTTCTCAATTATTGCTTCTAACTTGTTCCGAGGACAAAAGAACTCTACATAGGCCTTCTGGTAAACGTATCCACCAGGTCCACCCCATCCTGTCAACATAACTCATAAAAGAAACTCAGGAAAAACTCCCTGGCAGTTTGCACAACAGAACATAATCCATCAAAAGAAAGAACCAATCAGATATTCAGTAATCATTTTTCAGAAAATAATTTGAATACTAAAGTTCTTTCAATGACCACTACAAAATTTTATTAATTCTAGTTTCACAGAACTTTCTTATTGGTTTTCTTTCTACAGAAAACAATTGAAGTGCTTTTTTTTCTGGAAACTGTAAAATGTTTTCTTTTCAAAGATATGGTAACATTTCTCAATAAAACAAGTTAACAAGTACATTTCTCAATAAGACAAGTTAACAAGTGACACAGACAACATTATAACATTTTCTCACAACATATACAAGACAGTAAATTGCATTTTGAAGAACTTGTGTATTACTAAACTGCATTTAGTAATGCACTTCTATTGATTTGTTTCTAGGGTGTGCATAGAGATGATTGCTACTACATTGTTGAATCCATTTAACTTAGAAATGAATATACATTGGTAGCTATGTATAAAGAACAATTTCCCTCTACTTTCCGTGCCAGTGCTACAATTCTTCTTTTCTGTACTGTCCCTGGAAATGTGAACCAGATGCCCTGCCTATCTTATAGTCATGCATGTACTTAGGCATGTATGCATCAACATATGCATGTTTCTAAGTTATTATCCCTTTATCTATCCATGTTAGAATTTGAGCTTCATGTCCTTGTCAATAGAAGACCACAGATATATGTAGTGACAGAAGGATTTGATCCCAGGTCTCTGCTACGACCAACCAGAGACCTTACCAACTGCGCCAGTTGGCAGGCACTGTTAAATTGATATGTGGAGTGCTTCACATAAATAGCATCCAACTTAGACCACAGGTATGACTCAAATCCAGAATAATATGACACAGATGAAAAATTAATCTGCAATATATGAGTAAAGTCTTAAAACACACATAAGAACACATAATTTCAGGAAAAAGAACATCTTTCACAAATAATATTCACTTACCAACAACTGGAGAGTCAGACTTCTCGCCATTTACTGCTGGTTGGCTATTAATGGTAAGGAATCCCTTCGAGTTGATATTTCCCAACTGTTCATTTATGACTTTTGTCTCTGGCTGAGTCCCATCTAGGTCGGACCATGGACTGCTTCTTAGTTTCCCCAGGCAGAATTTCATGAACCTCTAATGTCACAATGCAAATAAAATCTTCATGTTAGGTGAAGTTATGCATATAAATAAGTGAAGTTTAAAGAGAAAAACCAAGAAGTTGGAAGATGAGAACTGCACCTCATTAATATCTTCAATGGATTTCAATGGGACAACCCATTCCTCTTGAAGTTTCTTATCACGTGAGCGTGGTCGCATAAACTGTCACAGAAGTTTTAAAAAAAAATTGAGTTATATACTGATAAGATAAACAAATCACCAGGTTAGCATTTCCATCCAATGGTCCATGTCTAATTAAAGAATAGGAAATGTATTAACTGGAACTTCAGTGAAGCATGATAATAGAGAGAAAGGAGAAAATATGGCAAATCTCATCTACCTGGTAGTCAGTCAGTGCTCCATATGATGCATTATGAGAATCACCCCATCGCCCACTTGGGTACTGTTCCCAACCAATAGTCCTAGATATATAGCTTTTTGGACGATTAGCCCTGTCATCATCCCCAAGAGAACATCAGGTACACTTTTTTTAGGCAAGAACAACAGGTATTCTTTATAGTTTAATTACTCAAACACTTTGGATTCAAACCAGTTGTATATATTTCACTGGGGTTTCAGATTTTTGAGTATTGCAAATACCAGAAAATTGGGCGAACATCTTCTTTAATACGATATATATTTGTAGGGCGTCTCCAAGGCAAGGATCTTGAAATTCTGTTATCATCAATCAACCCTAGGTTCTGCCAATAAAATTCATAGTAAGGTCCATAGATAAATATGACATGAAAACTTTAACATGTGCCCAGGCTATAATCAGATATAGGGGATAACCCTTAATATGGCTAATGCTGATTTCTCCATGTTCAGTGTGTAAAGGTGCAATGTATTAATCCCATTAGCTATAATCTTCTTGCACATTTCAGTTCCAAGGTGGACTCCATAGGACCTAACAGCCTCATCATTGTCCTTGATAGGTTCCAAGGCAGCAGTAATTTCGGAAGGTATCTGCAAAGTCAAATTAAAAATAAATAATGCATCTTAATTTGAAAACATCACCTGAAAGAACCACTAATTGAAAATAACATCTACTGCACGAAATATACTGTTCTTTGGTTAACAGTGAAGCATTGTACTGATGTGTAAAAAAGATGATGTGAATACAAGGCCCACCAAAAAGAAATATGAAGTTCTGCAATGACTTCAAACAGACCCAACAGACATACAAAAAATATACCCCTCAAGTTGGTAAGGTTATGACATATCTCTGGCTCATAGCCATGATTTAAAACTTCCACATATCTTTATATAAGTTGGTCAGAAGTGTAGTAAATTTGGTTTACCACATGAAAATTATATAAAATGTATCACCACAATCATCCTAAGAAATTTTGAGGTAATCATCCTAAGCAAATTATGAAACTTATATATAATTATATATCATAAGCGCTTAAGAGGTATCAACATCATCTGTTTATCTCAAATCCGAACTGCAATATGCAAATCCATTTGCCTCCATTGTGCCTTATCTAGGACCATATCATAGAACAACTGCTACATGATGTAGAACTACTGGCACATGATGTGATGCGCCTATTAGAATTTAGAACATTGGAGATTAATTACGTTTAACATTAAGGACAAGTTTGAAACATAAATGTGACTCCAACTGCATCATGTAACCTGAAATATCCATTTATATGTGTTATCCTACCAGCCAGAGTCTGATAAACCTTAAAATGTACTCTATAATATAAATAATGTCAGATAATACTACAACCATTATCAACTTGTATAGTGTAAGTCTAACTCTAAGATATGTCACTATGTATGTGCATGTACTGTTTGATAAATCATGATTTCTGATGTCTTTTCCCTTTCCGTTGATCGCCAAATCTTTTCCTTGTGGTGCCCCCAAATGGTTCCCAAGTTTGTGAAGTTTTGGAAAGTCTGCCCAATGGTCCTTAAGTTTCCATATACTCTCATTTCTTGGGGACCAAACTGCACCCTGGAAAAGGGAGACACACACAACTGGAAATGAAAAGTATGGAAACTTGATTGTCATCATGCCAATAGATTTCTCCTTGGTTGTATCATCCACAACTTGGTGTAGTACCTTCTACTTGCAATTTTCTTCCTTCTCAGAAAAACGAATAAAAGATATTTTAAAAGTTTGCACAATGGTCTTTAGGTTTCCACATACTCCCATTTATTAGGGACCAAACTGCATCCTGGAATAGGGACACACACACCACTGGAAATGAAAATTATATGGAAACTTAAATGTCACCATGCCAATAGATTTCTCCTTGGTTGAATCATCCACAACTTGGCCTAACATCTTCTACTTGCAATTTTCTTCATGCTTAGAGCCTTAGAATAACTTAAAAAATAAGATATTCCCATAAAGCATCAGCAGAATATTGGTCACTATATGGAAATAGAAACAGTTCAAGTTTCAAAAATCAATGACTGAAGAAAATTATTAAAATGATAAAATAGGGTATCAAAAATTTGTTTAATAATCATGACGATATGTGTGTATGTAAGCACAATAGTCAAATGCAGGACACATATACTCTTTCATGGTTATTTCTTATTGCAATGTTGAACCTCTTCCTAGATCCTGCCTACAAGTATTTGATGCAAGGAAGATAGCATACCTTTGTTTTGCAAAATCCAGTCATGCGCAAGAAGCCCTTGTAGTTATTGATTGGCATAATGCCTGGAACAATGGGGCAAGTTATTCCAGTTTGGCGGCAATCACTTACAAACTTCAGAAAAATATCAGTATCATAGAATAGTTGAGTGATAATCAGATCTGCTCCAGCATCAACCTATGAAAGAGGAACTGTCATTAGTATACAGGCAAACAAAATGTGCAGTGGAAAGCAAAAACTGCAAGCTGTCAAAAATTTTGGTTTGTATCTTTCTCTGACTTCTTTTTAGTTGTGGAGTAGTTATAAGTTAGTGTGTTAGTGGGTCTCTTATATGCGCATGTTTTAGGATAGCAGTTTTAGATGGTTATATTTTGGACTCTATATACTATCTTGTAAGGGACAATTTAAGGGAAATGAAATTTGAATTTCATATGTGTCTTTCTTTAACTTCTCTTTAGTTGTTGAGTAGTTATACCTTAGTGGGTCAGTGGGTCTCTTACATGTGTATGTTTTAGGTTAGCAGTTTTAGTTGGTTATGTTTTGGGTTTTATATATTATCGTCTAATGGACGATTTAAGTGGAACAAAGTTAGATTTATGGGTAGTTGCTCTAAAGGAGAATTTTGCCCCCTTGAAGAGGCAATCTTAGGAGAACTTTCCCACTTGAAGTGGACTCCCTCTTTCTTAATTTTTGTTTAAATATTGATTTAAGAAATAAGAATGCAACATATTTATTGGATTAGAGATCTCGATAGGAAATGAAATAGTAGAAGGTAATAACCACAAAATATAATAAGAAATCAACAAACAATTATGGAGGCAGTAAATGCAATTCCTCGCTGGCCTACAAACATGGCCCTTTATGCTGCATGCAGTTTAGAAGAGTATCTTATTTTGCACATGTGGATAACAAAAGGAAATGTCTATCAAATCAAAACAAAAGGTTTTGACCTTTGAAACACCATTTTAACTAATGAATTATCTTAGACACTACTCAGAATGTTTTCCTGGAATCATGAATTTCCACTACAAGCAAGTTAGAGTTTAAGAATTAATTTTGGAGAATAAACCACTTGGTATAAATCCTATGACGAATAAATCATGTGGAAGTATAGTAAAAGAAACAGGGTAAAGTTGTAGTTGGTCTATGAAGCGGAACAGCTCTGCACAGAATATGAATCCAAGATGAGAACTACACACATATTGGCTTATACAGATTATGGAGGTGTCTAATGTCTTGGAAAACACAGTTTTTATGCATTTCCCTCTTTATATTGGATAAGACTTAAGAGTACTCCTTTAAATGGAGGTTTTTCCTTATCCATATAAGATCTAAGAAGACACCCGACAGCACTCCCATACTGTAGTTAAGTAAACATGAAACAAACTATATATGGAATGATTAGCTTAAATTCGAGCACATCGGAAAGAACTAAGGTTACACACCTTAATTCTGTGTTCGTGGTCCATGCTTAAAAATTTACTACGTTAGAAATCTTTAGGAACTGAATTAGTTTAGATCTTATAGTAGAATCTCCACGCAGCCACCGAAATGCTTTTCGTAATAATGGAAGAAAAATCAAAGTAAATCTGAGAAAAAGCCTTGGACGTCAAATTCATGATGGTGGTGGTGGTAGAGAAATTTAAGCCTACCTTGCTTTTCAAATAAGCAAGTTCATTCAGGTATGCTTCCAAACCGACCGTACCGTTCTCTGATATGACATCAGGATGTCCCTCTGAACAATTTTCACAAAACAAAAGGCCAAGTTCATATTCTGTGACCGAAAAAAAAAAAGCATCAGATTTTGACAATGAATTCAAAGCTCAACAGACCCGGGTAACCAGCAACCGTTATCCCAAAGTAATTTCCGTAATTTTCTCGAATGTGATTAACCTGCACAATAACGAACAATTAAATGAACTCCGAACTATCTATCATCCAACACATTCCAAAGATGCATTAATGCTAACAACTCAGGCAATTGAATGAATTACCAGGTCAAATGCACAAGCGAAACCACCCTCAATCTGAATAAACCTCGACTGTCCATGCGGAGGATCGCCACGGAGAGCAAGAACGTTCTGAATCCCGTTAGCCTTGATAGTGTCGAGAGCGTGGTTGATCTTCTCGACGGGCATGTTAGTGCAGGTGAGATGCATCATGGTCTCGACGCACACCATGTTCTGCATCTTGTTGGCGATCTCGAGGGTGAGGTCGGCGGTTGACCCCCCGGCACCCCAAGTAATGTCGCAGAAGGCAGGGTTGTGAGCGACCATTCTATCCATCCGCTCGAACAGGTTGTCGACCCCATCCTCTGTCTTGGGCGGGAAGAACTCGAACGAGAACACCGCCCGACCTTCCTCCGTCCCCGTCCGGATCTTCTCTATCACCTTCATCTTTCTCTCTCCAAAAGCAGTAGCAGCACCAACACCGATGAAATGCGGTAATGGAGAAGCAGGTCGCGAATGCTCCGGAATCCGCGAAACGAATATATATGCGAACAGAGCGCCATTCCACGGCTCCTCGCCTTTCGGGTCGCGGTCCTATTGTCCTAATCCTTCACCAACCAACGATTTGAAAGTGTGGGAAAATTGTTGAATTTCTAACAATAGAATCATTTTCCACGTGGCAAGTTCAGGTTGCAAACGAATGGGTCAACCTGGTTCTAGCCCATTAGGAGGAGTCTCTGTAGTTAGTTTGAATTGTCTACAGCTACAGCTATACTCTTCTACTCTTAATACTAGTACTAGACCCAAGCCAATCACCATAGTATCCGTGGGTCCCATTATCAGGGTGACGTAGCATATCTTGACTGACCAAGTAGAGAGTCATCCGTATCTTTTTGTCTTCCTCTGCTCTGATTCTCTCTTAAATTGAAAGATAAGGAAGGTCTAAAGTTGTTGCCATGTCAGCAATCCACGTGGCAAGATTCTTGGAGTAGGTTACAGGAGCGAGTGAGTGACGTTTCCTTGGAGTTGGTGAAACGGATATTAGTTAGCATGGAATCGTGCACTCGGTGCCCCCTGCGTACTTACTACTTAGGTATGGGCGGGACCCACCAAGAGAATCGAAGATTCAAAATCTGGTTTTCGTTTCCCCGACCCCAACAACAATGGAGAGAGAGAAAGGAGGGTAGGGTAGGTGAATGGGACCCACTAGACCAACCACGAGTCCACGACTGTATTCCCTCTCCGATTCCTCGGGAATGACCTACGAAAACGGTTCAAGAACAATAACCGCTGACACGGCCGAGTGCGATTTGCAGGAGGGTTGTTATGGTAATTTCACGAGAACGCTGTTGTATTTGTGTTCATTTGAGTCGTGGACCTTGCGGTCTTGTGACTCTTGTCCACTACGAACAGTCTGGTTGTTTTCTCTATGCGTGTGAGAACACGCAGCTGGTTGTGTATACTGAAAAGTCCCTAAATAGCCTGCCCCGAAGGCATGGATGTGTATACTTGTATCATCTAGGGCCGCAAGTCGGGCGGGTCGGGGCAGGTTTATGGTCAACCAGGCCCATTCTTAAGATTTGGCCAAAGGCTTGAGTTCTTGAGATTCATCTTCGTAACCGAAATTTAGTATGTACTGAGATTTGATACATTCGAGATTTCGGGTTAGGTTTCGATTTGGGTTTAGGTTGGTCAATGAATTCATTCTAAAATTTTGAGATGTGATATATTTGAGATTTCGGGTTAGATTTCGATTTGGGTTTAGGTTGGTTAATGATGATGCGCGATTTGGTCAAGTCTTAGTCGCCGGTTATCTCGCCTCCGACAAAGTTGAAGTTGCCTGAAACAAGGAAGGAATTGGAGACTTTTGGGGAGGAATCCGGATGGAACATTCTGAATCTCAAGTTAGTGCTCTTGAGAAGGCAAGAGACAATGGATTCCAAGACTAGAATGCACAAAATATCACATACCTTCTTCCCTATGAGATGGGAGCCTTTATAGTCACCTTGTATACTTACTTCCGAACCCCTGTCAATTCGGGTATCATTACCTCTGCCAGATCGGTCACTTCCTCTAACAGATCGAGTCACTTCCTCTGCCAGATCGAGGGTCATTTCGGGTGTCATAACCTCCACTACCAGTTGCCAGTTGCCAGTTCGGGTGTCATAACCTCCACTGTTCCTTGTTAGGGCCGTCACTGCCACGTCTGAGATGGCGGTGGCAGGTGGCCGTTGGGGGCGGCTATCATGTGTCGGGCCCCTAATCAGTCAGGTGTGCCGCCTCCGTGTACGGGCTTCCTGGGCGTCAGGTACGATTCAGTCAAGCAACTTGGGGCCGAAGTGGTGTGCGAGGTGAAATCTTGAGTTCGGACAGAAGTATGGCACGAGCTGCCCTTGGGTGGGCAGTTCGGGTCTTTGCCTTTTGTGCTTTTTGTAAGGCTCAGGACCTTGAAGGGAGAGCTCGGGTTCCTCCTTGGGGAGATCGGAACTCTTCAGCTCGGAGCTCGGATTGTAGGTTCCCCTTTGGGGGAGCTAACTTTTTGCTCGGAACTCGGGTTGTGGGGCCCGCTGTCGTGCCGAGTGGCGTTTCTACCAGGTCACTCTCGATTGCTTCCACATGTCGTATGGCCAAGGGGTCGGGTCAAATCTTCCTCCATCAATTGCCACCCACTCTCCATGCTTGGGGTCTTGACACGACGTGGGGAGTTCACGGGATGATAGGTGGATTTGCCTCGGGATACTTTGGCCTCGGTCTGAGACTTCTCTGGTCTGACCTGCTTGTGTTCCTAGCTCAACCGGGGTTGGCTTGGTTTGACTAGGGGTCAGTCCCGGTCTGCGTGTAGCTCACGCGCGTAAACGATTTCAAATTTTTGAACGTAAACAACGTGTGCCAAAGTGTCTCTTCCTCGAGGAGTGAACAGCTGATTTCGCAGGGAGCCGTTGGATGGTTTCAATCTTGGTCGTTGACATACGGGTATAGTGGCTATAAATAGTGAGGGGGCCCTTGTCACTTTCCTCTGTCATCCTTCAGCATTTGTTCCTTGAGCTCGCGTCACTTGTTCGTAGTCTGGTAGCTTTTCTTGGTGAGTCCTCAGCCTTTTTTGTTTTGATGTCTAGCTCGGGTAGTTTAGGTTGTCTCCTAGGGGTCCAATGCTGGTTCTACGAACCGAGCTGCTGCCCCCGACAGCCTTAGTGAGTCCGAGGCAGGGCCCGAGGTAGAGCTCGAGGAAGAGCTCGAGTTCGAGCCCGTATGCCGAGTCGCCTCGAGTAGTTTGGCATCCACCTCCCGCCGAGGTTGGGTGCCAGATAAGTTCGGACCTTCCACTATGACGTCAGAAAGGCTTTGGTCCCTTATTGTCCAGTACAACCTGCCCGGGGAGTATACTTACTTTGTACCCTCGGGTGACTTTCCTTGGGAGCACGGTCTGGATGAGATCGTGATATTCTGGGAGCAGCTTGTTGTCGGGCTGCGCCTTCCCTTCCATCCCCTAATCGTCGAGGTCATCTTTAGCTTGGTATTCTGCCCCTTTCGGTGTCGAGGTCCTTGTTAGCTCGGCATTCTGGGCCTTAGGGTGCCGAGGTCTTTGCTAGCTCGGCATTCTGGCCCTTAGGCTCTAGTAGTGGCTCATGGCCTGCTTAGTTTGGTAATGTTTAGGTAAAATCGTCTCAAGTTGACGATGTTCCATGCCCGGGGTATCTGTTTACCTTATAGGGTCTCGAGCTCGTATGCTCCCCCGGGTACTCTCTTCACTCGGTAGGGTCCTTCCCAGTTCGGCCCGAGTTTGCCAACGTTGGGCGCAGGTACCATGATTTTGCGGAGGACCAGGTCGTTGACGCGAAAGTTTCGTTTCTTAACTCTAGCGTTGTAGTACCGAGCTACCCTTTGCTAGTATGTTGCGGTTCTAATGTATCCGAAGTCCCTCACCTCGTCAAGTAGGTTGAGGTTGGTACGTAGCTCGTCGTTATTAGTATTGTCGTTGTATGCTTCCAACCGAAGTGAGGGGATTTCGATTTCGGCTGGGATGACTGCCTCCGTGCCGTAGGTGAGGTTGAAGGGAGTTTCTCCAATGGTGGTCTTCTCTGTAGTTCGGTATGCCCATAGGACGCTGGGCAGCTCGTCTGCCCATAACCCTTTAGTTCGGTCTAGCCTAGCTTTTAGTCCACAGAGGATAGCTCTATTCGTGACCTTTGCCTGACCGTTTGCTTGTGGGTGCGCAACCGACGTGAAGTTTTGCCAGATCTCCATGCCTTGGCACCACTCTTGGAATTTGATGTCTTCGAACTGCTTGCCGTTATCGGAGGTCAGCACCCGAGGTAGCCCGAAGTGGCACACTATGTTCTTCCAGAAGAAGTTCTGGACGTTTCGAGTTGTGATGGTTACGAGAGTTCCAGCTTCAACCCACTTGGTGAAGTAGTCTACTGCCATTACTAGGAACTTCCTTCCTTCTGTTGCTGGCGGGAATGGCCCGAGTAGGTCGATTCCCCATTGTGCGAAGGGCCATGGGCTGGTGAGGTACTTGAGGTCGGCGGTGGGCCGATGGTGAATATTGGCGTGCTTTTGGCACTTCTCGCACTTCCTAATTAGCCCGACGGCGTCTGCTTTCATTGTTGGCCAATAGTACCCCTACCGTAGTGCCTTCTGAGCGACGGCCCTGCCCCCCAAGTGTCCGCCACATAGGCCTTCATGAATGTTGCGGAATACGAGCTCGGATTTGGGAGGTCGCAAACGGCACAAGTAGAAGAGCGTGTAAGATCTTTGGTACAGTCATCCGTCTATCATGACATACTTGGCTATCTAACGCTCTACCCTCCTGGCGGCGTTGCGTTCTGCGGGGAGGGTTCCATGTAGCAGGAAGCTCACGAGTGGGTCAATCCAGCTCAGTTCTGCTTGGGCGACAAGAGCAACCTCCTCTGCCCCCCGGAGAATGCTAGGCCGAGGTAACTCCTCTATGTACACAGCACTCATGGTGTTGTCACTGGTGCTGGCTAGCTGGGACAGGGCGTCGGCCTCAGTGTTCTCTGACCTCAGGATTTGCTTGATGAAGTGTGACTGGAAGCTAAGCAGTGCCTATTTTACCTTTGCCAAGTAGGCGATCATAGCTGGCTCACAGGCTTCGTATTCCCCTGTAACTTGGTTGACCACAAACTGGGAATCGCTGCAAATAACTATGTGTTTTGCCTTTACCTCTTGCGCCAGAGCTAGCCCTGCTATTAACACCTCGTATTCCACCTCATTGTTGGATGCCGCGAACTCGAAGCGTAGCGCGTACTCCAGTTTCGTGCCACTTGGTCCGCGAAGAACTACATTGGCTTCGCTGCCCTACTGATTTGAGGAGCCATCTACGTGAAGGATCTAGGGCTCTTCATCCCAGTTCACGCTCGGCCTAACCAGGAGAGATACCAAACTGGGTGCGATCTCACGGGTTTGTCAGTGAGGACGATGATGGTATGAGCTTGGAAATATGGGCGGAGTTTGCAGGCCGCAATGACCAGTGCATAGGCTAGCTTTTCTATCTCTGGATACCTTGTTTCTGCTCCCTGCAATATCTTACTAACATAGTAGATGGGTCATTGGACCCGATCTGCTTCCTTTATCAGTACCGAACTGACCACTTCGTCGCTTGCCGAGAGGTACAGTTCTAAAACATCGCCCTCTTCGGGCCTGGCCAACACCAGGATGCTGGCGAGGTATTTCTTGAGCTCGTCAAATGCGAGCTGGCAGTTTGGGTTCCACTCGAACCCTTTGCCTTTTATTGCCTTGAAGAAGGGCAGGCAATGGTCTGTTGATTTAGACATGAAACGACTCAGAGCGGCTATCCTGCTATTTGGCCTCTAAACCTTTTTTTACTTTTCGGGGTGGTCTCATATCTAAGATGGCTTTTATTTTGTCCGGGTTGGCCTCAATACCGCGCCAGTTGATGATGTACCCTAGGAACTTACTCGATGTGACACCGAAGACACACTTGTTTGGGTTTAGTTTCATGCTAAATTGACGCAGAATTTGAAAGACGGAATGCAAGTCTTGTATAAATTTCATCCGAAAACTGTGTCTTAACGACCATGTCGTCTACATAACATTCTATCTTCGTGCCAATTAAGGGCTGAAACAGCTTATTCACGAGCCTTTGGAAGGTCACCCCAGCATTTTGCAGTCCGAATGTAGCAGTACAGGTCAAACTCGGTTATGAAGGTGGTTTTTTCCTCGTCGGACGGGTCCATCCTGATTTGGTTGTTGCCCGAGTAGGCATCCAGGAAGCTTAGCAACTCGTGTCCCGAGGTCGCGTCCACTAGGCAGTCGATCCTGGGGAGGGGGAAGCAATCTTTCGGGCAAGCTCGATTCAGGTCGGTGTAGTCGACGCACATGCACCACTTGCCGTTTGCCTTTTTTACCAGAACTGGGTTGGCTACCCAACTCGGGTAATGAACTTCCCTTATGAAGTCTGCTGCGAGGAGTTTCTCGACCTCCTCATCGACCACCCTTTAGCGTTCTGGGGCTAAGTTGCGTTTCTTTTATCTAATGGGTCTGACTACAGGGTCAGTATTGAGCTTGTGAGTTATGAGCATAGGGTCTATGCCAGGCATTTCTGCCGTGGACCAAGCGAAAACATCTAAGTTATTGAGTAAGAAGCGTACCAGTTCAGATTGCAGGGGTTCTTCAAGGGATGCTCCGACCTGAAGTAATCTGGCGGGGTCCTCTACCGAGACAGAGATGGGAACAGTTTCCTCTGTTGGTGCAGCTCGCTCCTCGTTCTGTTCCGTAGGTCACTCCAGTTCGAGGTCGCTGGTTACTTTGGCCTTTCCCTTGAGGGCGGCAATGTAGCACTTGCGGGACTCGAGCTAGTCACCCCACACTATCCCGATGCCGAATCCCGTTGGGAACTTCATGGCCAAATAGTAAGTGGACACCACTGCTTTTAAAGTGTGGGTGATCGGCTGACCTACTATGGCATTGTAGGGGGAGAGGGTCGCGACCACCAAGAAATCGTGACTACGTCTTACCGTGCTAGGCCACGTGCCGACTTCCACAGGTATTGTGACCTTTCCCAGGGGTCTGACCTCTTCTTCGCTGAAGCCGACCAGCGGAGTGTTCGCGGGCTTCAAGCCACTCTCTCAAAACTAGAGCTTGTCGAAGGCTACTTTAAAGAGGATGTCTGCCGAACTGCCGGAGTCAATGAGTACCCGCCGGACTTTGAAGTCGCTGATCTTCATCTTTATGACAAGTGCGTCATCGTGGGGGTAGTGGACCCCGCATGCATCATCTTCAGTGAAGAACATGGGGTCTTCCGTCCTAGGCCGCTTTGGGGGATTTTGTTCTTCCCTTGCGGCCTCCTGGGTTGATGCCTGAGGTGCTGCCGAGGTGCATCCTGCTACGATTGATCCTCCAACCATCACGTGGATTGTTCCATGAATTGGTCTTTCCTCGGGGGCTGCTTCTGTGGTTCAGTCAGTCGGCTGCTAGACTCGGGAGCATTTTTGTTGTGCTCTCCCTTCCGACCTGTCTTATTACTATTATTATTATTATGTTGTTGTACAAAATTTCGTAGATACCCGCGACGGATAAGCTCCTCTATCTCATCGCGGAGATTATTACAATGCTCGGTGCTATGACTTTGGTCCCTATGGAAGCTGCAGTACAAGTTTTTATTCCTCTCATTCGGGTTTCCCTTCAAACGAGGTGGCCACTTCACATACAGGGCATCTTTGATCGTCATTAGGATCTCCGCCCGCTTCGCATTTAAGGGCGTGTAGTCCGCCCGACCTGCTAAGGGAGCCCGGAACGACTGGCATGGCTTTGGCCCCCCGAGCTGGGTCTCTCTTTCTCCTGTCATCTGAGTTGGAGGGCTCGCCTTCCCTCTTCCTCTTTTCGATCCCGCCTTCAGTCCTTTGGTTGATCTTCTCCTGTGTTCTTATGAATTTGTCCGTGAGCTTGAGGAACTCGGCTACGGTCGCGGGCTGGTTGACTATCATGTGCCACCTGAACTCCTTGTGTATCACGCCCCTCTTGGCTGCCGTGAGCTGTACTGCGGGGTCTAGGCGTAGTATCTGCAAGCATGAATCATTGAACCGCTTGATATAGCCCCGGATGGACTCTCCTTCCTTCTTGACTATTCTGAGGATTGCTGGTAACAAAGTGTGCGGTGAAGACCTGCACGAACTGAGTTCAGCTTCTTATCAACCTGGGGGCCAAGTTCCTGTACTAGGTGCGGGCTACTCCCCTGAAGGTTGTAGTGAAGGCCACACACGTGCAGGACTCGTTGGGCCTCGCCAGGTGCATTTGGGACTAGAAAGCATCGACGTGGTCATTGGGGTCAAAGGACCCATCATACTTGTCTAGGGGAGGGAGTTTGAAATCTTTGGGCATGGGAACCGCAAGGAGTTCTGATGATAGGGGGGAAGAAACTGAAAGAATAGGGGCAACTTTCACCTCGTTTGAGCTTCTTTCTTCTTTACCTCGGAGCTAAAGCAGGATGCAGGTGGTAGTTCGATGACTTCGCCGGCATCTTCACTGCTGCTTAGAGGGCCTGGTGTTGGTGCTACTTGCCTCGGTGTTGCCGAGGTTGATTGGCCCGGATTGCTGGTAGTCCGCTGCCAAGACACCGAACTGGTTCTCTGTGAGAGGGAGCTCGAACTTAGAATGTCAAGGTGCTGACTTTACTGGCAAGGAGGTTCCCGATCCGCCGACGAGTTGCTAGGCGGGGGTGATTAGTCTTTCCCTCCTGCGTGGGGATGAGGCCTGGCTCTTGGAGGGGTCCTAGAGTTGGAAGGCTCCTCCTCGGTGAGGATGCCCGCCCTGAGGGGAGGGCTTGGCCAGCTTCAGAGCAGGGTGCCGAGGTGGGAGCTATGGTTGGTTCCGAGGCAGTTGGGGGAACTGGTGTTGATAGTGATACTGAGAAATGTGGTGCAGTACTTGCTGCTGATGGAGCTGATGTTGCTGGAGCTGCTGCATTTGGCCTTGCATCGCCCGCATGCACTGCATCAAGTCATCAAACTAGTTTTGGCTAGTCGCTAGAGGGACAATAGCTGGTTCGGCAAAGGTTGTCTCGACAGGGAGGGGAAGGGGAATGTTCACAGGTGCCACCATGCTTGATGCGTTGAGGCTAGGGATTCCATCCGTTGATAGGGGGATGATGAATTGTCCTATGCACACAATGGCAGGCTGGGGGTGTTCCCCTACAGCACTCAAGTTGGCGTTGTGCCTGCTGCTGCTAGGAGAAGCCATGGAAGCTAAGGTTTCTTTGAAAGAGAGAGAGAGAGAGAGAGAGAGAGAGAGAGAGAGTTAAAGGTTAGGGGAGGCTTTTAGAAGTCTTCCCACAGATGGCGCCAAATGATGATGCGCGATCTGGTCAAGTCCTAGTCACCAGTTATCTCGCCTTCGACAGAGTTGAAGTTGCCTGAAACAAGGAAGGAACTGGAGACTTCCGGGGAGGAACCCAGATGGAACACTCTGAAGCTCAAGTTAGTGCTCTTGAGAAGGCAAGAGGAAACAATGGATTCCAAGACTAGAATGCACAAAATATCACATACCTTCTTCCCTATGAGATGGGGGCCTTTATAGTCACCTTGTATACTTACTTCCGAACCCCTGTCAATTCGGGTATCATTACCTCTGCCAGATCGGGGGTCATTTCGAGTGTCATAACCTCCACTATTTCTTGTTAGGGTCATCCCTGCCACATCTGAGATGGCAGTGGCAGGTGGCCGTTGGGGGGCGGCTGTCATGTGTCGGACCCCTAATCAGTCAGGTGCGCCGCCTTCGTGTACGGGCTTCCTGGGTGTCAGGTATGGTTCAGTCAGGCGACTTGGGGCCGAAGTGGTGTGTGAGGTAAAGTCTTGAGTTCGAACAGAAGTATGGCCCGAACTGCCCTTGGGTGGGCAGTTCGGGTCTTTGCCTTTTGTGCTTTTTGTAAGGCCTAGGACCTTGAAGGGAGAGCTCGGGTTCCTCCTTGGGGAGATTAGGACTCTTCAGCTCGGAGCTCGGGTTGTAGGTTCCCCTTTGGGGGAGCTGACTTTTTGCTCGGAGCTTGGGTTATGGGGCCCGCTGCCATGCCGAGCTGGCGTTTCTGCCAGGTCACTTTCGGTTGCTTCCACATGTCGTATGGCCAAGTGGTTGGGTCAAATCTTCCTCCATCAGTTAATGAATCCATTTTAAATATATTTATACATATAACTGTGTATAATTGGGTCAAATTCAAATTAAGCTAAAATTAGAATAAGATAAGTTCAGGCTCCAAGTCCCCAATCGGGTTTAAGATACTTGGCTGGACCTAGGCCCAGCCCAAAAATTAAAAGGAAAAAACCTGAAATCTTGGGCCAGCCCCAAACCCAAGGATTGCAAATCCAAGCATAGCCCATGTAGGGAGAAACAAATGGGAATTTTGCCTTGTTGGAAATACCACGTTTTCTATTTGGGAATATTGTAGCCAATGTTATAAGGGGGTCCGGTCTCCAACATCCAACCAGATAAATCGACCATGCTGAACTTGGTTCGCTCAAGGTGGTACAGATTGACTTTCTTTTTTGAAGAAAAGAGGGTCATCTAATATATTTTTATAGGAAGGTTTTCAAGCTATACCTCCATCATTTAGACATGTGGCTTTTCATTTTTCTAGAAATTTAGATATATGCATTTTTTAAGAAGTTATTGTTAAACCTCACGGCCCACTACCCCCATTTAGACAAGTGGGCTTCTCATTTTCTATAAAGCTAGACACGTGACAATTTATGAGAAATTCCCGCTAAAATCCACAACCCATAACCAGGCTACAGGCTACAACATCTAGGGGTGCTCACGGTTCAGTTAACCGAACCGTGGGATTATTTTTTTAACCGAACCAACCTGATCGATTTTTTGAATATTTGAACATAAATCAAACCAATGCAATCGATTAACTGGTCGACTGGTTAACCGATCGATCAGTTAACTACAGTTCGGTTTTTCGATTTTTTATGCACTCAAAATATTAAAAAGAGACAAAGACAGAGATGAGAGAGAACTAAGAGATGAGAAACTGAGGACTCAGAGGCCGTTGGTCGATCTAGGAAAGAAGAAGACTAGAGAGATGAGAGACTTAGAACTGAGAGTGAGAGAGAAAGGGAAAGACATTTAGTCTGAGAGAGAGAACTAAGAGATGAGAGATTGAGAAATTGAAGGTCGTCGCTTGTCAATCGAAGCCCGGAGGTTGTCGATCGAAGACTCGGAGGCCATCGGTTAGTTTGGGGAAGAAGAAGACTAAAGAGATGAGAGACTGAGAACTAAGAGTGAGAGAGAAAGGGAATGGCGTTTAGTCTTTTAAGTTAATTTGATTCAAAGAGAGGAAATCATGAAAAGTTGTCGAACTATCGGATTGCACGGGGATGCGCGTCGTAGGTGGATGCGTGTCGCTCTAGATCTGCAAGTCTACAATAGGAAATATAATATATAAATCATGAAAATTGAAAAGCTAAATCATTGAAAAGAGAAAACGACAGAAGAGAGAAGATTGTACTTAAAAGTTAAAAGAGAAAATATAATATATAATATATTATACAATAGATGACTGTATTTAAGCAACAGAGGATTGCACTTAAAAATAAAATATAATATATTTTATTATATATTAGAAATCTGCAAGAAGCCTATTCGATTTTAAAAAATATAGACTATTAGTATACATATAACGGTAGGTTCGGTTAACTGCAATTTTTTTTAAAGGTTAACCAAAATCGAACCGGAATTGTCGGTTTTTTAAGAATATCAAACCAAAACCGAACCGACTGGTTCAGTTAACCGAGTTTTCGATCGGTTTCGATCAATTTTTTCAGTCAGTATGGTTTTTTTTGCTCACCCCTAACAGCACCCTACCATTCTGGAGGCTAGACACATGGCAATCTACGAGAAATTGCTGCTAAAACCCACAACCCAGTGCCACCATTTTCAATCAATTCTTAATAAAATGCAAAAAATGCAAAAGTGGTTATCCACAACCACTTCTGCTTACATTCTATCAATCTCAGTTAATCTATGTATCATAATAAAAGAAAACTATCCATATTCTAATAATTATTGAAAATCTATTATTTAAAATAAATATTTATTGAAATTTTAATAATTATTTAAAACATTAATAAATATAAGTTTAACATTATTGATTCCATAATGTAAATTTAACATTACTGATTCCCCGTACTTAATATGGGGTCATTCACTTCATTAAAGTAATTGGTGCCGATAAGAAAATCGGTATATGTTAATAAGTGAATGATCAAAGAATCAGCATTGAAAAATTAGTCGGCATGGACGCAAGGATATTAATAGGTTAACATCAAATTAATGAAGTCAGATTATATTTGATTTGTATTTTTTTGGTAAACCAATAAATGTAGTGTATTGTTATTATTATTATTATTATTATTATTATTATTATTATTATTATTATTATTACTACTACTACTATTATTATTATTATTATTTTAGTGCTTTTATTAGAACCATTTAATAAAGATAAATAATCAAAACATGATTTATTGGTAGACTTGTTGCCTTTCAACCTAGTGATTTAGGCCATGTTTGGTTTGTTGATATAAGCCTCATTTTTTGAATTCTAACTTACTCATTCTAAGCAAGAATGGGGAAGAATGATAACATTAGAGCTTTTGGTTACAAATTTCTTGTCATGGGTCTCTCTCTCCAAAATGAAAATCAGACCATGGTAGAAAATTTGTGGTAACCTACAACATGAAAAATAATCATGTACCATGCTACGCATTTTCATTCTTCAAAGAAGCTTTGTGTCGATGCCTTGACAGTCATAAATTGTCAGCATAAGATTATTGTAAAATCTTATGCCGACATATTGGACTTGTTCACAGGTTGGGATGAGCTTTGCCTCTATATTAGCAGAATGCATTCAAGCCCAAGCCCGAGCCTAGCTCGACCATTAGGCCTAGATCTTAAGCTCGAACCAGCGAGCCCAACCCTCATATAAAGCCTAAAGCCCACCTAGAAAATTGAAAAAAAATAAATTTTTACTCAATAAAAACTAATTTATTTATATTAAAATACCTTGAAACCCAAAATTAATAAAAGATTTCACTATGGATTGAAAAGCGATAAGAGAAACAAAGAAAAGAACATATTAAATATACATTTTTATTATATAAAATACATTTTTGCTATAAATATATTATCAAGTTGGACTCGAGCTCAGGTTAGGATTTTTTGATAACAGGTTGAGGTTGGCCCGAGCTTGAGTACGTGGATCTAAATCCATGTCCAAGCCTGACTTAGAATAGGGAGGGCCAAGCTCTTTTCTCAATTTGCACAACTACCTATTCAATTCAACAATTAGTTTTAAACAAGTGTTAATTGTTTCTTTTATATTTCCTCTAGGCAAGCTTTTATAATTTCTTATTTTCTTGTTTTTTTCATATTTTGTGTTATTGATGTGTGGTCCACATGGTTGTTTATGTTTTGTTGGTATATATGCCAATGAGTATTGCATGCTTACCGATATTATTATTTTGGATTATAAAAAAATAATAAAAAATTGGAAACTGTAACCAAATGGGTTTAAAATTGATTCTCATCCTTGCTACAAAAATAATTCATTTTTTGGAAAAAGTATTTGGTTCATAACAACACTTTCTCATTCTTTCAAATTCTGCCATTTTTTGCCCATTCTAGAATTTTATTATTTGAAAGAATGAGAGTTTAACCAAACATGGCCTAAGCTTCAAGTCTTCTTATTTAATTATTTTGTTATTTGTGGTTTATTTCAATGCTTTCTATTTTTAGTTGAATAGGCAAACACATTAAAGAATATGTTTTAATCCAAACCATTGACTTAATGAACAACTAGATGACCTTATTGATTAAATCACTACCCTATTTGACCAAGCCATTGATGCATGGGTAAGGCATCATTTTTTTTTATATATTTTTCAAACATATTATTGTTTAATATGACAAACATATAATATTAAAGACATGCTCAATTTTTCTATACATTTTATAAAATTTCCATTTATTTTTATTTTTTATTATTAATCTATGAAATCATAAATCTACTTGTCAAGTTAGGAGGAAAATATGGTTTCAATTGATATTTTTGAATATTAGTTTTTTTATCCCATGGTCAAATTAATCAATAAAACCAATTGACCTTTCACTTAACTAGAATTTTGTATCCATTTACCACTAAACAATATGCTTGCAAAAATCATTGACTTGGTCAATATTAGGCGGGGTTTGGAAGTACTTATTTGAAAATTAAATGCTTATTCAAATGAGCACCCATGAGCATTTGGTGAAGAAGCACTTATTTACCACCCAATCAGACCATTCTAATCTCCCTTAAAACCCAAAGAAGCCAAATCTTAGCCTAGAAGCCCCTAGGTCCATTGTTGGATCTATATTATCCCAATCCGATAAACCTAATAGAACCCCCATTCACATAATGTCCATCGTTAGTTGATAACCTTAAAGTTTAAAACTCCCAAGCCACATTCCCCCAATCACATTGAACATCGTCTTTAATCCCCAAACCCCATACTTAGCCAACCTACTAATTTTCACAACAAAATTCCCCCATTTGACCCATAAATAAACCAAGATTCCACTTTCAAACTCTAGATTAGCCAACTTAATGTGACCTAAGATGCTTCTAGCCATCAGATCTCCTATTCCACCCATCCGATTAAAACCTGTCTTTTTATGTCAAACTCTAGACATCCCAAAACACCTTTCCACCAAATTTTAACTCAACATTTCCTTATTTACCCCTTCATCATACAAATATTCCATTCTAAGTCTTTTCATTAGCCTAAACACCTGTACTTTGGATTCCCTTGATCCTAACATCTTTGAACTCATAAGACACTACCAATAAACTCCATATATCCTAAAATACCTTCTCACCAAATTTCAACTCAAAAATCCTTTTTCTAGCCCTTTATCACACAAAGATTTTATTATAAGCCTTTTCATTAGATGAAACACTCGTGCTTCAAATTCCCTTAATCCCAAAGTCTTTTAACCAATCAAGCACTGCAAACAAACTTTAGAAATCTTAAAACACCTGTCCAACAATTTTTTAACTTGAAATTCCCCCATTTACCCCTATATCACACAAAGATTTTATTTTAATCATTCTTACTGGTTGAAACACCTGTACTCTAGATTCCCTTAATACCAACATCTCTGAACCAATTAAGCATTGCCAATAAACTCCAAACATCGTATAACACTTATCTACCAAATTTCAACTCAAAATTCTTTCATTTACCCCATTCATCATACAAAGATTTCATTTTGAGCCTTCTCATTAGCCTAAACGCTTGTGCTTTAGATTCCCTTAATCCTAACACCTCTAAACCAATTAAACCTTGCTAGCCCCTTTAGGACCATTGGGCAAAGATTCTATTTTGAGGTTTCTTATCAGACATCCACTTCACCCTCTAGATCCCCTTGATATAGGCACAGTTAAGCCAATCAAACCCCAATAACCAATGCAAAATACCAAAAAATCATACCCTATGAATTTGTGTTAAAAAATACCTTCATTTCCCCTCAACCAAGATTCTATTTTGTCTAATTCTCATTTGTCCATACACCTAAGACCTCCTTCCACCCTCAGACCCATCTTCACCCTTCACACGTCATTCTAAAAATCCTAGCCCTTTAATTAGAATTCCGATTTGATCACTACTTACCCAAAAATAACCGAAATACCCATGAAACCCCAAGAAAATTACCAAAAGGTCTCTCTATACCTTAATATAAATTTGGCCTAAAGGCCCTAAATTTCTTCATTTGAACTATTTGAAGTTTCTCCACTATCCATCCCATGCTCATTGTCAGTGAATGAATCACAACGGCAAGCAAAACCTTCCTTGTTCTTGGATTTTTTTCCTTTCTTCCTCTATTTTATTGTCCTCCCCCATTCTTTCTTTCTTTCTTTTTTCCTTTCCTTTCTTACTTTCCATTTTCTACATCCCTATTTTTTCTTCTATGCCACCAGACCACCCACTGCCACTTGTTGTCGTAACTTTGAATCTAGTGTGATCCATTTCGTTCTCCCTCTGTTTTTTATCCTCTTCTCCTTCTCCTATTATTTTTTCTTCATTTTTTTCCTTATCCTCCTTATTTCATCTGTTTTCTTTCCCCCTGCCATCGAACTGTCAATTGTAAAATCTCACACTGCTACAACAAACCAGCTACAAAGGCTTCATTTTGACCCAATGATTTATAAGGAAGCATTGCCCCCTATGATGCAGAAAAGATATGATATGGGAAGAGTTTTGACCAATCAAAACCCACCCATGAATTTTGATAAATAACACCTAATTGGCTACCATGTTTATGATTCCAATTGACTGGTCATAAGTTTTTCAGATATCATATCTTTTCCATATCATAGTCGAACCCCTAAAGTAAAATGAGGTTCAAGCTTCTTGGAGTTTTGGGCTGATACATCACTGTCGGTAGCTTCTATACTCGTTATCACTAATCGGACTTACCGTTTTCATTATGTGACCCCATTCGATCTTTGGTTCCTCATCACCATAGTCGCCTGAGTCCTCAAGTCTTAGGTTACAGGTATGCTTCTCCTAATGTAAGCTTATTTTGACCTTGTTATGATCTAAGTTTGAACTATCTTCAATTGCATTGCCTCATTTCTCTATACTTGCTATCACTAATTGGACTTGCCATTTTCATTCTACAACCCCCATCTAATCTTTGGTTCCTCATCAATACAGTCGCATCAGTTTTCAAGTTGTAGGTTATAAGTATGCTTCTCCTAATGTAAGCTTATTTTGGCCTTGTTATGATCAAAGTAGGGGTGGCAAAGAGTTGAGTCCCGAGCTTCTCGAGCTCGGCTCGGCTCGGTTTCAACCAAACTCGAGCCAATTCATTGGCTTGATTATTATACGAGTCGAGCTTGAGCCTACTAGAGTTCAGCTCATGAGGCTTGCGAGCCAGCTCGAATATATATATATATATTAATTATTAATTTTTTATTTTTATAAAATATTTTTCTCAAAATCGAGTTTGAGCCGAACCGAGCTCGAGCTTCGTATTATTCGGCTCGGCTCGGCTCGGCTCGAATCCACCCCTAGATCTAAGTTCAAACTATCTTCCATGGAATTGCTTCTTTTCTCTCTTTTTCATTAATGCCTATTTATGACCATCAGATTCTTTTTTTTTTATTATTAGTTTGTATTTTGAAATGGTAGAGGCCAAGAAAATGGTTGAATGCATGGGTTAATTGATTTCACCATTAGCCCACTCTCTACTCAATTTATTTGATCCGAATAAAAGGCTTTGTTTTCCATTACATCTCATTTGTAAAATAATCCCAAAATTCTAATGTTGTCGTGTGGAAAAATCCTAGAATATCCTTTTTTATGGAAAAAAAATCAGATTCTAAGAATATTTTTTTACCTCATTAGTTGTTGTTAGAATAATAAAAGGTTTTATTATATTGTTATAGCCTTGGTTAAAGGTCTTATCTCACTAGAATCTTAAGTAATATACATTATGCTATTAGGTTGTTCTATTTCATGATGCTGAACATTTATGATTCCATTCTACTACAATTTGTTCTGGTAATCTCCATTGGTGCCCATACACGATACATAACCCATCCGACTATCCTATTCTCTCTCCTATAGAAAGTTTCTTTTTGTGTACTTCTAGATAATTGGTTTCATAGGCATTGGTCTCATCTTCTTTCTATTCTAATAATTATATGTTTCTCCTAATTTTCTTTTTTTTTTCATGTTAGTTTAAGTCTAATAATATTTCTTGCTCTTACACTATTCTCTGCCCTTTTCCCCTTTATCTATTGCTAAGTGATCTTTGTTATCTAATAATATGATGTTCATGTTTTTTAGGCTCAGTTTGGAAGGAGTACAAATACAAAAATGAAGAGTGTAAACACTTGTATTTTGTATTTATTTGTACCCTTTCCAAACTGAACCTTAATCACTATTGATTCATGTATGCTTATGGCATTCTAAACCCTCCAATGTGGACCCCATCTATTAAATATGAGAGAGGGGTGCCTATTACCTAACCCCTTCCCTCTCTCATCGATGTCTAAGTCTTACCTAAACCAGATCGATCGATGCCTTGGGATTGGAGCCACTATTAGACCAATACGATTTGAAGCACAATTCTAAAAGGGCTCATTACTTCCTTTTCACTTGACTAGTGGGTAGCAACTCCATACTAACCCAAGTGAGTCGTTCTCTGATGCTTACAATAGTTTAAGTATTTTCAAAATTAACTGGTGGGCCAATACAAGCCAACAAGGAAATAAGCATTTAAAAATAACCCCAAATTTGGGCTTCTAGAATAAGATCTTATTAAAGATTATTTCCCAAATGAAAATAAGTGCTTATTGGTGTGATCCCAACCCAAAACAAGTGCTTATTCGAATAAGCATTTTTTTTAAGCACTCCCTAACTTAGCGTTAGGGGTGCTCATTTTTAGCCCACCCTAGCCTACACATATTTAATATATGTAATTTACACATAATGTGTGAACATGCAAATATAATATTTTGTGTTATGTTGTATATTTTATATATGAATATTATAATATGACATATAATTCATATATACAATGTATAAAATAAATTTAATATGCAAATTATATCACACAATGTATAAGAAAACTAATCATATATATATATATATATATATATATATATAATTTACACATAATATATAAAATAAATTTAAACATATGTTATGTTGTTTGCCCCTACCCCTTGTAGCCCCTTCAACTCACATGTCAAGCATTAGTTTTCTTTTCCCCAATTTCATGAAGAATAAAAAATGATTCTTATTTATAACACTTGTTTTTTAATATGAAGAATATATAATATTAGAGATGTACCCAAATTTTGCTACATTTTAAAATTTTTATAGCCTTTTGTATTTCTATCTTTTTTTATTATTATTTTAATTATGGCATCATAAGTTTACTTATTTGACCTATATAGCTTAATTGTTGATCCACCATGCCACCTAGATAAAAAAAATATTTTGATTTTGGGTTTGTTTTAAATTTTTGTATTTCATTTCTATCATTAACAAAAACAATTCTTATTTTTACACTAATTTTTGGTTAATATGATGACATTATAATATTGGATATGTATCCAAACGTTTTTTTACAAAATTTTGTACTTTGTTTTTTTTTGTCTTCCTTCTTTTTAGATATTTATTATCTAATTATCACATCATGAGTTGAACTATTTGATCCAGAAGGCCAGGCTGTTCCTGCCACCTAGATGGGAAAGCAATTTCATTTTTGGGTCAATTTTAAATTTTGTATGTCATTTACTTCATTAATAAAAAAATTATTGTTTGTGAGATGTGCTCAAAATTTTCGTAACTTTTTGCATTATAGTGATTTTATGTATTTTTTTTTAAGTTTTATTATTTAACTATGCCATCATGGGTTAATCTATTTGATCTTTGAACTACTAGCCCACCATTGTGATGGAAAAATAATTTTATTTTCAAGTTGGTTTTAAATTTTGTATTCCATTTCTATCATAGTAGAAATACTTCTTATTTATCATATTTTATATAACATGAACAATATATAATATTAGAAATGTCCCCAAATTTTTTTACAAATTTTATTTATTTTTGCTATTTTTTATATTTTATTAATTGCAAAACCTCATTACTTAATTATGGCATCATGGGTTGAGTCATTTGGCCCATGTTGAATTGCTTATCCACCACCTAAATGGAAAAAATGGTTCTATTTTCATGTTAGTTTTAAAAATATGTGTTTTTGTACTATTGAAATTATCATATGTGGATTTAGTTAATAGAATTCAATAACGATAAACAAAACTACCTTTCTATAATATTTTTGTATATATATATTTTTAATTATGGCATCATGGCTTAATCCATTCAACACAAATGGTTGAATTGCTTACCAATCACTTAATGAAAAAAAAGTTATTTTAAAAAATAAATATGGGTTTATATACTTTTAAATTATTATGTGTGGACTTAATAAATGTAATTCAATGACGTAAAACAAAACTACCCTGAATAGAGAAATTAATGAGAAAATGAGAATTAATACCTTAAATATAGGACTTAATGAGAAAGGATAAAATGAAATGAAAGGAGACATTCAAATTACATTTTCTATCCTTAAAACACAAAGGGACTAAACTCAAAAGAGGGATATTTTAGTAAAAAAAATGCCTAGAAGCCTTGAGAATTCCCACTTTTTATAATAGTATATAGATATAGATTATTACTTATCTCCTTTTGGATTTTCTAACAACTAAAGGTTACATTATATATTTTGGGAGAAGTATAATAGAAATGCAAGTTGTTGAGAATGTTAATTGTGACCTCCGTTCTATTGGTACAAATTATTTATTGGGGTTTTTATTGTTCAATCCTCCTATATAATATAAACATGCGTTAAAAACCTATGTCATATTCATGAGGAGGAGTTTATCTATCACACCACACCCATAAACTACCCCAAAAGTCTATTTTATCCTTCATTATTTTTTAAATTTTCAAAATAGTATTTACAATCTATAACAATGAAAAAACAATGTTGCAGTGCATATTCCAGGTTCCATAGCACGTCCCTCTTGGGTGGCCTATTGTCACCATGTTCAACAAAACACTTCTCAGTGGTTCCACAAAGACAATCTTATACTCTCCATATTGGAATTTTGGGAAAATCTATAATACGGGAAAGAGTTTTGACCAATCAAAATCTACCCATGAATTTTGATGAACAACACCTGATTTGCTAATATGTTTATGATTCCAGTTTATTGGTCAATTGTTTTTCGGATATCAAATCTTTTCCATACCATAGTCGAACCCTATGATTCCAGAGGGAAATGTAGTTGCTGGTTGAATTCTATAGTTAGATGTTGGTGCTGCCGGTTACCACTACCAGTGGTCTGGTTAAAGATTAGGGTTTAGATGAGATAGAGCAATGAGGATTTCGGATGATAGAGGAGAAGATGAATTTGTTTGTTTGAATATCTGGTTCAACCATGCAACTCACCGTTAAGACAAGAATCCCATTAGTTTTCCTGTTAAAAGTACAAGCTTATTGGAGGGTGCACGCATCTTGTGGACCAAAGGGTCCACCGAATCCAAGCTCGTGTATCAGTCTATCAGGTGTTTCACTGCTTAGTAATTTATTTTTTTCAACATCACATCAGGGGGTCGATTTTAAGCATGCCTATCCACTGAACATTGTTAAAGTCTGAAACACCCTTTATTTGGGGTTTCAGACAGCTCTCAATACAATGTGATATGCTTGATATAGGGCATATCATATCAAAATTTTGAACCTTCAATAAGCGTTAATCTCTCAGCACCTTGTTCAATGAGGGAAAAAAAGAATCTGAATTGCCGGTGAATATCTTATTTTTTAACTCCTATATTTTCTTTAATTTTTTTTCAATCACATTTTGCTCAAAACTGTAATCCTCTTCTTTGCTCTTTCAAGCTTCTCTATTTGTTTATTTACTGCGTGGATTAAATAGTACTCTCTCTTGCTTTATTATTCATCGAGGTTAGTTCGTTAACCTATACTTCAAACTTGAAACTATTGTGGAACTTGAGTTATTCATTTTTCTTTTGCTTTTTTTTTTTTTTTTCCTTTTTAAAATCACTTCAAACCATTAACTCCTTGAAAAAAATACTTCAGCAATGCTGGGATTATTCTGGAAACAACTTACTTCTGTCATAGATCTTCTATCAACTTTTCTTGTTTTGAGGATTTAAATCCTTAACTTTCTATACTTTTGTCCTAAATCCATATTGATCGCTGAAGGGAAAAATGCTTTCCAACCGAGAATCCACCTTGTTCAATGTCACATGACTTTAATCTCAATACATAAAATGAAGAAAAAATAGAAAAAAAAAGTTTATTGTTGGATTTCCAAGCTTTACTAATAGAAAAAATGGGTTTTGGTGGATATTAGAGGCAATGTAAAAGAGAAGAATGGATAAATTTGGGTTTTTGAAATATTATAACAATTACGTGCTATTACATTCCATGTGCACCAATGGTAGAGGTAGAGTTAGTCAAATTTAAGTCATTTTTAGTAGAGATAAACTAAGGTGGTGTTTGGGACCGATGCTGATTTTTCAGAAATTGGCACCACACTAGGTCACATTAGCAATTAAAAAATCATTGATTATTTTGGTGTTTGTTGGCTGATTTTTAAGAAATTGGCAAATTGGTCAAAATAACTATTAAAATTGGGTTGAAAAAAAAAAGAGATAAACAAATTTAATGATTCATCTTTTCAAGGTGATTGTGGTTATTTTGGGATGATGTGGCATTTGACATGGATAAGGGAGATAATTCCCATAAACACAAAAATCATTACGAAGCAAACTTATAATCGATTTCTAAGAAATTGACTGACGTGATAGCAATGGTGTCAAACAATCAATTTCTTTGGTTTCTAAGAAATCAAAGATCTCAAAAGATAGATATTTTTAATAAATCTCATTAGAGGAATCGGTGTCACCACAAAGCTCAAACATATATCCTCCTCTACTTTCTCAAACATGTACTTATTTATTTTTAAATAATTAAAAATATAACAACTCAAAATTCAAATCTCATGAGTCTTCATAGCCTCTCATAAAATCCATTTTACTCTCTAATAAGGCCATTCTTAAATCTCTCCCTTTTTCTAACTTTACTAGTCAACTTTTGTAACTTCTCCCCTTCCCCCATTAAATCTATATTCTCCTCTTAAACTTTTCTCAATCCCTTTTGACTCTCTCTCTAATTAAGTAGGGGTATAAATTAGATGGGTTGGGTTGGGTTGAAGATCAACCTAAATATGAACCTTGACTGGATACAAATTAATGCCAAAAAACCCAAACTTGCCCACAAGTATATGGGGTGAATCAATCTAAAGAAATAATTGCTCATTTTTATTGGATTATTAGGTTTTTCCCTACGTTTTTATTAATCTAATTTAATGTAATTTGTTTCATAGATTGTTCTGGTTCAATAATAGTGTACTAAGAAAAAACTTAATGAGTCTTTGGTTATAATGTATCAATTAAGCCACGATTGGTTGGTTTATGTGCAAGCTGTATACAAAGAAAATTTTAAAGCTAAGCAACTAAAAAAGAAAGATATTTTTTACTATTCTATATGTAAACAAGTAGAAATATATAAAAAACTTTGAGAAATCAATATTAATCCAATTTTCTATCTATAAAATTATATTTTTAAACAGAATCCCGTGTATAATACGGATCACCGCTAGTTTAAATAGGTACCAAAAAAACATCTTCTTAGTCCATTTGATAAAATTTAGGGCTAATTTTAAGGGATTTCCCCTTAATAATATTGGTGATGCGAATCGTGTCTCATACAACTTCGCTTCGCCACGCATTTACCAAAATACCCATAAAATACACGTGTCACCCCGTGGTTGACTTTGTGCTGGGTGGAGCTCCCATCCGTCCCGCAAGCCGCAACCTAAAGAGACTCGTAAGTCGTAACTCGTAATTGCGGTAAGACCAGGAGAAGAATTATTTTTGGCAGGACAGCCTGAGAAGTACTTTACAACTCATCGCAGAGGAGGAGAGAGAGAGAGAGAGAGAGAGAGAGAGAGAGAGGGAGAGGGAGAGGGAGAGAAACGAAACCTACACTTTACTTGCATGTTTCGTATTGTCTCTCTGGCTTGAATCCCATCATGCCAATCGATCCCTCCTATCTATTGCCATAGTTCAATCTGTCGGACGCTGCGATCTCTTCTTCGAGTTGGGATCTCAGCACAAAGGAGAGGAAGGGAAGAAGAGATGGAGTTCGAGAAATCAGCAACAACAATTCGGTTCCTCTGAGGTCGGGCTCAGGTTATAAATTAGTTTTGTTAGGATTGATATTTGGTGGTGTTTTCAAAGAAGAACATAATCTGGAATCAATTGGAACACATAAGAGAAGTAAAATTTAGGATTGTAAACTTGATCCTTTCTTTGTTTTATCTGTATTCTATGTGATGATTACATATCAATGGTATTGTCTTCCGGTTTATGTGGATTTAACTATTTTCCTTTTCAAATGGTGTTTAATGATCCTTGGGTTCTTTCTCTTATTGGAGCTCAGTGAGCTTTCTTCTTCTTCTTCGTCGGGAACTCGGGGGGGGGGGGGTTGATCTTTGTTTATTAGAATTCCATTGATGAGTCCAAGCTAAGGACGACTTAAGCCCCACTTACGCGCCCCAGGCTCATTCAGGAGCCTTTGCATCTCATAAGTGTAGCTGCACGGAGATTGTGACCTCGGCGCCTCGCTTAGGCTGGTTTTGATCCTTGTTTTTTATTTTTTATTTGTTTTGTTCTCGCTTCTTTAAGTTTTGAATTCTGGCTTACGCTTTACCCGTTAGTCTACTTGCCTATCTGTCAAATTCCTAGGAATTAAAATTGAATGATTATTAGTATCACATGGTTTCCGTATTTTCTATCTTTTTTTTTTTTTTTGATTTATAAGCGATTGGATTAGAAGAAAGAGTGCAGCAGTTTTAACTGTATATTTAAAACTTAACCTTTATTTTTCTTCAACTAATGTCTGATTGGTCCTTCTTCCACATTTTGAGTGCTAATTCCTTTTTTCTGTCTGTTGTTTGCATAATTTATTGAATTTGAATTGTTTTTCTGTAATTCTAATTGGCCTTTTGAGTTACCTTAACTTGAAAGACTTTCTAATTGAGTTGTTTGGAGTTTCCAGTAGAGTAGGGTGGTTGAAGTGGCCAAGCGCATTTAGTGTTCTATGATTGACATATGCGGATGAGACCAAAAGGAGAGCTTTATAGGATAGCTACAAGATCAGCATTACTATTTGGGGTGGAGTGTTGGACAATCAAGAAATAACATTTTCAAAAAATAAGGCGTATGAGGAGGAGGTACAACTTGATGAAACACATCAGATTTGTCATAATGTTTGGATTGGGGCCATTGGGCTCTTGATGGGAAGATTGATATGGCCAAACCTCTTGTGCTATTTTTCTTGGGGAGGTGAAGGTAAATGCTAGGGAGATTTTCAAGTGGTTAGAAGGGGAGGAAAGGAGATTGAAGCAGTTAGTTATTTATGGTGGGGGTGGAAGAATGTAAGCATCCTTTGTTGACATGTTTGTAGCTGAGGAATCTCATCATTAGGACAATGCTGTATGTAGTTTTCATTTGAAGGTTCCTGGATAGGGACATGCAATATTCTGAAAATTGTAATCATAAAGAAAGTTGAATCGAATCGAATCATGAATCGTATCATAAATTGCAATGCTATTTCTATTTTCTACAAAGTTGTCAAAAAATTAAATATATTGATATACTAAAAGGATAAATATTTATAAGAAAGTGATTTTACCCTATTTTTAATCTATATCTACCATATATGTACATAAAACCATAGAACTTACCACTTCTACAATAGAAACCTAAGGTGATATAATCAAGGTTGAGTTGAGAATCAAATAATCCACATGCAATGCCTCTTTAACCTACATTTGATGGAAAATAAACTCAATGTCTAGTCTTAAATAACATAAATATATCATTTTCTGGTTAGGGTTTTAAAACAAGAATCTTTGACAAAACTAATTATAAAAAAAAAAAGACAAAGTAGAGAACTAATTCTTAGATAAATTTATTTGAGTTGTAGTGAATCATAGGAATCGTATAAATCATAAGATTTATAAATCAAATCATAGCATTCAAACAAAAACCGTAAATTTTTGCATAAAGGATTCAAATCAAGTCCTCTGGGATTTACGATTCAAATCGTAAATCATAAGAAGAAAGAGTATGAGCTTTTGAAGAAAATTGCATTTATTTTGTAGGGTAGCTGCTTGTTTATATTAAATAAGCAAGGAGAAAAAGGAGAATGTTACATAGAATTGTTCTTGAAGAATCAATTAAGTGTTGGAATCTAATGTGTGTTTGACATGGATACTTATCCATTTAAAAAAGTCCATGCCACTCTTGTAAGGTGTACAAGCTTCAACAGTACATTAATGAATTACCTCTAAAATCATGCAAGCGTACTAGACTTCCATGAGTCTTCTCAAGTCTCAAGCAGAAGTATGAAATGTTTAGCTTTAATTGAGAATCCAGAGCTTCCACTAGGAAATTTATCTTGGCAGGTGGGAGATTAAGTTGCATTTGTGGTTACTTAGCGATGCATATATGGAAGCAAGGAAATAATCCATGGAGAAATAAATCAGTTCTTTGATTCCTAAACCAACTTTAGAATTTTTTGTTGATCTGGTATTGTTATTTTTGGAGTTATTTAATTTAGGTTGTGTTTGAATAAGTTTCAGGATTTGTGCTTTTAAAGTCCAAAAAGCACAAAGCCCCAATTTTAGGTTTTGCAAAGCTTAAAAGTGTGCCTTTAGATTATAATGTTTTCAAAAGCAACTCTTACCAAACGCTCAACAGCACTTTTTGGCTCAATTTTGTTTCCACAACCCAAAGCTCAAAAGCAAAGGCTTATTGAGAGGTGACTTACCTGGGATCAAACTCAGTCCTTTAGTTGATGATGAATGATGGCTTCTGATTGTCTTTTCCTAGGTCTGTGACATTCTTTTTAAAGAGAAAAAAGCGAAAGCCCATGTACAAAAGGATTGTGTACAATTGGACATACAGGTATATGAAGATTCTATCTCTGTATATCTTTGTAAATAGGGGTGGCAAGTTCCAACCCAACCCGTTGAACCTGCCCAGCCCACCCATTTATTAATGGATTGGGTTGTGTTTTTTCAATGCTGGGTCAGTAGCGGGTTGGTTAATTAAAGTGACGCTTAAAGGATTGGATGGGTTGGGTGATGGGTACCCAATGGGTATCCATTGATATATTAGGAAATTTTGCATTTTGATTTTTCATCTTTCTTGCTTTTGAATATTTTTTCCCGATTTTCTTTCATTCCTCTCTCTCTGCATTCCAACCCTAATCTGTGGTTGAAGATCACGGCAAACAGTTTCCTAACCCTAGACTACCTCAATCTCTCTCTCTCTCTCTCTCTCTCTCTAGTTATCCAAACCCTAACCAACACGAACTCAGTGGCAGCGGTCCTTCCATACACGAACTAAAGCTGCTTCAATGACAACAGAGTTGATTCATTTATCTTCGTTGTGATCCATTCCATATTTCTCTAGGACATGCAGAAGCTGCTACTTTCAACCAACAAATTAATCTTTTTGGATTAATTGTACAAGGTAGGGCAAGAGCTTGCAGAACTACTGAGTTATCCCTCCATACACTAGAGTTATTTCTTCAAGTTCACCTGGGTAAAATCAAAGTGATGTCATGGCATTAGTTTGCCCTGCTGGTAAAAGAAGGTGCTACTTTCCTATGATGTTAATAAAATCCAGAACTCAGCATCACTTCTTTACCTCTATTGATGGATTGATAGCTTATCTAATTTATTTTCAAGTCCATTATTTATTTACTCCTGTTTCATTAGTTTTTCTGATTTATTTTTCAAATCCATTGTTTTTACTCATGTTTCATTTATTCTACTGGATCCAATGGGTATATTCATTCAATCCTCCCTTATTAATCAAATCTTATATGTAATCTTAAATTAAATGTTTTTTCTTTCACTGCCCCTTTCTGAATGTACCAGAAGTTCTTTCTATAATTTCTGTTATAGTTTTATAATTTTTATGCTTTCCTATAATTTCTGTTATTTTTTGTAATTTTTCCTGAAATTTATATATTTTTTATAATTTTTGTTATCTCTTTTGCAGTTTCTGTTATTTTTTTTGTATTTTTATATTTGTAATAATTTCTGTTATTATTTCTATGTTTTTTCTATAATGTTTGTTATTTTTAGTGGTTTTTATATTTTTCTTCATTTTCTATGTTTCTGCAACTTCTGTTTTTCTATGATTTCTGGTTTTTCTTTCTCTTTTGTAATTTCTATTTCTATTTCTATTGATTTTCTTCATTTTTGTGTTTTTATGATACTGGTTTTATATATATTTTCACTTTTAATTATTTTTCTTAATTTTTATATTCTTATGTAATTTATGTTACTTTTGTTTCTGCATTTTTTGTTTTTTATAATTTCTGTATTTTCTGCAATTTATATTATATTTTCTACAGTTTATGCCATATTATTTTCTATATTTTCCTTAATGGGTTGGGGTGTTGGGTGGGTTAGATTGGGTTGAGGCGTGTTTGGGTGCCAACCCAAACCATTTAATTTTATCTAAATGGATTGTTAATGGGTTGATGAGTTAGATGGGTTGGGTTGAAGCTCAACCCAAACCCACCCAATTGCCACCCCTATTTGTACACATATTTTCAAATGCCAAAATAGGGCTGTGTGCCATTCCAAAAAAATTCTTTGCGAATAGAATTCCATGAAGTGCTAGTTATGTTAGCCATAGGTGGAGTTTGGGAGTGCTTATTTGAAAAATAAGTGCTCATGAGCATTTGATGAAAAAACACTTATTTCAAACAGGTGTAGTATAGGTATTTTCAAAATGACATGGTGGCCCAAGACAGGCCAGGCTGGAAAGGAAACAAGCACTTAAAAATAAGCCTGAAATTTGGGCTTCTCAAATAAGCATTTATTCTTGGGAATAAGCACTTATTCGGGCTTATTTCCCTAACACAAACAAGTGCTTATTGGTGTGATCTCATCCCAAAATAAGTGCTTATTCGAATAAGCACTCCCAAACTTGGCCTAAGCTCCTTATTACTACATGCTACATTCCTGAGTACGTGTGAGTTTCTTTCCTTTCAAATGTTCCAAATGACTGCTATTGGGATACTAATTGAAACTACTTTCCCCTTTTAGATAGTTCTCTCATATTCTCAGTAGTTGTTATTTTTCAGAATTGGGGTTTAAGGGGGTAGTCATAATTGTGTTTTTGAGTTTGGAAAGTTTCAAGGGTTGATGTATGGTGTCATGTTCTTGGAGTTCGGATGTATTCAGCTCATTTGGAAAGCATCCCACTATCCTGAAAAGGTTTAGAACCCTTGTCCAGCATGTGCTGGCTGCTTCACAATGCACAAACAGGTGATCTGTAGTCTCCACTTTCGACCCACACATCACACATACGTTTGAATCAATCTGTAAGTCCCTTCTGATAAGGCTATCCCTTAGTAAGACATCCAGGGACTGCAATCCACACTAGGAATGCACAAACAGGTGATCTGTAGTCTTCACTTTAGACCCACACATCACACATACGTTTGAATCAATCTGTAAGCCTCTTCTGATAAGGCTATCCCTAGTAAGACATCCAGGGACTGCAATCCATACTAGGAATGAAGGGAATCCATTAGCCGTGCTATGATTTGCCTCCTAAAAAAGGATCTGATGGAGATTTATCAAAAAAATAAAAGGATCTGATGGAGAATACCCCTAAACTATCTCATCTCCATACTTTGTAATAAAGGCTGAATAGATTAGACTGCACCTTGCTTAAAGAATTCAAAATTCTGTTTAGCTATCAATCTCCCAGTCTTAAGTTCCTTCTCAATCCAGGAACCAAATCACCTAACCATTGAATAATTTTAAGTACTAGCAAATCTATCCAAAGCTGGGAATTCCTTCATTAGGGAGTTGTCTCCACACTATTTATCTTTCCAAAACCTCACCTAGTGATTTAAAAAATGCATCTAGGCACATAGGCGAGGCACGTGGTGCAGCCCCCTTGGAAATGCATGCGCTTGGTGTGCCTTGTGCCTCAAGCCAGACCAGGTGTGCTTCAGAGTTCAATTTTGTGCTTTTCTAAGCATAGTGGCTGGGCCTGGGGGTGGACACCCCAATGATTTAAAAGGCGTGCCTCAGGCACATTTTATGTTTTTATTAATATTATGTTTAATAATTTTTTATTTTTTGTTTTGAAAATTTTGGCATTTTTTTTTTATTTTTAGCATTTTTTTTAATTTTTTGTGCCTTGCTAAAAAAGGCACGCACCTCAGGCGTAGATTGACCCCTGTGCCTTTTTTGTGCCTTGCACTTTTAAAACACTGGGACACCCCCGACCAAGCTCCTTGAGGCAAGCACAAACAAGTCCATGCTAGGGTCTTAAATTCACAACCTGTACATAAAAGATTTATTTTGTAATTTTAATTATAGTTTCTTATCTTTTAAAAGGTGTCTTGCTTTGTATTAAGAAGGATGAATGGGCAACACTAGCAAAAAAGGGGTTCTCAGCAAGGATCAAAATATTGAAATGATACGTCCCACATTGGTGGTCATGGAGACGTATGGATACATCAATTCACACAGGGTTCAAGGGTTTTGAAAGTTTGGGATGATAGAGGGTATCCATCTCATGCTAATAAAATAAAAAAAAGCAAAAGTATTGGTCTTATCAATTTGCATTGATACCCAATTGTTGGTATTGGGCGTATTGATATTTTGGTCCTTGGTTTTCTAAAGTAATGTAATCAGGAACAAGATAATGAGATTGGAAGTTTCATATGCTTGAATTGTTGAGTGTTTGACTATGTTTTATATGTTATGTCTATGTAATTTAATTTGAGATTGTTTTTAAAACATTTAGCTTAAAATTTAAGTTTGCATTTTTTAATTAATACTAGTTTTTCTCTTTTTTGATTAATTTTGAATTTTTGCTCTTTCTTTTTAAATTTTAAAAATTTTGTGCCTTTTTTTATCAACAAAGAGATTTTATATTAGAGATAGGGGAAAAGGAGGAAAGACTAAATTTGAAAGGAGAATTAGGAACTACGCTTTTGAGAGAGGATGGGAACACTAAATTCTTCCACATAATAGCAAATGGGAGAAAAAGAAAGAATCAAATCTCTGTGCTAGAACTAGAAAATAGAACTTTAACAAATCAAAACGAGATTGCTAAGGCTTTGGTGGATCACTTTAAATCAATTTTCAGAAAGCCTACATCAGGAAGATGGGAGATGGAAGGATTGGAATGGCTAGTTCTAGAAGAGGTTATGTCTAGAAATCTAGAGAAAGACTTTGAGGAGAGTGAAGTGAAAGAAGCAATTTTCTCAATGGATCAATCTAAGGCGCCTGGGCTTGATGGATTCACGACGGCTATCTATCAAGATTGTTGGGAGTGGCTGAAAGAGGATGCGATGAAAGTCTTTAAGGAATTTTATCATAGAGGGGTTGTAAGCCGGGGTGTTAATGCTACCTTCATAGCATTGATCCCAAAGAAATATGGAGTTTGCCATCCCAAGGATTTTAGGCCAATCAGTTTGATAACAAGCCAATATAAGATCCTTGCCAAGGTCATCTCCTTGAGGCTAAAAAGGATCGTCCTAGCAATTATCTCTCTGTCTCAAGGGGCTTTCATCCAAGAAAGGCAAATCTCCGATCAAATCCTAATAGCTAATGAATGTGTGGAAGATTTTAGGAAGTCTGGAAAGAAAGGCATTGTGTGCAAATTAGATTTAGAGAAAGCCTATGACTTTGTGGATTGGGAGTTCTTATTGGAGGCTCTTAGGAATTGTGGATTTGGAGCAAGATGGTGTAGGTGGAAGAAAGGCTGTCTACAGTCTTGCCATTTCTCAGTACTAGTCATTGGAGTAGTAAAGGACTTCTTTAGTGCTAAGAGAGGAGTTAGGCAAGGAGATCCCCTTGCCCCCTTCCTCTTCACGATCCTAGCAGAAGTGCTTAGCAGACTGATTTCGAAGGCTGATGCAACAGGTATTTTAAAGGGTTGGAGAGTTGGCAGCAAGGAACCTTAGGTTGGTGGCTAACCTTTTTGAAAAAAGCGACAAATCTGAAAGTGAACCTCAACAAGAGTGTTGTAGCCGGGATTAACCTAAACCAAGAAGAGATCAATATTTGGGTAAAGGAATTAGGTTGTTTGCGGAGTGAGTGGCCTTTGAAATATCTAGGACTCCCTCTAGGTGCAAACCCAAAAAACTTAGGTTTTTGGGAACTGGTAATAGAGAAGTTTGAAAAGAAATTGGCAGCATGGAAGAGAAATTATGTCTCACTGGGGGGGAAGGATTACTCTTATTAGAGCCACCTTAGCAAGTTTCCCAGTTTACTCTCTCTTGGTGTTTAGTATGCCTCAAGCTATTGGGAAGAAATTAGAGAAGATAATGAGGGATTTTCTGTGGGAACATGATGAGAAGAAGAGAGATCATCTAGTTAGATGGGAAATAGTGACTAGAAGGAAGGATTTGGGAGGGCAGGGCATTGGAAGACTTAAGGAGAGGAATGAAGCTCTCTTGGGCAAGTGGTTATGGTCCTTATAGAGATTCCTAGGTGAGACAGATAGGCTTTGGCACAAAGTGGTAACCAGTATACATGGGCTCTTAGAGAATGGATGGGATGCTAGAGTTTCCAGCAGGGCATTGAGTTATTCACCATGGAAGGCAATTCACAAACTTCTCTCTTCGTTTTTTAGTCATATCAGATTTGATCTTAATTCAGGTAACAAAATCCAAATTTGGGAAGATATTTGGGTGGGGGAGTCATCTTTAAAAATAATCTTTCCCTCAATTTTTGCTCTTTCATCCCTTAAAGGTAGACCGATTGCTGATTTTCTTGCCCCCTCCCCACCCTTGTCTGGTCTGACTTGGAACCTGGGACTTAGGAGAAATGTTAGGGACTCAGAACTGGATTCTTTGTCTTCTCTACTTTAGGTGCTTGATGGGGTGTGGCTTGACACTTCTAAACAAGACACTAGACTTTGGTCTCCCCATCCTTCAGGTGTTTTCAGTTGTGTGCCTCTTTTTTCAAGTCTTTTGTCTTCTCCTACCCAACTTGGGGAACCCTTTCCTTTACAGGAAGTTTGGTGTCAACCTATCCCTCACAAAGTGGGTGCTTTTTGTTGGGAAGTATATCATAGTGCAATTAATACTAGTGATCGGTTGTAGACGAAAAGACCTGGTTGGTGCCTTTCACCAAATTGGTGCTATTTATGTAAGTCAAATGGTGAGAATGCTTTTCATATTCTTGTTTCCTGTCCTCTTGCTAGTAGCATTTGGGATTGGTTCTTCTACCCATTTGGATGTAGGTGGGACACCCCAATGAACTTGGAAAGATTGTTTGTGCCATCTACTTTTAGATGGACAAAGTGAAGAGGGAGAATGACGTGGAGAGGCACAAGGGCAGCAGTACTATGGGTACTATGGGAGGAAAGAAATCGGAGATTGTTTGAAGATAAGGAAAGATGCAAGGCAAAAATTATTGAAAGTATTATGAGGAAGGTGATCTCATGGGTGAAAACACTGAACTTAATTTTCAAATTTTGCAGTGGATGATATGATTAAGAATTGGAGGCTAGTTGCTTACTCTTCCTAAGCAAAAAAGAAGATCCTGAAGGAGTGGGTGCCCCCTGAACCAGGCTTTGTCAAATTGAATTTTGATGGCAGCAGTTTCGGAAACCCAGGAAGATTTGGAATTGGAGGGGTTATAAGAAATGAAAGAGGAAATGTGCTGGGGCTGTTTTCGGGTCCCATTGGAATTGGAAATTCCATTACAATTGAACTGAAGGCAATGGTATATGGGATACAAAAAGCTAAGGAGATGGGGGTGGAAAGGTTGGTTGTGGATTGGGATTCAAAAGTAATCATCAGTTGGCTAAAACAACATGACAGTACACCTTGGATATTCAGAAATGACATCAAGAAGATTAAAAGTCTATCCAAGGACATGTAGCTTTCAATTCAGTGGATTCATAGAGTAGCAAATGGGCTTGCAAACCAGCTAGCCAAACAAGGGGTGAACAGGGATCGATGTTTTTGTGCTCAATTGTAAAAGTGAAAAGGAAATTTACTAGTGGATGCACTGTAATGGGGTAGCCGGGGCTACTCATAAGCTATAACCCCTGTAATTTCTTTACATTAATGAAACTTCTTTTTATTGATAAAAAAAATAAAAATTTTGTGCCTTGCTTCAATAACGTATGTTCCTTGCCTTGTGCCTCAGGAGCAAAAAACCCCTTGCACTTTTAAAATATTGACCTCACACTATCCACATCACCCACTTTATATTTTATGCCTTTTATGAAACCATAACATCTCTTCTCAATTCCCCTCCATATAGAGCACCTGAGGGATCTTGTAGCTTCTCTTGAATCCCAATCAAAGTTTCTCAGCCCATATTTTGCTACTATGACGGTATGACCTGCCTCTACATGCTTTCTGTTTATATGTTGAATCTCCACTACCACTTGCCTAGGAGGAGGGTCACATTTACTGTTTCGAGTCATCTAATTTCCTATCCACTCCCCTTCTTTGATGGCTATGGGTGGCTGATCTTAAACCCTTGAGAGAAGGCACGAGAAGAGTAAGAAGAAAAGCCTAGGAATTGCTCCTAGGGTTTCTAGAGTCACTCTAGGGTTAGTCACCATAAGTCACACAGAAAACTAAGCTCCAAAGTTCATTTTGTGGAGACTCTGTAACTTGATGTATCTTATTAGCATAGTCCCTGCTGTATATTACTTATACATCTTGTTATGATTCGGCTTACCTTGGAGTTCTATTTGTCTGAGGTTAGTCATGTAGAGATGTAGAAAGGTGGAAGAAAGAGAGAGAGAGAAAATGAGAAAGTCTGGTTCGAACTGGAAGTCAAAAAACCTAACTCCCATTCGGCCAGATATGTGCTTTTATTATTAAAATAAATGGAAAAGATATGTGCCCTTATTTAAGTAAGGAGCACTGGTTCTAACATAATATTACAGATCAACAACCTTAATATAAGTATAAAGATAGAAATACCCCTTACGCTAACACTCCCCCTCAAGCTGGTGAGTATATATCATATAATCCTAGCTTGTTACATATATTGTGCACTCTTCCCCAACTCAACCCTTTTGTAAATAAGTCTGCCCACTGGTTTCCTGTATTAACGTATGTAGTGTCTAGCTCTCCATTTAGCACCTTCTCCCTCACAAAGTGACAGTCAACCTCAATGTGCTTGGTTCTTTCATGAAACATCAGATTAGAAGAAATATGAACTGCAGCCTGGTTGTCATAATAGAGTTTCATTGGAATATTGATGTTGTACCCTACTTCCTCTAGAAGGTTCCTTAGCCACACTAATTCACAAGCAGTATGCACCATAGCCCTATATTCTGCTTCTGCACTACTTCTTGCCACGACTGTCTGTTTCTTACTTTTCCATGTCACCAGGTTACCCCCCAGGAAAGTGCAATAGCCTGTGGTAGACCGCCTATCAAACATAGAACCGGCCCAGTCAAACATTAGATTAGAAGAAATATGAACTGCAGCCTGATTGTCACAATAGAGTTTCATTGGAGTATTGATGTTGTACCCTACTTCCTGTAGAAGGTTCCTTAGCCACACTAATTCACAAGCAATATGCACCATAGCCCTATATTCTGCTTTTGCACTACTTCTTGCCACGATTGTCTATTTACTTTTCCATGTCACCAGGTTACCCCCCCAGGAAAGTGCAATAGCCTGTGGTAGACCGCCTATCAAACATAGAACTGGCCCAGTCAACATCAGAATACCCTTCTATTTCAAGTTTTCCGCCACTTTTGTATATCAAATCGCGACCCGGAGCCCCTTTTAAATACCTCACAATTCTCAGAACTGCATTCCAATGAGGAATCAGAGGTTTCTGCATGAACTAACTTACCACACTAATTGCAAATGAGATGTCTGGCCTAGTAATGGTTAGGTAGTTCAGTTTACCTACAAGTCTTTAAATACCTCACAATTCTCAGAACTGCATTCCAATGAGGAATCAGAGGTTTCTGCATGAACTAACTTACCACACTAATTGCAAATGAGATGTCTGGCCTAGTAATGGTTAGGTAGTTCAGTTTACCTACAAGTCGTCGGTATCTGCTAGGGTCTTCAAACACTTCACCCATATCACTACTTAGCCTAGTATTTGTGTCCATAGGTGTTTCAGTTGGTTTAGCACCCAACAAGCCTGTTTCTTTCAGCAAATCAAGCACATATTTCCTTTGGCACAGATTAATACCATACTTAGATCTCGCTACCTCTATCCCAAAGAAATATTTCAGTTTACTAAGATCCTTTGTCTGAAAATGATCCTGTAGATAAGTCTTCAGCCTGTCAATACCCATGTTATCATTCCTGGTAATAACAATATCATCTACATACACCACCAACAGTGTTTTTTCTCCTGGAGAGTCATGATTGAATACAGAATGATCAACTTGGCACTGTTTCATACCAAACTTCTTTACCACCTCACTGAACCTACCAAACCATGCTCGAGGAGACTGTTTAAGCCCATATATAGCCTTCCTTAGTTTGCACACCTTACCATCCTCCCCCTGAGCAACAAACCCTGGAGGTTGCTCCATGTAGACCTCATCGAGTAAGTCACCATGCAAAAAGACATTCTTGATATCAAGTTGATATAGCGGCCAATCATACATAGCTGCAAGAGAGATCACAACACGAACTGACCCTATCTTAGCAACTGGTGAGAAGGTCTCTGTGTATTCAATACCATAGGTTTGGGAGTACCCTTTTGCAACCAATCGTGCTTTCAGGCGTTCAACACTACCATCAGGCAGATACTTAACTGAATAAACCCATTTACAACCAACAGCTTGCTTCCCAGGAGGAAGAACGGTGAGGTCCCAAGTATGATTGTGATGAAGGGCTGAAAGTTCTTCTGCCATCGCACGACACCACTCTGGAGAGGCAAGGGCTTCCTGGACATCCTTAGGGACAACAACTGATGATAACAAGGTGACAAACTGGCGATGGGAGGCGGAAAGATGAGTAAGTGAAACATAATTAGAAATAGGATGAAGGGTGCAAGTGCGTTTATCTTTCTGCAAGGCAATGGGAAGATCAAGATCATATGCTGGGTTCGGGTCTGGAGCTGGATCTGTTGACGGTGATGTAGCCGGAGGAGTAGTAGCTGGTGCGCGTGGGCGATGTGTATACACTTGACGGATAGGTGGGCGTTCAACTGGTGGTGGCACTGGAGGCAAGGATTTGGTCACGGCTGGAACAAGGGGAAGAGGGTCGGCCACGGGAAGTGGAAGAGGAGGAGGTGACGAGGAGGAATAAGTATCACCGGACCCCAAAATGAACGGAGTAGACTCAAAGAAGGTGACATCAGCACACACAAAGGACCGTCGAGAACTAGGATGGTAACACTTATACCCTTTCTGGGTCCGAGAATAGCCAAGGAAGATGCACTTGAGAGAACGGGCATCGAACTTGTCGTTTCCGGGACCCAGATTATGGACGAAGCAGACACACCCAAATACCCTAGGAGTAAGGGAAAACGAAGACAAGGCGGGAAATAAGATCGTAAACGGAGAATGACCATCAAGGATGGACGTGGGCATCCGATTAATCTGAAAGCAAGAGGTAAGCATCGCATCACTCCAAAAAGGGTTTGGGAACATTCATGTGATGCATGAGGGATCGTGCTGTTTCCAAGAGATGGCGATTCTTTCTCTCAGCCACCCTATTTTGTTGTGGGGTGTAGGTACATGAGGTCTGATGTATAATGCCGTGTTGGTCCAGGTATTCTTGAGATTATGAAGATAAATATTCACAACCATTATCAGAACGGAAAACTTTAATGTGAATACCAAATTGATTACGAATCTCAGCATAAAATTTATGAAAATGGTAAACAATTCACTTCTTTCTTTCATTAGATAGAGCCACGTCATCATTGAAAAATCATCTACAAAAATGACAAAATATCTATACCCATTATATGACATCACTTTATAAGGACCCCAAACATCGGAGTGAATCAAAGAAAAAGGACTTGACACACGGTTATCAACCCTAGAACTAAAGGGAACACGATGGTGTTTCCCAAACTGACACGACTCACAATCCAAAACAGAAAGTTGACTCAAAGATGGAACCAAAGACTTCAAAACTTTCAACGACGGATGACCAAATCGACAATGCCACTGGAGAGGAGAAAGGGATGACTGGAGAGCTGTTGAAGTTTTTCCACCACCGTCAAGGTAATACAGTCCACCAGCTTCATGCCCTCCACCAATCTTCATCCCCGTCTTGAGATCCTGAAAAACACACATAGAAGGATAAAAAGTAATGAAGCAATTAAGTGATTTGGTCAGCTTACTAACAGACATAAGATTAAAAGGCAATTTAGGAACATACAAAACTGAGGATAGGGATACAGGGTCTAGGTCAACATTACCAGCACCACAAATTGAGGATGTGGAACCATTAGCAAGGGTGACAGATTGTGATGTTGAGCAATGAGATAGGGAATAAAACACACCTGGAGTTCCAGTCATGTGAACGGAGGCTCCAAAGTCAATGATCCATGGATTGGGTGTGGATGCCAAACAAACCATACCTAAGTGAGTGAAAGTAGCCGTGTTCTGCTATGATGTGGATTGGATAAACCTCTCATATTCATCACGGGGAACACTCACCATCTCCTTCACGGGACCATCTGTGGATGTAGGAGGTATCTGATCAAATGAACAGTTCTCATGTCTAAAGCTTGAATTGGTGTCACTAGTCACAGCATGATTGGCCTAGGTTGAGGGTGGACCATGTAGATCATAACAATAGTTAATGGTATGTCCATCCATACTACAATGAGTGCACCTCCTCGGGCCTGAGCCACGTCCTCTACTACGGGTTTCCCCTGAATCTCTGCCCCTAGTACGACCACCACCACGATTATAAGTAGGCCCACCATTGCCACTTTGGCCATACACCGGACCACTACCACCACCACGGCCAGACTGAGCTCCCCGAGCTCCAACTCTAGCACCACGACCTCTCGACACAACAAAGGCAGATCTATCTGAGACATTAGAGTTCTTAGTAGATCTGATAGAAGTCCTCCGGAGTCGAGCAAATACCTCTTCTAAAGAAGGGAGAGCTGATCCTCTTAGTATCTGAGTCTGTACTGGTTCATATTTAGATTTCAGTCCCACCAAAAATCGAGTCACATCAAGCTGTTCTCTCTGTTGTTGCTGAATTTTGTCATACGAAGTGAGAGGGTGGTAGACATTCAGCTCATTACGTATGTTTCTCATACTGACATAGTACTCCTCAAGACTCTGATTACCCTGTTGCAGATTAAAGTACTCCTGATATAGCTGATACACTCTGGTTGTATTGTCCTGACTTGAATACAATTTCTTCGCATGGTCTCACACATCTTTGGTAGTGTCAAGAAACATGAAATTTGAACTAATCCTGGGTTCCATACTATTCCATAACCATGTGATGATCTGAGCATCCTCTTGCTCCCAGTCTTCATACTCGTGAGAGTCAGTGGAGGGTTTCTCCTCTCTTGTGTGTTTTACTTTCTTCTTTGCCTTTAGAAAGACATCGACGGATTTAGCCCAAGGCACATAATTCTCTCCATTTAGTTTAATGGAGGTCATCTGAACATTCAGGTAGTCTGTAGGCACCATCACATTAGATTTACAATCATTGTTATCTCCCATTATGTTATCACTGATTCTGCACACTTGCTGAATTCTATTATCATTGAATTCTGCACACTGCACACGATTAGATCACACTCGTCACACTGATTTCAGCACTTGTTGTTGCTGAAACTTGTACTCTTTACACCACAAACCCTACTCCTACGGCTACCTAAAATCTCACCACTATATGATCACAACTCTTCCTTTGAAATACACAAAAACAGCATAAACCCTAGCACGCTACTGTCTGAAACCCCAACATATGATCTGAAACATACTTCCTATTTGATCCATAACAGAAATCATGCATAGAAATCTCTTACCTTATCACTGAAGGAACAACCACACGAGCAGAAAATCAATCCACATAAGACAGCCACTGCACCACATAGATCGGCCCTCTTCTCTTCATCGATTAGGGGAGGGCTTCTTAGAAACCACACCAACCGATCACACAAGACACGACTGGAGACATAGAAACCTCCAAGGGGAGAGGGCGATCACTCCTTTTCAGCCCTTTCCCTTATCTCCAGTTGAATGCAGGAAAATCAAGAGAAACCGTAGATTGGGTGCACAGAGAATAGAAATCTAGGTAGACAGAAATCTAGGCAGACAGAAATCTAGGTAGATTCGAGTGGCTCTGATACCATGTTATGATTTGGCCTGCCTTGGAGTTCTATTTGTCTGAGATTAGTCACATAGAGAGATGTAGAAAGGTGGAAGAAAGAGAGAGAGAGAGAGAAAAGGAGAAAGTCTGGTTCGAACTGGAAGTCAAAAAACCTAACTCCCATTCGGCCAGATATGTGCTTTTATTATTAAAATAAATGGAAAAGACTTATGTGCCCTTATTTAAGTAAGGAGCATTGGTTCTAGCATAATATTACAGATCAACAACCTTAATATAAGTATAAAGACAGAAATACCCCTTACGCTAACACATCTTATTCTTCTTTTCTCTTTCAGCCCTATATGGGCATTCTTGTAATTGTACATATCTTTTAATATATAAGAGACTCTTTGAGGTGGGGGTTATTCATTCTTGACACCTCTAAGATTATTCTTGTTCTTTTTTCTATTCAGCCAAGAGTGTTGAGATGGTATCAGAGTAGGTTGCTCTCTGATCTATTTTCTCTCTCTGTTGAACCTCACTAGAAGCAGTAATCCTGTCGTATTAGGGCTGTTTTGATCAACCCTTTTTTGTTCAGTCTTCTTTGTGCAACCAGCAGGAGAGATTTCATTAGATCTCTCTTGGGAGACATTGGTTTGAGGCCAAACTTCAGATCTGGTGTTGCCTAGACCTGATCTATTCTCCATACAAACACCATCTGATTTGGTGAAGTTTTTGAAGGAGTTTTGATCTTCTTCTTGGGGCAGCAACACTGTACAGTTTCCATTTTTGGACGGCAACAACTTTGGGCTTTAGATCTGGTGTCGCCTAGACCTCCTCTATTCTACCTACAAACAACATTTGATTTGGTGAAGTTTTCGAAGGAGTTCTGATCTTTTTCTTGGGGCGGCAACACTGTTTAGTTTCATTTTTTAGAATGCAACTTTTTTGGACTTCGGGCCTTCTACATGAGCCAGTGATTTTAGTTTTTCTCTCTAGATTAAAGGGATCTCTCAAGCTCTTCTTAACCCTACACTCAGTTTCTGGTTTGGAGATTTCTAAGGATTGTTTCGATCAGCACAAGATACCTCCTTGTTCTTGAAAAAGATGCCTGATGTGTTGGTAAATCACAATTTTCTCTCAATCGGTTGATTCGATCAGCCTATAACCCTAGATCTGGTATCATCCTACGGTTTTCTTGCTTCCCATTTATTTGATTCAGATTTCAGATTCATATTTGAAAGGTTAGACTCGACAGTCTTAAAACTTTCCTTTTTTTTGGACTGTCATCTCGAGTTCTTGATTGCTGAATTTGGTTGTCTCTGATATCTTTGTGCCTGGACTGTTATTTTCTTGCTAAAGTGGAGCCTGATATAGACGATATTATTCCTATAAAACTGGAAGGACCAACCTATGGAATTGACACTTCTGCTGTAGCATATGGGAGTAAGAAATCTACTACTAGTGGTGATTCTTTTGTTAAAGGTGATTCTTTGGCATCTATGGTTGAGGAAAACATTCAACAATTGGTAACATCTGCTATTTTTTTTTGCTCTTTCTGCTATTGTCTTACCTGGTGAGTTTTCTGGTTATTGTGCTTCTCCTTCTCATATTTGGATCATCGACTCTGGAGCTACCAACCACGTGACAGGAGCCTACCCTAACCAACCAAGTAACCTTATTGAAACCCATCATAAACATATTGTTATTGCCAATGGTGAAAAGTTAAACATCATTGGTAGTAGTGATCTGTTTCTTAAGATTTCACCCACTGCATCTTTCCCTCTTACCAAGACCCTTCTTGTTCCTAATTTCACTACAAATTTGATTTTTGTTGGCCATTTAGTTGATGAAGGTATCATTCTCATCTTCTCTCAGGATGGATGTTTGATTTAGGATCGTAACACTAGGAAGGTGAAAGGGAAGGGGAAGGGGCGCAGGTTAGGCCGTTTGTTTGCATTGGAGTTTGAGAAGTCTCAAACAACAACACCATCAGTTTATTTTAGTTCCTCCATTTCTAGTTCCTTTCTAAGTCATAGATATAATGTTTGGGACTTATGGCATAAACATTTGGGTCATTTACATGCTAAAAAATTAAAATTTTTGTTTGATTCAGGCCTTATTAAGAATAGAGTTCCTTCCTTGCACACCTTTGATACATCTTGTGTTTCTTGTTGCTTAAAGTAAGAGTCATACCTTACCATTTCCTCACATATCTGAGCATGCAACCTCTCCGTTTGAGCTTTATACATAGTGATGTCTGGACTGCATTTGTCACTTTTCGGCTTGGATACAAATATTTTGTGTCGTTTATTGATTATTGTACTAGGTACACATGGATATACTTTCTTCGCCACAAGTTTGAGGTGTTCCCAACATTTAAGCTGCTTCATGCTATGGTACGGGTTTGGTTTTAATTACAAGTGCATATTCTCTGTTTGGATTCAGGGGGAGAATACACTGATGGAGATTTTTTATTCTACTTGAAGAATGATGGAATACAAGTGCAACAAAGTTGTTCAGATACTCCTCATCAGAATGGTATGGTCGAGTGCAAGAATGGACATATCCTTAGTGTTGTGAGGACATTATTGCAGGAGTTCTCATACTCCACCTTCTTTTTGGGTAGAGGCAGCTAGTACAACTATGTTTTTGATCAACTATATTCCTTCCTCTATCTTGGTAATATGTCTCCCTTTTAGAAGTTGTTGGGCCATTCTCCAGATTTATCTATGCTTCATGTTTTTGGATGTATGCTTTGTTCGTCTTCCCTCTCGTGAACACTCTAAATTGTTTGCACAGTTTGTCATGTGTGCCTTTGTGGGTTACAGTCCTAACTACAAAGGATTTCTTTGTTATGATCCCTCTATTCGTCGCATTCGTATATCACGTAGTGTTGTTTTCCTTGAGCACATTTCCTTTTTTGCTGGAATTGCTAGACTATCTGCACCGTCTGTTTCTATTTTGCCAAATTTTGATTCATAGGATACTCCACCTCCTTCTGTTGAGAAGGACCTTCTTGTTTTCTCTCGCAAGTGGTTACGTGCTCCAGCCCCTACACTTGTGACTCTCCTTCCTCCCGGTTCAGATCATCATCTTACCACTGCTCCTGTAAGTGATACCTCTACTTCAAACACTCTTCATACTTCTGTTCCTCTTCATCGTTCTACTTGTATACCTCTACTTCAACCAAGTGTGTTGACACATTTATTTGAACCAACCAAACCAATTATGTTGGTTTTGGTTCTGTGGTTTGTGTCCCAATTAATAATTGGGTTGGGACTGGTTCTTGCTATTCTAAATCAATTAAGACCTGGGTCGATATATCATTAATAATCATAGTTTTCAAGGCACCAAGGTGAGGCTAGGAGATAGGGGGCGCCTTGTTTCCTAGTTGTGGCGCCTAGGCGATGGATTTTTTTTTATTTTTATTTTATTTTTTATGTAAAACCATATATCCTAGGGTAGTTCCTAGGTTCCATAACCATCTTTCCTTAATAATTATCCATAATTTTCATAAGAGAACTATAAATTTCATGTTTAAGTCTAGAAAAACAACATTTTATGAGAAGAAAAAGAACAAAGGAAAGAAAATTAAAAAAATATAGGGGCTGAACCCCTACTTTTGTTATAGGAAAAGAGAAAAGAAAAGGTGGAAGAAGAAAATGTATTGATTAGACAAAATTTTAAGTTCTTCTCTTGCTTATTGGTTCAGGTTTTGAAATCTTTGAGGGTTCAATCAAGGATCAAAATTTCAATACGATATGTCCTGTATCAGGTGTATTGTATTGTATCTTTGGGGTCTTGATACACCTGTTTACAGGGACCCATTTTTTTAAATAATATATATATATATATATTATTTAAAAATGAAATTGAAAACCAAAGAATAAAAAAAATAGGGGGAGTCCTTGGAGGCTCTTCTGTGGTTTGTGCCCCAATTAATAATTGGGTCGGGACTGGTTCTTGCTGTTCTAAACCAATTAAGACCTGAGCTGATATATCATTAATAATATATAAAAAGTCTCCTAGTTTTCTTGTAAGATTTGTTATATTGTGTCTAAAAGGTAAATGTCATAAACAGTATATACAATCATTTTGGTTAAAAACACTTCTTTTATCAACATATTATCAAAAATGAAGTTCTAAGTTGTTATTACCATGGGTAATTATAGATGTCAAGTATAATTGGGTCAGATCCAATTATTCCAATTTTTTTTTTTTTAAATCAGAAACGATAACTTTCATTAGAGATAAATTAGCCTGAAATACAGAATTCAACCCTTATTAGAAAAGATTGATCCAATTATTCCAATTAGCAATTGGTTTGGTTCTGGGTCTATATTATAGAACCGATTAATAATCGGTTCAGAACTGGTCCAATTGACTTCGAGGGAACTTCTTAATGGCAAGCTGGGTGAAGTTACGTCAGATGCTCTGCAACCAGATCCAGTTGAAGGTATGCAAAGTCAGAGGCCTGCTTCTTTTTCCTTGGTAAATCTGATAACATTGAAATCCCCTCCTAGGCACCACAGACCCCCCCTCTCTAATCCCCTTATATCACTCAATTCTTCCCAAAACTCGTTTCTTAACCTATACCCATTTGGTCCACAAGTATTTGTTAGAACCCACTCAAATCCATCTTCAAGAGACCTAAACTTGACAGATAATGTAAATTTACCCGTTAACTCCTCAATTCCTTCCACTCTATGATTTCTCCACATCATTACCAAACCCCTTGAGGCACCCCAAGAAGGGCACCAAGCCCAACTGACATTTCTGGTCCCCCCAAAATAGGGTTAGTCATTTTAAAGGGTCAGTTTAGTTTATAGATTCTAATTATAGAGTTTTTGAAAATTTGAGAAGTTGAAAATGCAGTTACACCATTTTTTTTCTTCCATCCTATTTTTAGGGGTCAAAACTTGTCCTTTTTGCATTGTTTTGGTGCCATTATATAGGTAATTGAGTTATGCATGCAACAAGACTAAGTTTTTGTAAATTTAACATATTTTGTGGGAATTATGGTCATTTACTGATTAGGTGTTGGTTGGTAATGGAATTTAGGTCTTTCTATTTTATTTTATTTTATTTTTTGATAGGAAATGGTAACTTTCATCGATGAAATTAAATAAAGAGTACAATTGTCACCACCCAAATGATGGCTGGAGAATCCATAGACATTATTAGTCTTAAAAACAAGCCCAAAACAAAGCTTCCCTATTGACTCCTTGCTTAGCTAAAGTGTCAGCCATTCCATTTGCTGACCTTCTTGCCCATCTAAACTGCACCCCATCTCTTTTGCTAAGCTCATAATTTCTCTTAGCGGTTGTCTGAAGGACCATGTTCCCGAACTTCTTGTTTGCATCCAACTTATTACCAGCTTGGAATCTCCTTTCACTTCTCTGTTGCATCCCCCATTTTTTGCCAGTCTTACAAACAAGCCCAAAACAAAGCTTCCCTATTGACTCCTTGCTTAGCTAAAGTGTCAGCCATTCCATTTGCTGACCTTCTTGCCCATCTAAACTGCACCCCATCTCTCTTGCTAAGCTCATAATTTCTCTTAGCGGTTGTCTGAAGGACCATGTTCCCGAACTTCTTGTTTGCATCCAACCTATTACCAGCATGGAATCTCCTTTCACTTCTCTGTTGCATTTCCTATTGTTTTTCCAGTCTTACAAACAAGCCCAAAACAAAGCTTCCCTATTAACTCCTTGCTTAGCTAAAGTGTCAGCCATTCCATTTGCTTACCTTCTTGCCCATCTAAACTGCACCCCATCTCTTTTGCTAAGCTCATAATTTTTCTTAGTGGTTGTCTGAAGAACCATGTTCCCAAACTTCTTGTTTGCATCCAACCTATTACCAGCTTGGAATCTGCTTTCACTTCTCTGTTGCATTCCCCATTGTTTTGCCAGTCTTAGGCCTTGGAGTAAGGCCTTTATTTCTGCCCTCAAAGAAGTTACTAGTAAGATTAGTAATGAATTATTGAAGTTATTTTAAGGGTTGGAGTCCTTACTTGAGTATCCCTATGGGTTTCCCATTGGGTTACCTTAGCTAGTAGTTGGGATTTCTTTTGGGTGAATTTTCCAGTTGAAATTGGAGTCTGTAAAGAGAGATTTGAATCATGCAAAAAAATGCCAAGGTTTGAACTATATCCAGTCCACCCCTCCTATGACCCCAGATAGATGAGACCAACATTGGGTAATGGCCTTAAAGAGAGACCTGAATCCTTATGTTTGGTCTATAAGTAGAGTCATTGTAATTGAAATGAATGGAATGAAGTTTTCTTGAAGTTGCCTAAGGGTAAATAGTGTTATCTTTTTTTTCTTTTTTCTCTCTTTTTCTTCTAAAGTGACACCTGTTCTTCTCTTTCTCTTCTCTATTTGGATCTGAGTCTCTCTTTCCTGACTCAGATCCTTAATTCTTCCTCTTCTTTCCATCATATTCACCCCAATAGGACTTTTCTCCTTCATCTTACATCATCTAGGTATGTTCTTTAATTTACATAAAAATGGAAATTTCCTTGTTTCAATCATTTTTGTCCTTTAGTGCCACACCATCTCAGAATGGTTTAATATTTAGGCAGCCCCCCATAGATCTTCATTACCTTTCATCTTACTAAATTTCATCCAAGAACTCTATCTAAAAGAAGAGAATAAAAACCAACAAGATAGGCGTGTCTGGTTGTATTTAAGTTTTCTCGGTCACCATCTTAGTGCAATGGTTTTGTTTCATTTTCCTTTTCTTCTTTTTATTAATTTTATCATCAATAAAAAAATGCTTAAATTTTTCCTGATTTCCATATTGCCGCCTCAGAAATATTACAAATTAGGTGGCCCACAAAGAACCTTTTCTTTTTATTTCTTAATAAGAAATAAACAGTTGTCAAATGTTTCTCCTTGATTTTCTACTCCACCATTAGGTGTCTAGATTGTGGCTGGAATGAGTTCCATTTCATTTTTCTGTACATCTGAACTGCAGATAAAATATTCACACTTTGGCTTGCTTCTACGAACCGATTCTGTTATGGTATGTTGACCTATGATTAGCTGATGAAGGGCTTACCTGAGAAGACTGTGGCTTCAAAATTTCCTGCAGGAAGCTCAACTGTTCTTCAAAATAGAGATCTGGTTTCTACTAGTTCAGACCAAAAAATTAGCGACTCTACATCCTCAAAGGGTTCTTTATGGTCGAGCTTATTTACATCTCCATCATCACTCTTTGAAACATACAGTGAATCATCTATTTCTGTAAAGAAGACATTTAACAGTAAAACCTATGGGTGGACAACAGCTTTGAAGAAAGTTTTGACTGTTGGCTCAATGAGGAGACTTCAAGAGCGTATATTAGGACCAAGCAAGACTGGTGTTTCTAGCTCAACTAGTGAAATATGGCTTCTAGGTGTATGTTATAAAGTTTCAGAAGAAGACTCTTCTGGCAATTTAGTTAATGGCAATGGATTGGTTGCATTTACAGAGGATTTCTCATCAAGAATATGGATGACATATCGTAAAGGTCAGTTTTTTGTTTAGTCTTCATTTGTCTATATTTGATTCACTGCTTTCATTACTTGCCTAGATAAAGGGAATGAAGGTGACTTTAGTACATTATTATGACAAAAAAGGAAAAGGGATAAAGTAATTTTGAGTCTTTCTGCAGGATTTGATGTTATTGATGATTCAAAGTTCACCAGTGATGTCAACTGGGGGTGCATGCTTAGAAGCAGTCAGATGCTTGTCGCCCAGGTACAGGTTCTTTTGTACATTTGAATTATTTATTGATTAAGCAGGATTTATTCATATAATTCAGGAAGTTCAGCCATTCTTTTCATTGAATCTTTCTGTTTTATCTTAAAAAAAAACACAAAAAAAATTCTGTTTACTTGGTATTAGTCATGAAATTACTATATCTATGCCTGCAGGCATTGCTTGTTCATTGTTTGGGAAGATCTTGGAGAAAACCCTTGCAGCCAGTAAGATGAATCTCAAATACTTCGATACCATATAAGTATATTGAAAAGTAGGATTTAGTTTAACTTTGAGAGAGAGAAAGAGCGAGAGAGTGATAAATCTCTTTTAATTAGCTCTACAGGGATGCTCATGATGATTCTTTTTTGTTTATGCAGCCTTTTGATCCAGAGTACATTGAAATCTTGCACCTTTTTGGTGACTCTGAGGCATCAGCTTTCTCCATACACAATCTTCTTCAAGCTGGAAAAGCTTATGGACTTGCTGCAGGTTCATGGGTAGGACCATATGCCATGTGTCGTTCATGGGAAACCCTTGTTCGTTCTAAGAGAGAGCAGACGAACCTTGAAATAGAGAACCAGTCACTATCCATGGCTGTTTATATAGTTTCTGGTGATGAAGATGGAGAGCGAGGTGGAGCTCCAGTTGTCTGTGTGGAAGATGTTGCTAGACTTTGTTCCGAGTTTTCTAAGGGTCAAGTTGATTGGGCACCTATTCTTCTATTGGTTCCATTGGTTCTTGGACTGGAAAAAGTCAATCCCAGGTTTTTAGCTGTCTTGACCAAGTATCTTTTTTTATTGTTATTAATTAACCTTGCTTGCTTTGTTACCAAACAAAAAAGGTACCCATTTTTAGGAGTGGTTTTTGTAAGTTACAGATGAGCCCTGAGATTAGTGTAACTTTCTTGCTTGGTAATCTTTTCTGGGTTGGTTCTTCCATGGGTTGGGTATCTTGTTGTTAACATGTAGCATATCTATTTACTGGCTTCATTTGAAGATTTTTTATAGAACATTTGTTACTACTACTTTCTGGACTGATAATAAAATTTGATTGAAAATATTCTGTCTTTAGGATTGATTACAAATTCACACATTTAACATGGTTTTTACAACTGGATGATAAACTTCTCAGATTCTATTTGAGGCTGGATTTTTGCAATTTAATATAAGACATTAAATCAATGTCATAGAAGTTTATAGCTGCATTTCTTTTAGCTATGTATTTTGTTTTTTTTTTGATAATTGAAATAATTTTATTAATCAGCAAATAGACAATAGTACAAAGTCCCCAAGGAAAGGCACGAGTTGCAACCTCTCTGGGCTAGTTAAGTACAGATTTCCAAATAAATAACAACTTACAAAGAAGCACAAAAAAGATCTTCCCTAGAAACCCCCTGTTTGGCTAAAGCATCAGCCAAAGAATTAGCAGACCTACTAACCCATTTTACCTCAACTCTCATATTGCTGGTTAACCACTTAACTTTTTTTATGAGATCTTTGTAGCCCCAAATGGTGGTATCCAAGTTTAGGAGCCACCTTGTTACCACCTGAGAGTCCCCTTCAACTAGGAGATTCTCCACCCCAAGCTGGTTGGCGATCTGAATTCCTTGTACTGTAGCAAGGATTTCTGCCCTTGTGGAATCCCCCACTTCTACCGGTCCTGAGAATAGGGAAATTATGTTGCTGTCCTTATTTCTCAGGATACCCCCTATACCTGAAGGCCCGGGTTTGCCTTGGCTGCTTCCATCAAAGTTCAGCTTGATGACACCTTCCAAAGGCGGAACCCATTCTGACAGAATTCTATCATTCTTTGTTGAAGTGTTAGCTATTACTAGCCAATTCCTCCACAAGTCATCAAAGGAGAAGTCATCAAAGATATCCATAGTTTTCAGCCAATGGATTGCTCTTGTTAGGATACAATCCTTCATTTCATCTAACCCTCTTTCATTCTCTAAGAAAATTCTTGCATTCCTTTCCTCCCAAAGAGTCCACAGAGTGGCTTCCCTGACACATTTCCACATGACCTTACCTCTTCTAGCGTGCCAAACAAAGACAGATGGGTTGAATAACAAGCTTAAATCAGAAGGCATAGACCACCTACCTCCAAATAAGGGGTTTAATAACAAGCTATGTATTTTGTTTTTCTTGGATGCTGAATGCCATTTTATTCGTGACGTTTAAATAATTCATTCAATTTGATTTACCACACTATTTGTTTGTTAATTATGTTAATACTTAAGGATGGCCAATATTATTATCAATTATTGCCAATAGAAGTTTATATCTTCATATATTTTAGCTTTGTATTTTATTATTCTTGGCAACTTAAGGATAGTTTGTTCATGTCATTTAAATCATTCATTTCATTGCTATATTATTTATTTATTAATCATTTTGATAAGTGAGAACCGGTGATCGTCACCGGTTATTTGGATTTTCATCAATGTGTTGGTGAAAAAAAATTTAGGTAGCTTTCTTACATAGCATAATTCACCAAATTAAACTAGTAACTAGGTTTTTATTATTGGGAGAAAGACAATTCAGCCCAGGGTCAGAATTTGTAGGCCTAAAGTACTGTTGGGGTAGGTGCCAGCTCGGAATTGGTGCCAATTTACGGGCATTCGTTGGTGCATAGAGTGTGGGTTGTTGACATTTTGAATGTTTATAGCTCTGCAGTGGAAATCAGAAATCTGCATTAGGCCTGTCCGTACTTTTCTTATTATTTGGGTATTCCCCATTTAGGTTGTCTTATAGATATTCCCTTGATTAAACTGCTGGGGGCAAAGACAACCTTCTGGTTCTGACTTTGGAAGTGCAAATGAACAAGGTGGACAATATAGATTTTAGCTGAAATTTTCTACTGAAAATTCTGGTGTACATTCTCCCTTTAGTTTGAGAGAAAACAAGAAGAATAAATTGATAAATACCAGCTTTATGTATAGCAGACATGTAGGGACCATAATCAGTCAAGTTTCAATAACAAGGTTATAGATGGCTTTTCTCCCAACATAGAGTAAAAATCTATAGAAATTTAACATGGTATATGGAACCATAATCAACTGAGTTTTATAAACAAGGTTGTAGATGGTTTCTTCCTTCCCCTACACAGGATCAAGATATAGTTTAATCTTGTAGATTAACATTGTGTAGGGAACCATAATTAGTCAAGTTTCATGAACAAGGCTGTGCCCCTATGTCAGATTAATTTTCTATGTAGAGAAACAAGAAAGAAAAAAGAAAAAAAAAGAGTAAGAGGGTCAGAAGATAGAAGCATAACCCTCCTTTTTACAGAGGAGTTTGTATTGAATGTGATAGTGAAGAAACGGAAGGTTCAAAGCTATGGTTCAGGAAGCCAAATTTCTTGGAAGAAGCCTGAACTGCTTGTTCAGGTGGACTCCTAGATTGGTCAACAGTGGTAGATACTTTAAAAAGAGCAGGGGTAGCCAGAGAAGGTTGCATATGGGGTATTCCAGGACGTTGGATTGATCTGTAATGTAATATTTTCTGTTTTTGTGTTGTTGTATGGACAGCTCAAGGCTGGAAGTGTATTGTTCCTGCTGTTAATTCTGAACAGCCAGGGCTTTTCTCATGGTGATGAATACACTTCATATCAGCTAATTATCAAAAAAAAAAAAAAATCAGAGATTTGGTCCCTCACCTTTCCCATTTTGAGCTCTCTTCACAATTCTGTTCAAGGTTTTGGTTAGCTATAATGAAATGGGATGTGAAGAGTGGTATTGGATGGAATGGGAAGGCGAATAGGCCATGCTTGGTTCAACTCTCATTCTTACTCATTCTTTCCAATAATAAAATTCTAGAATGGAAAAAATGGGTAGAAATGGGCAGAATGAAAATGTTGCTATGAACCAAACACTTTTTTCCCCAAAAATGATTCTGTTTGTGGCAGGAATGAAAATAAATTTTGAGTGTTTGGTTACAAATTTAATTTTCGTTCATTTTTCATCAATCAAAATAATAATATAGGTATACATATAATACTCATTAGCCAGATAAATGGTGGAAACAAACAAGACTCATACTAAAGAAACACAAATCAACCATGTGGGCCCCACATTAATAATACAAAATATAAAAAGAAAAAAAGGTAACAAACTAGAAAAGCTTTTGCATTTATTTGCATAGAGAAAATGTAAAAGAAAGTTTAAAGGAAGAAATTAGCACCTATTTAAAACTAATTAATAGGAAATTAGTTTTCATAATTGAGTAGGCAATTGTGTAGATGAAGAAAATGGCTTGCTACTTTCAAATAAAGATAGAATTTAAAAGTTGTAAAATTAAAAATAAAATTAATAACACGAAGTACAAAAAATGTCTAACAATTTCTTCAAATTGATAATAGTATACTCAATAAAGATAATATATTAAAGAAGGTCATAAATAATAATAAAACATCATATAATCGTGCCTCATATTGCTCATTTCCATTTTTCAAAGAAGCTCTTTGCCGGTGGTATAAACTGTCGGTATAGATTTTTATCGGCTGATGGTCGGCGGTCAATGCTCGCTGGCATAAGTTTTCACGATAACAGCTGATAGATAGTTGATCGTCGGCCATCCGCTGGTAAAAGTCTATGTTGGTGATTTTTGAGACCTAGACCAACGGTTTATGACCGCTGGCATAGAACTTTGAAGAATGATGGGCAACATGGAGCACTATTGTTTTTAGTTCTGCAAGTTACCTCAATTTTTGTGCCATGGACTCATTTTTCATTTTAAAATTAATGAGGCCTATGGCAAGAATTTTGTAGCCAAACGGCCCAAACACTTATGCAATTCATTCTTGCCCATTTTTGCCCAGAATGAGTAGAATTGAAAGAATGATACTCATGGCAGCGGGCCAAACATGGCCTAAATTGCTTTCCACATTGCCTCTCGAGCTTCTTTAAAAGATTTTCATTATCCAACTTATGAGAACTAATAATGTTCATTTTTGTTCAGCAAAAGATCAAGGAGGTTTTAGCAATGTGACCATAAATCCATTTACTGCATCAGGTACAGGTAGTCGGTAGTCCAAAACGTAGGAACCCCATGCACTGTTCATTGTTGACTTAAACCTATTATTCTAAGCTCCTAAATAAACAAGGTTTGTAAATCCTTTTTTATTTGAATACCAAGTGCTTTATCCAGATTCCTGAGGTTCTCTCTGATTTATTCCACACGTTTTTATGGGTTATGATGCCTTTTTTTTTGGGGGGGGGGTTAAGAATGGAATGTGATGATTATAACTCATTTAATTTGTGCATTAACATTCATTCACTTGGATTTTTAAATCAGATACATTCCATTGTTGTGGGCGACATTCACTTTTCCTCAAAGTCTTGGCATCTTAGGCGGGAAACCTGGGGCTTCAACTTACATTGTTGGCGTGCAAGATGACAAAGCGTTCTATCTTGATCCACATGATGTTCAAGCGGTATAGTGCTATCTTATGTGATCACTTTTCTATCTGGTTATTTAAACGTGTCTGAATTTGATATGGTAAATCACAATCTCTTTATAAAAACACAGTGCTTGATTTGCATGAAGGTGTTGAAACTTGAAAACTGCATCTAACCGGCTTGTTGCATTTTGACCACTTCTGGTTTCCTCAGTTCAGATGAGCTCTGTGCCCACCATTTTTTACACTTTTTACAAGCTATTAGCAATTGAAAGCTTCTAAATTTTTATCTAAATGTGCTAGGAAATAGGTTTATTTTCATGACTTGAGTTTGTTAGGCTGACAATGAACAGATATTGCCAAGGGAACATTTTGTTTCAGCAACCAAATTATATGCTCTCACAGCTAGATTTGAACGCCTTCAACCAAATGGTTCATTTACTTAACCCAAGCCAACAACAGATTTTTTCTTTTATTCCTGAACCAACAGTATATCAACCTTGTTTTATATAAAAAAGGAAAACTAACCCCATGTAGCATGCTTGGGTTTGACAGTGAGGGTCTCCTTCCCCGTAGCATCCCATGAATCTGTTGTCATTGTGGCAGGCAGCCTCCCTTTTGTACCTTCAAGTGTTGTTTGACTTCATGTAAAAGGAGGAACATGGAGAATTTCTCAAAGTGGATCATGCCTCTCTTTTCAAATCTTGTGACACCTATATCTGTCTCATCCATTGAGGTTTGCTTTCCAAGTTAAAGCCAAATAGGAAAGTGATTTGTTTTCCTATTGAGTATCATTTTCCAGGGAAACCATTGATTTTCCTTGTTTTTAATGCAACCTAAATCTCATAGCACTCCCCCTACCTTTTCATTTGATTTGGTTTTTTAAATTTGGACTGCTAATTATTGTGAGTGTTTTTTTTTTAATAATTGAAGAGGAATTTTATTAAGAAAATATGAGAACTGTTATAAGCATCCCACTGAGAGGCACGGGTTCTTGTAGCACCAAATGATTGAGCTCGGATATGTTAACCAACCTACAAAAATCTTGGAGTCTCCTCCAATTTGAAGGTTTTCAACACCAAGTTGATTAGCAATCTGAATACCTTGTAAAGCTGCCAACAACTCAGCCCTATTTGAGTCTCCTATTCCCTTTGGGCCCGAGTACAAGGCTAAGATATTGCCGTCCTTATCTCTCTAAACCCCTCCTATACCTGAGGGGCCAGGATCGCCTTGACTGTTTCCATCAAAATTCAGTTTTACACAACCTTCCGGTGGCGGAGTCCATACTATAGAAGTCCTTTCTTTCTTGAGGGAGCTATTAGCCACCTCTATCCAGTTCCTTCCAAAGTCATCAAAGGAGAACAAATGGAAAGATTTCTGAAGTTCTCAACCAATGCATTGCCCTTGTAAGATGCACTCTTTGATATCCGGGAGACTTCATTCATTTTTTTTGAAAAATTCTTGCATTTCTTTCTTCCCAAGTTGTCCAAAGTGCAACTGCTCTGATACATTTCCACATAATCCTCCCTCTTTTTGTGGGCCATACAAAGGCCGATGGGTTGAAAAGCAGACTTACATCAGTGGGTAAATTCCACCTGCAACCCAATAAGGCAAAAATCCAATCCCAAATAGCAACAACAAAGGAGCAGGAAATTAGTAAGTGGAAGCAGTCCTCACCATTAGCTTTGCAAAGAATACACCAGCTAGGGGACAAGCACATAAAAGGCTTCTTCTTTTGTAGGCAGTCTAGAGTATTGATTTTCCCCATAAAACACTTACCAACAACACAAGATAATTTTTTTTTTTGGGCTCAAAGCTCCTTTACCGGAAAAATCGACTGAGGGGAGGAAGAACAGAGGGCTTTCAAAAAGGAGGCACAAGAAAAGGAGCCTTTTGGGTGGGGGGACCAAAAACAAGATAATTATCATTGAGTGTTTGCCCCCAAGTGTAATAAATCCTTTCTTTTCAAAGAATCTTCCTTGTTGTGCTTCCCTACCTTAATATTCCTTTAGTTTGATCTTCTAGAACCTTGTTGACAGTTGTTTATGTATTCAGGTTTAGTACCATAAGGGTACTGTTGGAATTTCTCCTATGTTTATATTGTTTGACTGTACTAGTATAAATAATAAAATCATTCTTTCACCCCCTAAGTTCTAGAGGGCTTTCAGTCACACGACTCACCTCTCTTTTCTCTTCTCCTCTCCTCTCTTCACTTTCTCTTACTCAACATGGTATCAGAGCAAGTCGTCCAGGCCTGAAGGGTGATGTCAAGCTAACTACTGTTGCATCCAATGCTGTCTCCAATCGAACTCCTAATCTTGTGAAGTCAGTTCGACCCAGAAGTTACAAAGTCTTTTCGTCTTCCAACCCAGAAATTGCTCCTTCTGTTTGCTCGACTGTAGAGAGACTATTGTTTGCAGTTTGTAGAGGGTGTTCTGTCTTCAGAAAGGCTATCATCTGAAACTAAAAGAAGTATTGCTCATCTTCTGTTCGGCTGTCTATTGTTTGAGGATTCGCAGAAGGAGTTCTGGTTTACCATAAGGGAGATTATCATTTGAAACTAAAAGAGGTACTATCATCCTTGTCTGTTCGGCTACCCTACTGTTGTCTGTTCGACTGCCTACTGTTTGATGAACTGTTTGGCTGCCCTATTGTTAAGTGATTGTATTCCTTAACACAGTAACTGTATTCAAACCTTTTTTTTTGTTGGTATTGTGGACTGTTGATGGTCTGTTTAGCCGATTGATTGTCTGCTCAATATTAATCTTATTGATTGACTGTTCGGCTACCCTATTTATCTCCTTGACTGGTTAGCTATCAGGCCTACTAATTAGGTCATTCAGACCTGTTCTTGTACTGCAACAACAGTGTGCAGACTTGTTTCAGTGAAACCGAAGGTCAGAAGGACCTGTTTCAATACTGCAGCAGTAGTGTTCAGTTTGTTGTTTGTTCTCAGTGAAACTGTAGGTCAGAAGGACTTGCTCTTGTACTGCAACAACAATGTTCAGTTTGTTGTTTGTTCTCAGTGAAACTGTAGGTCAGAAGGACCTATTCTTGTACTGCAACAACAATGCTCTTTTTTTGCTCTCAGTGAAACCGGTGGTCAGAAGGACCTATCTCTGAAATAGCCTTGTACGGCTGTACCTTTTTGGTTGCTGTTTCATTTTTTTTTTATTCAGGTATCATGGGCAGTGAAGATTCAGCCACATCTGGAGTTTCCTCAATGTTGAATGGAATGGGTGGGGGTGACCTATCATTTCCTATGGTTGTTGTCCCTCTTGATGGTTTTAATTACCTGGAGTGGTCAAGGGGGATCAAATTATACATTACTGCAAGGGGGAAGATAGGCTATATTAATGGGAGTATTAAAGAACCATCCTCCGGGAGTGTTGAATATGATGGATGGAATCAGGAGAATAGTATTGTTATGTCCTGGCTCTTGGTTTCCATGCAACTTCAAATTAGGAAGAATTTCATGTGGGCTGAAACTTCAAATGAAATCTGGGAACAAGCAAAGTCTACATATTCAGAATTGCGATACTATGCCAAAACTTATCAACTGCAGGCAGCATCTTCTACTTGTAGACAGGGGGAGAGGTGTTTGTCGGTCTATTACTCTGACTTAACATCTGTCTGGAAGGAGTTGGATCACTACCAGAGTGTGGATTGGAAGTGTGATGAGAATGCTAAGAAGTACAAACAGCTTGTCTCCCAATAAAGGGTGTTTGCATTCTTACCTAGTCTGAATCCTATGTATGAATCTATCAGGGTTCAGATTCTTAGCTCTAAGGATCTCCCATCTGTTCAGGAAGTCTATGCTCTTGTACAGTCTGAAGAAAGCAGGAGAAATTTGATGAACAACCCTGGTGGGGATGCTGTTGTGTTGGTTGCAAAAGGGGGTGTATCTACTGGTGTGGGATCTTCTTCCCGGAAAGGAGATCTCCAGAAAAAAATAGAAGATAAGGAAAAATTGTGGTGCACTCATTGTCAGAAACCCCGACACACCAAAGATACCTGTTGGGATCTTCATGGGAAACCAAAATAGGCTCAAGATCTGACTAAGAAGCAAGGTTCAGAGGTGAATAAGAAGTACAGACAGCAAAATACAAAGAAACATCACATGGCCAACATGGCTACTCGGGAGAATCAACCCCCCATTTCTACTGTGACTCAGGCACATCTCACTGAACCTGACCCAAGGGAGGACATTATGAATTCCTTCCGTGACCATTTAGAGCTCTATGGTAGAGCAATTCATCAGATGGATGCTCCTCCCTCAACCTCATTTGCATCCACGTCAGGTAACCCTGCCACTGCTTTCCATGTTGCTTCTCACACCCCTGACTCTCCATGGATCATTGATTCTGGAGCATCAAAACATATGACTGGTACGTTCTCTTACTTTCAAACCTATCACTCTCTTTCTGGAAGAGACAAGGTGAGACTAGTCGATGGATCATACTCTTCCATAGCTGGTCAAGGAACTCTCTCTCTTCCTCTTGGCCTTACCCTTTCTGATGTTCTTCATGTTCCTAATTTTCCCATTAATTTGTTCTCTTTTAGTAGTGTTACTAATTCCTTGAATTGCTCAGTGACTTTTTTCCCTTCTCATTGTGTGATACAGGATCTAGCCTCGGGGAGGACGATTGGTAGGGGTCGTATGGCTGATGGATTTTACATGCTGGAGAATAAGGCTGGTCTTCATGTTACGGAGTCTATGAGTTAGTCCTGTAAGAAAAAAGTCTATTTATGGCATTGTCGTCTTGGTCATTTGTCTTTTGAGTATTTGAAAGTTGTATTCCCAGAATTTTTAAGTCAATGTCTGTTTCTGATTTTTCTTGTCAAACGTGTCAGTTGATTAAGCATTGTAGAACTCATTTTCTTCAAAGAAATAGTAAATCTGAATCTCCGTTTCACATTGTTCATTCTGATGTGTGGGGCCCTGTTACTTTACCATCTGAGAGTGGCTACAAGTATTTCATTACCCTCATTGATGATTATTCTAGATATACTTGGGTATACCCGATGCGAACCAGGGAAGAAGTACCAAATATCATTCAAGATTTCTAGCGGATGGTCTTCACTCAATTTCAAACTGAAATCCAAATTTTTCAATCAGACAGTGCAAAAGAATTTTTTCATAGTGACCTCACGGAATTTTTTGCTTCGCATGGTTCCCTTCACCGTAGCTCTTGTGCCCGCACACCACAACAAAATGGTGTGGCCGAACGGAAGAACCGACATCTCCTTGAAGTGGCTCGGGGTTTACTACTTCATATGAATGTTCCCAAACGGTTTTGGCTTGAAGCTGATCTTTGTTCCACTTACCTTATAAACCGTATGTCCTCTCGTCAGTTAGAGTACAAAGCCCCACATCAACTTCTCTTTCCTAAGGCTCCCCTTCTTTCTGTTCCTCCTCGCGTCTTTGGGTGCCGGTGTTTTGTCCAAAATCTGTCTCCCACCCGTGGGAAATTGGATTCTCGTGCTATCCCTTGCATATTTCTTGGTTACTCCTTCACTCAAAAGGGATGTCGTTGTTTTGATCCTGTTTCTCGTAAATTCTATGCCTCCATGGATGTTTCTTTCTTCGAAGATGAGCCTTTCTATCCTGTTTCTCCTCAGGGGGAGTGTAGGCATGAGGAGAAACTGGTTCAGCTTCCCTCTCTCCCTGACCCTTCACCTTTTCGTGTTTTATCTCCTCGTCGCAAAGGCCAACCAAATTCAAGAGCTGTAGAGAATCCAGAAGCTGTATCTCCAGTGCCACCAGACTCCTCGGGGGAGGATCATACTCACTTAGGTATTTTGGCTCCCAATGATGTTCTTGAATCTATTGAAAATGATTCCTCTACTGCTAATGATCTTGACCGTCCTATTGCTCACAGGAAGGGTATTAGATTGTGCACCACTAAACATCCAATTTCCAACTTTGTCTCTTATGACAGTGTCCCTATCCCTAAGAATGTGGTAGAAGCTCTTTCAGTTCCTGAATGGACAAATGCCATGAGGGAAGAAATTAATGCCCTTCACAAAAATGGCACATGGGAACTTGTTGATCTTCCTAAGGGAAATGTTCCAGTTGGATGTAAATGAGTGTTCACAGTCAAGCATAAGGCTAATGGAACAGTGGAAATGTATAAAGCTCGCTTAGTGGCAAAGGGATTTACTCAAGTGTATGGAGTTGATTATGTAGAAACTTTTGCCCCCGTTGCCAAGATGAATTCCATTAGAGTCATTTTCTCTCTTGCGGCTAATCTGGATTGGGTTTTACACCAGCTGGACATCAAGAATGCATTCTTGAATGGTGACCTTGAAGAGGAAGTGTATATGATTCAACCTCCTGGTTTTCTAGCCTATGGCAATGAACAGAAAGTGTACAAGTTGAAGAAGTCCTTATACGGGCTGAAACAATCACCAAGAGGTTGGTTCAGTAGATTCCATGTGGCAGTTCAGCAGAAAGGATATGGGCAATGTCAATCAGATCACACACTGTTTGTAAAAAAAGGAGAAGTTAAAATTGCTGCTCTAATTGTATATGTGGATGACATAATTGTTACTGGTGATTGGGAGGATGAAATTCAGAAATTGAAACTTTTTCTTTCCACTCAGTTTGAAGTGAAGGATCTAGGACCTGCCAGATACTTCCTTGGAATTGAAGTCGCTTGATCAAAGAAGGGTATCTTCATTTCTCAAAGGAAATATGTCCTAGATTTACTTCAGGACACTAGGAAGATGGGGTTGAAGCCAGTTGACTCTCCCATTGACCCCAATCATAAATTAGGTGACAACTATGGTGAATCTCTCAAGGATGTGAAACAGTTTCAGAGGCTTGTAGGGAGATTGTTATACCTTTCTATGACTCGCCCAGACATTGCATATGCTGTTGGTGTCCTCAGTCAGTTCATGCATGCTCCTTGATCTTCTCATCTTGAAGCAGCAAAGAGAATCCTCCGATATCTAAAGAAGTATCCGGGTACTGGTTTGTTATTTCAAAAGCACGGACATTTGAAAGTTGAAGTTTATACAGATGCAGATTGGGCTGGATCCCAAAGTAATAGAAAGTCTACCAGTGGCTACTGCACCTTTATAGGAGGGAATCTTGTTACATGGAGGAGTAAAAAGCAAAATGTGGTGGCTAGATTCAGTGCTGAAGTTGAATATCGTGCTATGGCCCACGGGGTCGCTGAAGGCATGTGGATAAAGAATTTGTTGGGGGAGTTGGGTTTCCCAGTGACCAAACCAATAACTCTATTTTGTGATAACAAAGCAGCTATAAGCATTGCTGCCAATCCGGTGCTACATGATAGAACAAAGCACATCGAAGTTGACAAGCATTTTATCAGAGAGAAAGTTATCACAGGCGAAGTATGTACCCCCTATGTCACTTCTGAGAACCATTATGCAGACATCTTTACAAAGGGTTTAAACCTTTCCAGACATCATGATCTTTGTGACAAGTTGGGCATGATTGATATCTATGCTCCAACTTGAGGGGGAGTGTTGACAGTTGTTTATGTATTCAGGTTTAGTAACCATAAGGGTATTGTTGGAATTTCTCCTCTGTTTATATTGTTCGACTGTACTAGTATAAATAATAAAATCATTCTTTCGCCCCTTAAGTTCTAGAGGGCTTTCAGTCACACGGCTCACTTCTCTTCTCTCTTCTCCTCTCCACTTGCTCTTGCTCAACAGATCTCATTGTGCACACTGGGATATTCTTATTCTGCACCTTCTGATTTCTCTACTGACTTAAAACTGGTTAGACCCTTAGCCTTGCCAATATACCATCAGTCCCTTTTTTACCACAGTTCCTCTTTCACTTCTCATAGTTTAGCAGGTAGAATATGACTTCTTTTGATATTTGGTAATTTCCTCTACTTTGTCTGCAATGGTAGCCCATTATCAGTTTATTTTTGTCCCTTAACAGCAACTCATATGTTCCTTTGATTGAGACAGTGTGAAAATGACTGTCGTTCTTCCTTGTTGAAGATGCGTCACTCTTGATTATCAAAAATAATTGGATTTATCAGAAGAGATTCATACTCCATGGAGTTTTTGTTTTTGTTTTTATTTTTTTTTATACTCCATGGAGTTGGATAAAAGGCAGAACAACCCTTCTGAGATGAACAGTTATATAGCATTTGCCATAATATATGCAAGTTTCAAAAAGCTTGTGTCTTGAAGTATGGAGCTTTGTCTGATTGCATCAATAACTTCCTCATGCTTCGAATGTTATGGGTTGGCTAGGCCCTCTTTTTAACACTGTTCTCTTCTAATTTCTTAACCCCCCTAAAAGAAAGGGAAAAAAAAAGGTAAAGATACCTTTTTTAACACACGATGCCAGTAAAGATCTATTTTATTGCCCCTTGTTAAACGGTCACCTTGACCCTAGTCTCTTGCAACTTCATTAATATGCATCCTCAACATGTGCCAGCTCCAAGACTCTTGTATCACTTTTAAAACAAGATATTATGAGCCCAATATGTTTTGAGGAAGTTATTGCTCCTTTACTGATATGATGTATATAACTTAAATTATTATTATTTTTGGATCCATCTTGAAGTTGTAGTAGGATGATGAGTCCTTTTCTAAGGACTAGTCAACTGCTTCTCGTTGTAAGCATGTCTTTGAAGTAGGATTAGTTAGATATCCTTGTAAGCATGCCTTTAAGGGTAAATTACTTGGATCAATTGATGAAAAATTTTTGAACTGGACTTTGAACTCGAGGATGGGAGTTTGTTAGATTTTTGTTGTTTTTTTACTGATTGTATGTGTCTGTTTTTAAGATTTCTCTTGCAAGTTTTCTTCTGTCTCTGCAGTTGATCTCTTATTTGTTGCAGTCATTTGATCTTCAATATTTGTTGATTAGTTCCTGATTAGTCTAGATAGATTGTTGATGATTTCTTGAGTTCTTGCTACATTCTTCTCTTCTTGAATATTTGTGAACTTGGAAGTTAGAACTGCCTTAATTCCAAAGGGTAGAATTCTAACTAAAAACTTCTGTGGTCTTGAGCAAAAAGTCATTTTGGTTTTCTCTCCATTTTATGAACAAATTAGTTAGCACCTTAAACCACTTAAGGATATCTAGTAATTTCTATGTAGAAATCTTCTTAAGAGCATAATAGTACAGTTTGAAGAAAAAATTCCGACTACTGTGGTGCTTTATGGTTTTCTGTTGTTTCTCTCTCATTTTCAATTGTGGTTTACAATTGTGCAGTAGCAGTACTGCTGCTATTGCTAATAGATATCTGCTGAAGGGAGGGTTGCTTATATTGTAATCTGAGCCATCATGTTATTTATGACTGATCTCCTTTTCTGAAACTTCGCGGTTACTAGGTGGTTGATATCAGGGGGAATGATCTAGAAGCTGATACTTCCTCCTACCATTGCAGGTAAACTTGCTAAAGTGGGAAGAAATTGTAAAACTTTACCCATTTGGTTCTTTTTCCTTTTTTTTTTTGTTTCTCATCTTCTTATTATGGTTGGCCTCAGTGTCATAAGGCATCTTCCCCTTGACATGATTGATCCATCCTTGGCAATTGGATTTTTTTGTCAAAACAAAGGTTTGACCTTCTGCATTTTGTCAAATTCAATGGTTTTCCCCCCTGATAGTCAAATAAGCTGTTCTTGACTTGTCATCTTTGACAAATTTGCAGATGATTTTAATGATTTCTGTGTTCGAGCTTCAAAACTTGCAGATGAATCAAATGGTGCTCCCTTATTCACGGTTGCGCAATCCCATAGTCCAACAAAACCCATTAACCATGAGGATGTGATGGTCAATAGAGGTGAAATCCAAGGGGATGATGCCATTGTACTCGGAAACCCTCCTAGTGATTCAGAGGCCCAATCACATGATGATGACTGGCAACTCCTTTGATCAAAGCCAAGGTGTGGATATTGGTCAAGGAACATCCGGGAGCCAGTTCCATGGTTTGTCTCTCCAACTTGTATCTCATCATATTTCCTTGTGGGTCTGATTGGGAAGTGTACATGTATAAAGTATTACTCCATAATTTATTGATATTGATGTTATTGCCTTAGCTGAAAGGCATCATTATTCTTTTGCTGCTATCTTCTGGTTCAGTTGTAGTTCTCTCTCTGTTAATTTTACTTGCGAATAAAGTATATTTGAGCACCATAGTTAGGATAAGTAAGCTCAAGTTTTGGTAGATGAATTTGGTCCCATTGCCAGGACATATTAAGTTTTCATGCGTGCTCACAAGGCAAAGGTTAGCAAGAATGAGACAAAGATGTAATCTTGGTGTCTTGGTAGGCATGTACACAATTGCCAAAGCAAGCAAAGCAGAGGATGATTTGATAATAAACACCAAATGTACCAACGAATTGTGTTTACCACCAGCTGGCAGCTGGTATAGCCGGCAGATGGGTGGCCTGAACCAAACTGCTTCATGTCCAAGTCAGTCGGCAGCATGCCGGAAGTAATCAGTAATGTTGTCTGTCATCTCTGCATACTCCATTCCGACTGCCGTTTGGCATGCCATGCCTTCTGTGGGGAGGGAAGGCACCAATACCATCACCATGGTAGTCCTGTTGGCTACAACATGGGCCCCCACAGAGTCCTCGAGCGACTGCATTAGAATGCCCAGTTCTTCTCGCCTCTGGCTTTTGAATGAGTTGATCTTCAGCCTACCGGGCAATTCCAAAATGCAATAACTTTGCTAATTTTGTACCAATAAAGAGACCAGATCTCCGGCAAGCAAAAAAAACTCTGCTCACATCAACATAGCATCCAGCCACACATTGGGAATAACATATCTTTCGTACATTTATGTCAAAACTCTGTTCCCAATGTGTGGTGGGATTTCCATGCTCTCACTGTGTGCATGGTTTTTGCTTGAAGGAAATCCAGTCATGCCTTTAAAGGCCATGCTCTTCTGATCATAAGAAACATACCTAGCGGCCTCGTGGGAAGGCCTACTGGCAAAGGTGAGGTTTTGCATCCTGAGGACAATCCACACTTGCTATGATGTGGTTTTAACCCTGGGCTAAAACTGTGAATCACGGCCTTCGATGTTTTCTGTGGACCTACCTTGACATTAGACCTGTTCATGGGCTGGGTAGCCCGATGGGCTGGCCCGACCTGGCCCGATGTAAGTTGGGCTTGGACAAGATTTCAGGCCTCGGGCTTGGGCTCAAAATATCGGGCCTGACTTTTTTTGTTCCAGGTTTGGGCTTTCTCAGAAAATCCTGGCCTGAATCCGAGCCCGACTTGATAATGTATTATATTAATAAAAATATATTTTATATAATAAAAAAACATATATAATATATTTTTCTTCTCTTTTTTCAAGTAATAACGAGACTTTTCATTATTTTTTATGTTTTAAGGTCTTTTAGTGTAAATAAAACAACTTTTAATTCAATTAAGGAAAAATCTTTTTTTTTTTTTTCAAATTTCTAGTCGGGCTTGGGCTCGGGCCCAGGATTTGGGCTTTATAGTTGGGCTGGGCTCGAGCTCAAGACTTAGGCCAAACGGTCAGGCCGGGCTCGGGCTCAGGCCTGAACATTTTCTATTAATATAAAGGCAAAGCCCGGCCCAAACCCAGCCCTGCCCCGTAAATCTTGTCTAATCAACACTAACATTTTCTGTTAATGTAAAGGCAACCCCTCGTCTAATCAACAGCATTTATCCTTCCCCCCGTAAATCTTGTCTTCTACAGAGATTTATCCTCGTCTAATCAACTGCATGCCCTAGTGAAGCGGGAACTTGACCAGTAAAAAGGTTATTAGAAAGGTCGATGGTTTCAGTCCAAGGTTCAAAGTATCATTACGTATCAGCCCGTATTGGCTGATGCGTATCATTCCAGGACCCTTCCGATATACCCCTACAGTGGGTGTATCGGGAGTCTGACCGATTCAGGGGATGGAGGGGTCCTAGACTGGCTCCCCTGAACCAGTTTTGAAAAAAAAAATAAAAAATAAGTAAAAAAATAGGTATCGAAATGCGGGCGTATCAATATTTTGAACCTTGTTTCAGCCAATATAAGGGAAGTCTTTGAGAGCAGCATTGATGGCTCTAATACAGGGTTTAAAATTGTTGCAACAACAGGGGCTAAGAGGTGTAATAGTGGAGGGAGACTGTCACAAGGTAAATTTATCCAAATTTACTAATATATATTGAAAACTCATTTCTATGCATCTCAACAACAGATTTCCTAATATAAATTTATCCAGGAGAATAGAGTTTGTGAAACCTATCTTACTGAAAATTAGTGTTTGGTATTATAATCATCAGTCTTATCCCACTTAAGTGGGAATGGAAGCATCAGTAAAATTACTCTATTTTGGTCTATGAAAGGCCATATGATACCACTATCATCAACAACAACAAAAACAACAACAATTTCATTTTGTAGGCCAAGAGGTATTTTGTTGAAGATAGTCAAACCTTCCTAGATATTCATGGGAAATTATCAATATATTCCCAAGATTTTACCATGTTTAGATTGTCTCTGTCTTTCTGTCTTTCTCCCCTCAGGCCTCAACTTGGCTTATATAGCTTGAACAAGTTTGTGCTACATCAATCCTGTTTTGTCATTCCGTTCTATCAAAGGCCATATCCATTGACCATTATTAAATTGTAAGCCCCAAAATAATTTCTCACTACCTTAACCAATGTCCTTTTATGCCTGATCTTGTCTCATCTTGGTTCAGGCCCCTTGCATCAAATTGCTTCTTATTGGTGCAGCAGGCAGTCTTCTATGTTTATATCCAAACCATTTCGGTTTGTTATCCCTTATTTTTTCACCTACTGGACTAGTAATCTCTCTCCTATACTTTCACAAGGTAAAAATCTTACCAATCAAGGAGAAAAAACAAAAAAAACTGCTCATAGAATGTATTTCCTTCACTAATTCCCTTATAAAAGTTTCCATTGTATTTATAGACTCATAAAGTAGAAGATGCTAATTACAATAGAATATTGGCTTCTAGGTTAAGGAAGAACGCTTAGATGTGTAAAATTACAAGTCTAACTTGAAAAAAAAAAAAACAAAATTTTAGACCCAAGCATAGCATTAGGACTGAAAATGCAAACCCAACTTATGTAAAATTACAAATTGAATCTATTCAGGCTTGAATTGGGCCCACCCATGTTGCAGCCCTAATCATTTTGAATTAGGTATTCAGGCTTAGATGATGCTTGCCGAAATTGGCTCCTGGATGTTCGGTATATAGTCTAGACCACCAAATCAAACCAAAATTGGTGGTCTGAAAGAGATTTTGAGGAATGCATTTTTGGGAATGATGCAAATGATGAGTTCAGATGAAGATGGGAATCACTTACAAGTTTATATGATCTACAGGACAATGAATGGCTTCAAATGCTTTATCAAAATGGCCATAAATGGGTCCAATATATATGAAGGGTAAATATTTTGCAAGCATACTTTTGAGGTGAAGTTCAATTGTAGAAGATGAAATGTAAGAATGACATCGTATTATAGATGTGAGATTTTTGCTTTTAAACATTTATTTTGTGATTTTTGTTTGTTTATGTGTTTTTCTTTTTTTCATATTTTCTCCATATATGCACTTGGTAGCAGGTTGCCAATGTGTGTCTATCTTGAAAATATATAATTAGTGGATGTTTTTGAGGTTCTTTTAATAGGGGCAGAATTGAAAACTTTGATTAATTCCAATTCCAGCTTTTAGTTGAACCAAACAACAACGATTAGAATCTGGTTCCGATTCCTGACTGAACCAAACAGATGTCAGGAATGGGTGATTCTGATTCCGATTCTGGTCCTGTCCATGAACCAAATGCACCTAAGTATTAGAGGTGTTTTCAATACATGACTGAAAGCTCTGTGAGGAGCAAATCTCTGGATTCTTGATTGAGAGGTGTTTCTCTCCCTTGAATCTTTGCAATGCATAATTTTTGCATATCACACATATCAATTAATACTTTGAACCTCGGTTTGGATGCTATTAACAAACAATGCTACACTCAGGCCTAGGCCTACGATCACTTCTACTGGGATTATAAGTATTTAGAATTCTCTCTTTCTTTTCTTTTTGAGAAATCTCATAGGCTACTTCATTACACATTTACACCAAATCATTCAGGAATACAGGTCTAAGAGAACTAGGAATGAGGAACTAAGTAATTGGTCTGTCTAGAAACAGTATAAGCATAGAAAGAAAGTTCCTACAATCAGCAATGCTCAAGATGATGATCCAACATGAGATTGACGATCTTCTGAGTGTCACACCAAGGTCTTGACTCGTGAGCCATCAGTTTGAATGCTTTTGCTTCAATAATTTCCTGGTCTCAGTTTGGAAGATCACAAATACGTAGATTGCAAAATTTTGTATTTTATATTATTTTGCATGTATTTATACTCTTTCTAAACCAAGCCAATCTGATTTCTTTATACCAAGGTTCAAAATATTCTTTATACCCTTAAGTTTTAGGAAATTAACTTACTTGCATCCGTTAATGGAAAGATGGAAAAGACTATTTTATACATCATTCTTCTTTAAATTTTCAAAATACAACATTTGAATAAAACCTTTGTGGTCTTATGCTCATGGAAAACTGTCCAACAGATTAGAGATATTCAATGAAACGACTTGTAAACCGAAACTAGATGGGATCATTTCGTTTCTCCGGTTTAATTCTAAGGATGCCATTTTAACTCTAGCTAGTTTTATGTTCTTGACCTTCAACCGAGTAAAAATGAATGTTGAGTTTTATTTTGAAAATCTGAAGAATAATGACCATAAAAGGATAATATTAGATTTTAAAATGAATGTTGAGTTTTATTTTGAAAATCTGAAGAATAATGACCATAAAAGGATAATATTAGATTTTAAAATGTGGTATCACATGTGAATGCAACGTTAATGATTCATGTGGTGTCAAAGGCCTAACCCACATTCAAATTTTGACAAACCCCTCACCCAAATTGCAGCCCTACTGAACAACCTTATTTATAATAGAACCATCTTCTTCTATAATTATGAAATTAACCTTATTTATGTCTTTAAACTCTTAGGAAGTATAATAAAAAAGAAAAGAAAACATGATCAGTTAGATAGATATTTATCAAATTGTGGGCCAGGGCCTTGGTGTAAGGTAGCAAGTTATGGAGGCCCATGTCCTTCCACAAACCTCACAAATCCATTTAAACCATCCATCTGCAATATTGTATATTAGTTGTTAGACCCACCTGAAATGGCGGAATGCTGATTAATTGATCTGGTTCAGCCAAGGAAGAAGGGAAGAAACCTCATCCATCTTTCATTCATTTTCGTTTGTTTTCTCCCGACTATTCTAAAACTTAACGTCTGAAAATTTTGGATAACAAAACTCCATGATTGGTCTAGTCGTTTTACTTCTAAGATAAGAAAACGCAAAAAGGGGTTCGCCGGAGCTACGCCGGAGAGGTTGCCTGAGAAAGAGTAGCAGCCGTTGAGTCTCGGCCACCATCATTGGTTTCGTATGTTCAGTCATCAAAGTAGCAAGGAACAGACCGAGTAGGCAAAGCCCGAGAATTCGGTGGGCGTGTGGAGATTGATCCACTTGCCATTACTGTTACCACCATTGGTTGTCGTAGTGCTTTTCTCTAGCTCTAAGATCAACCCACCGTGCCTGTCGCCGGCGCCGTTCCCGCCGTTCAACCCATCAATGCCGGAACCCATCATAAAGATCCGATCTTGGTTTCTTCCTCCACCTCGAAGAGTTACTACGCACGGAGAAGATTTCAAGCCGTTATCGGGAATGGAGGTCACTACCTTCCAACATTTCTCTTTCACGTCATACTCCATGACCCCTCTCTGCTCTCCTCCGTTACCGCCACTCACGAAGCACCACCGTCCACTGGGAGTAGCAGCAATGGCCCTTGGGCTGGCACTGGGAAATGGCCACACTTCCTCTAGCTTGGACCAAGACCCAAGAGTCGGGTCGTAGCACTCGGCGTCCGATTTGAATCGCCCTTGGCTCTCGGTGCCGTACCCGCTGACCACCCAGAACCTGCCGTCGCCGTCGCAGGACAATCCTTGACACTCGTCCCTCTCCTCCGCCATGGGTGGGAGAGCCCGCCACTCGTCCGCATCGGCATCGTACACCTCCGCCGATCGCAGAGCGTTCTTCTGGTTGTCGTGTCCTCCCACCACGTACACGGACGACGGTCCCACGGCTGCGCAGGCGAAGAAGGACCGCCCCATCGACATGGGAGCAGCGCGGCGCCACCCCCCGCCGCTGACGAAATCACAGACATACACATCAGGAACAGAGTCCAGAGTCTCGGGGTCCCAACCGCCTAGCAAGACCAGCTTTCCCGAGATCGGGAGCGCCACGCAATGACTAAACATGGGGATTCCACTGCAGTTGCCCCGAGTCGGCATCATCCTACGCCAGGTGTTCCTGCTTAGGTTATACACGCTAAGGCCGTACACGGGTGGGCAATGTCTTCGCCGGAGCCGCCTCTTCTCCTCTTGCTCCTTATCGTTGTCTTCAATCACCGATTCAACTTCTGCCTCGGCGGAGGTAATGGAGGTGAGGGCTTGAACAAGACACACAAGTTGCTCGGCAGTGCCCGTCTTCTGCCTTTCTCTGTAAAAAGAGGGATCATTGGCCAGGTTGCGCCACCTCCGGCAAACCGATTTCATCGCCAAATGGAATTGGTAGGGAACACGAACCAGGCAATCCATTGCTACTTCGTCGGGCAGGCCGGGAATCAAGTATTGCTGTTGATGCTGCTGCAGCAGCTGAATGTCTTTCCCTGCTCCTCCCATATTCTTTTGTTCTTTCTCCTGTTCTAATCCTCTCTCAGACAAACAATTAGGGTTCCTCAGATATTTCAGAGAGAGAGAGAGAGAGAGAGAGAGGCGTATAGAGGCAACAAAGGCGAGTTCTGTTAAAGGGTGTGTTAGGAATGGGTTGGAAGAGGAAGGTTAATTGGTTTGGATCTCTATCTAGGAAGGAAGGAAGGAAGGAGAGAAAGAGAGAGAGAGAGAGAGAGAGATTGATTGGAATGTGGAGTGAGGGAAGGAGGGAAGGAGGGAGGGATTTAAGTAGGGAATGAAAACTTGGGATGTGGGTTTCACTGGATGACTGAAAGCAACTAAGCGAGGGAAAAGGGTGGCCGCGGCCCGCGGAGTGCCGGGTGGGGTGGGACCGTGGGGGGGCTCACGGGCTCACCGGCTCACCGGCTCACTTGGATGACCACTGACTATTAATTAACCTGTTGGCTAAATAGTGTCTCAGAGCGTAGAAACTTAAAAATAAAAAATGGTGACAAAATAACTAGTCTAAAGCTGACCGGGCCCATGAGATGCGATGTCATGCAACTAACACAGCTTCTCGTATAATAAAATAATAAAAACAAATCACCATATACATGCATGATGCATGTAATGTAAGCCATTGACACTTTATGGATCCATCATGCATCCATCAATGGGACAATATTGCTTTTCACCTGGGTTTGGGTCTAGATCCGGGTCCGACTGCGTGGCTTCTGGCTTTTTGAGATGGGTTTTACATGGACAAAGCAAAATTTCTAACCCTGCTTAGTGAAAATCTTCAGTTCAGCCCTCCTAAATGAGCATTATCTCCATTTTCATGGATTCTGTTTATCTTCACATGAAGAGAATACAAACCAGAAAGTTCCTCATCACTCACTGTTATGGTCTGCTCTTCACACTAACCTCATAGTATATTTCAGTGAAACATTTTTTTATACTTGTATCGGTGTGAGGAGCGCTTTATCCGGGCGCATCCAAGTGAATAGGAACTTTTATTTTTATTTGAGAGTGTGTACTGAAATGGTCAGAGAAATCATAGAAAACAAGATAAACAGGAAAAGTGAAATCAAACTTGGGCAGTTGGGCCAACTCAAAGTTTTTATTTATTTATTTATTTTCTATGTTATTTTTAAAAGGGACATGGTGGATCCCTCCTTGAGTGGAGACAGGGGGCTGTCCTTTATATTCTATTCTTCTTATTATTATTTTTTTATTGATAGATCTCCTCTATTCTATTATAACAAGTGGAGCAGCAGCTTTTACAAATTGAAGATTTGTTGGTTCATTTAGATTTACACAATGTATAATTAACAAATGCACCGATCCAAGGTTCCATTTAGTTTTTTTGGTAGTTAGGTTCTATGTAGTTAATAGTGGAAATGGTGTCAGGCTGCTGAAATTGTCATTGTCCCATATAATTAAAAGAAGAACTATAAGCTAAACAAAACCTTCAGCATATGTTGGTGGTTTAGTCCAATTGGATTCTCAAATAGGAGAAAGGAAGGGAGAGCTAATTAGGGCACATCCCAGCTTTTATGGGGCACACCCTTTGTAAAAGGACCAAAAATACCCTATTAAAATGCACTGATTCATATGTAGGGTTTCTTATCTTCAAAATATCGCTTTTATGGGGTTAGGTTGGCGAAATATGAGGATTCTAAATTGGAATTGTTGAGGTTTAGGGTCTCATCCAATAATGAGTTCATGAATACAAAGAGATTTGGCAGAGGGTATTGCCCTTATTTGGGAGGATTTTCTAGACCTCAATATTGTGTTAGAAGATTCTATCTTCCTTTATTATAAAAAGAGTGTTAGTGGATGCTATGTTTATTCAAAGTTGTATTACTGAACATGATTCTAACATTTGGTAATGTACTTTTATGTATGGAGAACCTAAGAGAAGCAGCCCGAAAGACATGATATTAGAAAAGCTTTGATCAACCAAAACTCTCATAATTTTGATGAAAACCCACCTGATTGGTTATCTCTTTTATGATGCCGGTTGATTGTGTGGTTATAACATTTTCTGGTATCATGCCTTTAGGCATCATAGTTGAACAAAAAATTAATTTCATTAAAAAAAAATCAAAGGGTCTCTTACTGAGATCATTAAGGGTATGTGGATTTGTAGTGGAGAGTTCAATCTCAATGTTGGCAAAAATGATAAACAAGGGAGTATTAGAGATCAAAAGCTTTTCAAAACATCACTGAGACCATTCAGTAGGGGTCTGTCCTCCTTTATCAAAAATGGGATGTGCTCTAATCACTGCTCAAAGGAAAATTGTAGGGACAAAGCCACGCAGAGATCTAGTCAAGAGTGATCCTAAAGTAAATACTTAGAAGCAACAACAACATAATCAATGGTGTGCCAAACAAAAAAAAAAAATCCATTTAATGAATCACGTTTTTATTGATTATAGATGGAACTTCTCATGGTAGATGGCAGACTTTTTCTGAGTAATATATAATTTATTTTGTTATTTTTAGTTGGGTGGGAACTTGGGATCTCTTTTGGATAATTATTATAACCTTCAATTCTATCAAGATAACATTACATGGACTAGATAATATAAAATTACACATTATAGTCTAGTCCCAGTTTACAAATAAATAAATAAATGGTTAAAATATGGAAATGTAGATTGTATCAATGCAATAAGATTTGGAATTTTGGATCCTGGGTCAATCGATGGAGGATAGAGGGATTAAAAAAGATTGCATGGTCTAAAGTCATAATCATCATCATCATGATCTTCATCATTGTGTTATATCTATCATTAAATTATGGGTGCTTAAATCTTATGAATCAAGACGATAATTTAATATAGGCATCAAAATGTCCATGAGAATAATAATAAGGTTTTTGAAGTCTATTTGTTTCAACCATGGTTTTTAAAACCGATCCGGAGACCAAATCGGTCAGGGGTCTAGTTACCGGTCGAATGATTTGATTGTTCAAACCAAATTCTTGGTCCATTTTGACAAAAAAAATATAAACATTAAAAAATATTAAAAAATAGAACCTAGTTCGAATGATTAATCGCCCGATTCAGAGGTTCGCTGACCAAAATCAACGGTTTTGAGAAAATTCGATTTTTGGGGAAAACAAAACCAATCACCTGACCAGTTCCCGGTTTTCCCAGTCCGACCGTTCGGTCCAATCCGGTTTTGAAAACCAGATTTCAACATAAAAAATAGAAAGAAAAAATTTCAGACCGAAATATTTCAATTAAGAGTCCATTTGGTTGCACATAAAATGAAGGAAAACTAGTTGCATGCAAAATGACTGTGGAGAGTGAAAATTCCAAAAGGTGGGTATTAATTGTTGGAAACTGACTTTTCTTCTAATTTTCTATAAATCCTTTTCCAGGGTGGTCCTCTTGATTCCAATCTCGTAATACCCATATATGTCTCAACCATTTAGGTTTATTTCCAAATTAAGCCACACACTATAAAATACGAAATATGATTTGTTTTCTTATTGAATACTTTTCAATATTGATTTTCCTTTATTTTAAGTACAACCAAACACAGCCTATGTCTCCATTTCCTTCACTATAATTAAATGGGTGAACATTTTTTAATGTAAACCATTTTAGTTTTCTGTTGCCTTAGCATGAAAATTTTGTATTCCAACCCTTTTACAAGAAAACAAATGCTGAAATGCAGCACGCATTTTTTTTAATTCTCTTAATAGCAAAGGCTTCATTTCCAAATCTTCACTGAATATAAATTAAAGGAGACTGATTTCGGAACATCCCTTCTTTTAAAAGGAGCACTGAGCACACCCCTGATCATCATTCAAAGACATACTATGCTTTTGGAGTCTTGTAAGATCAAGACTGTGTGGTAAGTGGATCAATCTACTTGCTCTTAAAAACATATTTAAAGGCTATTTATCACACACACATACAAAAAAAAAAAAAAAACCTAAAGTTTTATTTGAAGTTTCTTGAAATTTGCTGTTTTTAGTCTTTTTGGGTCTTTTCGGGCGCATATATTCTGTTCTTTTCAACCTTTTATTATCAAATGGAAAAGACCAATTTTCGAACTTGACAAAACGTAGAAGACCGTACGGAAAAACTTTCCAAATGCCACCTTAGTCTATTAACTTGGGATGTGCCCAAATCACTCCACAAAATAGAACCTAAGACACAGTTTGAAAAGATTATAAATGCAAATATGTATAATATAAATATATATAAAATAATATATAATACAAAGGTTTTACATTTTACATATTTATATTTGTATTCTTTCCAAACTGAGCTTAAATTTCAAGGCGTAATTAGTCTTCAGCATAGAAAGATACTTAAAAAACCTAGATATACACATAGGAAGATAGAAAATAGAAAAAAAAAAAAAACAAAGAGAAAGGAAACCTTTCATTATTGACAAAATTACAATAGACAATAAAGAATAAGATATTCGTTCAAAGTGAATGGCGTGAGAAAGTGGCATGGCTGATGATGACATATGGAGGGAGAGAGAGAGAGGCAAATAGCATATGCCCATCATAATCATCATCGTCACCTACGTACATGACCCTCAAATTTATCTAATAGGAGTTTGTAACCGAGGCCAGAAGTGAAGTGGAGTGGGGGAGGGGGCGTGGGGACTTTGATGAAGTCTATCAAAGAGGACAAAAGTTATTAAATTCTTGGTCTGAGATATCTCAATAAAGAAATGAAAACAAAGTGTTCTTCTAGAAGCCTTTCAATTCTACAGTGTAGAGGGAGGAAAGGATAAGCTCCTAGGAGCTTCTAGTTCCATTTCTGTCTTTTGAAAGACAGCCGCTACTACTAGTCATTTTGGATTTTTGGGTCTTGGATGGGTTGGATTAGGGTATTGATTCTTCAACTCAGATTGAATTTGGGTTTTGCTGTCCTCACCCACCAGTCAAGATATTTTTACATATATAAAGGATACTTTTATAATTTTGTATGACTTTTATTCTTATAATCTTAAAGTTTAGGATTTCTTTTCTTATTTGTTTTGTTTTGATTTGGTTTTCTTTCATAATGTAAGAATTAAGAAGCGACACTTTGGGACCCATAAACCAAATCTCAATTTAAAATTAATTGCTCCTAGAGTTTTGGGTTTTCAAAATTTATTATAAAAAGTATTATAGAAAGATTGAGTTGGGTTAAGTCAGTATTTTATTTTGTTAAAACAATATTGGGTTGAAACCTTATGGGGTCATGTTTGATCAGTCCGGTCCGATTCAACAAAAAATATTAAGGAACTAGAATTGAATCAAACCCAAAACCAAACAAATTATTTCTCAGGACAATCGAGTTTAAGTCAGTTCAGAACTAGGTAAAAACTGGTTCTGAACCAACAATGAATCAGGACAGCAGATCAAGAACTGGAATTGATTCATTAGTATTAGACCTGTCCATGGGTCGGGAAATCCGTCAGGTTGGGATTGGATAAGATTTCAGTTCTGTGGGTTCGGGTTCGGGTCTAAAACATCAAATCCAACATTTTTTCAAATCGGGCTTGAGTTTTTTGAGCCTAACTTGGTAATGTATTATATAATATATTCTTTCTTTATTATTCTTCTCTTTTTTCAAGTAATAGTGAAGTTTTTCATTTTCTTTTTAAGTTTTGAGGTCTTTTAATGTAAATAAAATAATTTTTAATTGAATAAAAAAATATTTTTTTTTCTGAAGATGCACTCATGCTTGAGTTCAGGCCCAAACTTCAAGCTTTATATGAGGGTTGGACTCGGGCTCAAGACTTGAACCCAATAGTTGGGCCGGACTGGAACTCTGGCCTGAACATATTAATGTAAGACAAAACCGAACTTGTGAACAGATCTAATCGGTTCAACTGATTCAATCAATTCGGATCCGTCAGTCAGACCTAACCCATTAGAAAAATCCGTATGGAACTCAACCTATTGAAATCTCTATTTGGGCCCCCCATTACTTGACATGTTATATTGCTAATTAAATGCATCAAAATCCAAAAAGCAGTTGAGATTTTACCCCATTACTTTCATTCGAAGATCTAAAGCTAGGTTTGCAAAAGCATATTTTAACTCTAAAACCTCCATCTATTCTGTTAATTATCAATAGGGAAAGAGTCCATATGAGTAGTTTTCTTTTCAAGTCTCTTAACTGTGATGTCTAAAACGGTAAAAGGCCCCTTGAATCCATGCATTTCTAAGTGGGTGTCAGGTCATTGATATGAACGATTCAGTCAATCACTTAGTTATCTTTTGGAAAAGTATGATAGAATGGGTCTTAATTGGAGGCAGTCTTGGAATATTACCTTACAATCTTACTTTTTTTTTTTCTTCACTTTCTTTCTTGGGTTAAAATGATACGAAGTTAATTTTAGATCGTTCATTACAAAGGTGATTCTTAATTTAGGCTCCATTTGGCATGTCTTTTTGTATTGGCTGTTGGCTTTTTAAAAGTTTGACAGTTTGCATTTTAATATTTTCCTGTTTAATTAGGAAAAGATTTAGTTGCTAAAAACTGCAGCTCTGAAAAGATGTTGGAAGTCTATTTTGGGCTATTTTTTGGAAGTTCTATATGGAGTTTTTTGTCTTTTTTGTTCAACTCATCTTCATACAGAAAGATGCATGAACATATGTGCCTTAACTAAACGGTTTTCAAACTGCTAAGATTTTGATACAAAAGTTCACATAATCTTTTGACTGTTAGAGCTTCTAGAAAATCTTTCAAAACAGACTTGTCAAACCACCTATATTAGTATTTGAGGTCCAAATCAATTCACCCACATCTAATAGTGAGCTCTCATTTAGGTCTTTTTTTTTTTTTTTTTCATTTAAACTTTGAAAGGGTTATGATTCAAAGAAAGAAACTGATATGTGGCAAGATATGGAGAAGTTTTATATATTTGTGTGTGGGTGGGTGTGGGGGGCTGGGGCTAGTTTATGTAAAAAATTTTTACTGTTAAATGTTGTTGTCAAGATTACAGCCAAAATGGGGTCCATACCACTCTCTATTTGAAATAAATTTAAGGTAAGGAATTGACCTCTCAAATTGGGAGAGAACAGAAATTTCTCTGCTGCACTATTGTAGCCTTTGGCTAACATCCTTGTCTCTTAACCCAAATACCCTCGGGCTGTGTTTGGATTGGAAGAACCTAAAAGGGAAATACAGAAAGTTCTTAATGACTTTCACAAATTTTGTTAAGAATTTTCCTTCCCCAATTTTCTGTTTCTCTCTTATTTATTTTCAAACCAAACATAGCCTCAAGGTTTATGTGCATTTCTCCCAAAGGAAATGCTTAGTGCTTAGAATTACCCTTAACAAATGCCTGTGCAGTAGTGCCTAGTAGTGATTTTTCCCTCTCTACTGGTTAGATGCGGGATTGCAACTTGGGTTGGGCCAACCCAAACCCTATTGACCCAACCAGAAAATATAGGATGGGGTTGAGTTGGATTGAGAATTGGGTTAGGGATAAAAGTTGGAAAAAGCCAACCAAATCTAGATTTGCCACTGTGGTTGTGTAATAAACTTCTTTAAATGATTAAAGTAATAATCTTATATAAGGAAAATTAGTTTCGATCTCATAAATTTAGATTCTTGATTCCTCTCCTCACACAATAGTTCAACTTTTATAGGTAAGTTTTATGTAAAAAAATAAAATTGTGCATGATTTTTTAAACCCCAAACTTCACCCTTGGTAGAGGGGCTAACACTATAAATTTTATTAAATTTGTAAAAGTCGTAAAAGAGACACAAATACCTTAACCCTCTACAAAATCTATACAGAAGGAGTTTCCGCCATCGATGCCAGAAGCTTAAACAAAACCCTGTGACTAATATTAATTAATAATAGCTCTGAAGACCGTAGGGCATATGACTGATATATGTGGAAATTGGGATTCAGCAAGTGCCCAATCCAGTGGTGTAGAGGAGCTCCCTGCTTGACTCAACTAATGAACCCTATTTCACAAGACACTTCAAGATAATTTAAAAAAAAATATTGAAAAAGACCATTGGAGAAAAGAGTATGGACTATGCTACTATTTCACTTTTAGGCTATGTTTGATTTAAAGGAAAAAGTAGGGAAAGGAAGAGAAAGACATGAAAACCAATTAATGTAAGGGCTGTAAAGATTTTCCTACCTTTTTCTTCAATTTTCTACATTTTCCTTCAAATCAAACATAGCTTTAATTATTTTATTGAAAAAGTGGAATGCTCTGAAAGCAACTTAAACGAAATTAAATCCAGTGAACAGGACAAGAGAAAAAGTCAGTAGTGGAAAAAAAAACACCATGAAGCTTATTTCATAAAATCTTAATGTGTCATTGTTGATCAAGAAAAAGGAAAAAGTCAGCCTCCGTTTGCCTGTGTTGTATAAATTATCTACAAATGGCCGACCAGGCCATCTAATGCAATTCTAATTAAGCACGATTCCTTATGTCATGTGTAAAAATATTCTGTTTGATATTTTCATCTGTTTGGCTTAGTCATGATGGGACATGGAGAAAAAATGGACTTCACTCTACTTTTGAAATGGATTGAATTTGGATGGATTTCAAAAGCTAGACGTCTGTTTCATTTTTGGATCAAATATGAATTTATTTTATTATAAGTTACAGTGTTTTTCTTCTTCTCTTCTCTCTGTATATATATATATATACCTTTATCTATATTTTTTAGTTTCTTCTTTATTTTAAAGAGGATCAATTGGACACAAATTATGGAAAATCTGATGGATTTGAAAATTGAACTTGAAACCCGCTAGATTCAATTGTGTTTTGGAATGAATTTAGCTTTGAGTTTCTGATAATTGGATTGAACTTAGATGTGGCTGGATTAACCATATCTCCTACATGTATCCTGTTTCACCATTCTGCTCTATTTAATGCCATAATATCCATTGTTAAATTATGAGAACTTTAAAATTTGTCACTACTCAACCCATTGTTACATAATTTCAGCTCTACTTGCATGTCCACTTAAATATTGCTAAATGAAAGAAGGTACCATCATATGCACTTCTCAAGCTTCTAAATTTGGATCTTTCATGTAAAAGTTATTGCCTTTGATGAATGATGATATAAAGTCTTACTATATTTCACAATTCCACAGGGAAAGTGGAAATTTTGTTCACAACCCAAAAACTTTTTCTCCTTTCAAAAAGAAGTAACCCTTTGTACTATGGTGAAAAGGAGGAATACTGCTTTTTGTTGATTCCGAATCAAGTAGGAACATTGGATGAGCACATTGAGTAAATTTGCTCACACTGGTGATACCGGATTTGGTCAGTGCAAGGCCCCTTCATACAGCCTTGCATTAGGATTTGGGAATATTTCCTCATGAAATAAAGTACAGAAACATGAAAGCGTTTCCAATGCAACGCTGTAAAGGCTGTTTGAACCATTTGAACGGGTGTTGCACTGACTGACTGGTCCCATAAACACCTCCAAATTATTCTTGAAATCATGGTTTTTAAAATTGGATCGGACTGGAAAAACCGGAAACTGATCAGGTGATCAGTTCCGTTTTTTCTCAAAATTAGAATTTTGCCAAAAAATATTGGTTTGGTCAACAAACCACTAACCCGGGTAATTGAACCATTCAACGATTTTGAATATTTTTTTCATTTTTTTGTTAGAACAGGTCATCCGTTTAGTTCAAATGATTAGACCATTCGATCCAGGAACCAGACCCCTGACTGATTCATTGTCCGATTTGATTTTAAAAACCTTGTTTAAAATGATTAGAATTAACAAATTTTTAATACAGCTATCAGAATATTTATCGAGTGCTTAGTATTCTCACAAGGGTGTGCTTACCACAACTGAGCTTGCCGCTGCATGAGATATTGGTGGGTTTACTTAATAGCAAACCTGCATTCACCCGATCCATTGGTGGCCCGCATCAAACCTGACCCATTGGCATATAATAATGTAAAAAATTATTAATATAGTAAAATAGCCTTGGATTAAAATAAGACAAGTTGGATTGGATTCAGTGATTGATTCTATATTCCATTTAGTTGGAATGGGGTTGGAGTACTTTGAATCAGGGGTTGGAAAATAAAATTAAAAAAAAAAAAATTGTACTGAATCTAACTTTATTTTCTATCCCCAAATAGGGTCCTGGGAGGGTTAGGGTGATTTTTTCTTTTTTTGGTTGATCTTGTGTAAATGAGTTGGATGATGGATGAAAAGGAGGGATCCTATGAAAGAGTATAATTCAGTGGGACAGGATAAGGATCAAACCATACGCAGACCTATGAATAATCAATACTACTAATAGTTTGCCAACCCATTACTCACTTCATGAATTAATTAAATCCACCTAACACCAAGCCTCGAGCTTAAATAAATAAGGCAGCAGTTGAGAGCTCAAATGACTTTGTTAACAAGAATGCTTTTTAGGTTCAGTTTGGAAGGAGTATAGATGTATATAAAATATAATGTTTTGCATTCTATACATTTGTGTTTGAAATGGTTATCCCAAATTCAAGTTTTTTTATTTTTTTTATTTTTTTATTTTGAAGGAATTTGGCAAAGCCACTCTAAACATTGCTAAACCATGATTCAAAATATCGTAACGTTTCGGCGTATATCATACGATATGTATTGATTTTTAGGGTCATCAATGCATTGCTTAATTAAAGTAAGGTTACTATAGTGGATATAAACTATAAAAGAGTTCATATCATAACTAATTAGTGACAAATTGTTAAATAAAGAGTTTTGATTGATTGAAACTCTCAATACACAATTTGTTTACAGTGATATACTTTATGCTAAACCTAGGGATGTCAATGGGTCAGGCACCTGATGTCCTGAACCCAACCCAGCATGGCAAATGAAATGGAACACCAAAGCTGACCTAGACTCACCCTTCTAGTAGTGTCCCTCTACTCAGCCAAGGCTATATTTACAAAAGTTTCAAGCAACTATGCCAACATGTCAGGTTTGATATGCCGAAGTTTATCCATAGCCAAATCAATAACCTAGAGTAGCGATTCTTCCCTCTTAGGCATTCAATTGAGCATGGACAAAAAATTGGGCATGGGGGAATAAGAATTCAAAGGAAAAAAGAAAATTAAAGGGACCACTACCTAATCTCAAAGGAGAGCCAAGGGCTAGAGGGTTCATAAGGTCCACTAACAGGGGGGCAGAAGCTTGTGATGAAGATTCATAAGTCAACCGAAAGGATATACCTTCTAGAAGCATTTAAATCTCAATTATTTTCCTCCAAATTGGTGGTGAGTGTTCATTCCCATTATTTCTATTAATTGGCTTCCATGGTATTGATTCAAAGTAAACAACCAGGAAATTGATAATTGTCCTACATTTTGTCTGTTTTGTGAATGATGGTTGATGGAGAACGAATGCATCTTCTAGTAGGGTTGTCCTTTTCTTATTAATTACGTTTCTGTTTTGGCATGTAAAGAGATGCTCCACATCAACATAAAGACACAAAGATCAATTTGAAAAGTCTATTCTCATGCAACTCCAACTCAACTCAGTTTTGATTCTCACTGTGTAGCCAATAGAAACACTCCAATGCTGGATACTGTCATGGAATTTTACAGTCACTAACTCCACCTCTCCTGATCTTATGGTGTTTTATCTACAGATTCAATTTCAGACCCATTTTGTATTGATAAAATTTGTGTTATGTGAACAGTGGAAGTAATTATTTGATGTGATGTAATAAGATAATTTCTTTCAAAATTTTGTATAGATAATTACCAAATGTTTCTAGTAAAAATAACAACCTAAAATATCTTACTTCTGCAGGGACATTTTTCTCCACAACCTTCTGCTTTCCATTGCCCAAAAATTATATAGAACCCAGTTGATGTTGATTCTGTGATTGAAATTTGCATGCATGTAAATTCAAAGCAAAAATCCTTAAATTCTTTGTTTTTCTTTTCCCTAAATACAGTTTTAATGAGCTGGACTTAGATCTATAATGTGAAGATTTAATTTTAAAGATATATAGGGCTGTCAGTGTTGCCTCATTACTTGAGTACTCTGACTTTAAATTGAATTTGGATCTAAAAAATATCAATTTATAATTGGATTAAATCTTCTTCTTTGATGGGCACAATCAGATTATTTTGTATCTTAATTGGATCAACTAAGATCTGAGTCCAATAATTTTAGTATGTACATCATCATCATCTAAGCATTGTTTAAATTATATGAGATGGCTATATGAATCTTGTTTCGCCATTTCATTTTATTCAGTGCCATATTAAATTATGAACACACCCTTAAATAATTTCTTATTAAGTTGATTTAATATAATATTTTTTATTTTTTTATAGTCAAATATCATATTTTTATTAAAAAAAAATCACAAATTCAAGTTTCATGGAAGTTAACTTTTTATTAATCTTTATAACGTTTTATTCTTTTTTAGGAGATATCCTCTACATGACTGCCATCTTTCTATGAGAGTGAGACATTTGGTATTTTAGCTTGACTTTGTCTAAGATGATGACATTTACACTTTTACAGAAAGTGTCCAGAATTGGACAAGAAAATTTCAAACACATGAAACATCATAATCAATTAGCTACCCTGCCATCTCTTATTTCTACCGTTGGAGTAGCCCTCCAAGCAACGAAAGGTTTTTCTTTTCCTTAGTCAAAATATCCCCCCACCCCACCCCACTCCACCCACCTCATTTGCATCGAGCACCCAAATAGGCACCTATGTACAATGATATTAGTAGGAATTTGTCCTATTTTGCCTTTTTATGGTGTTCATTTTTTTGATTAGTGGAAGGAGGGAGTGTTAAGTTGGTTAATAGGAAAGTTGATAAATTTTCTCGCATTTACGGATAATTATTAGCCCACAATAAGTTTATTTTTCCATAATTATCAATTATCAGATAGTAAATAACTTTTCCATAAGGATGTAAATCGGGTTGGCCTAAGTTAATAGTTTACACTGTTCTGAACTCGTGTTTCTGGTTGGACTCATTGAAATTTTGATAAAATCCCAATCCTAATCCCCAAAAGTTTCATCCCTACTTTTCTATATAGAAGAATTACTCTTATCCGGAAAAATTGTTAAGACATTATTGGATAAAATTGCCCCTTCTATTAATAAAATTTATGGGTAAAAATAATCAATTATTTAACTTATGTGGATAAAATTTATGATCAGAAGAACACGGGAAACACTAACCCATGTAAATGGTTTACTAACAAACAAACATGGCCTTATATATGAAAGCTATTGTGTTTATAATGCATGTATATACATGGGATTGAGAAGAGATAAATGGTGCTAGTGATGTTTGGGATTTGTGGATTGAAGATCGGATTGAATTGAGATAGGGGTATATTTGAATCTGATGTGGAAAAGAATTCAAGAAGATTCAAATTTGATTTGATATGTGATGGAAACTAATCTGAATAAAATTAGCATAAAAATACTAAGTAAAATATATTGTAATTAAATAGAGAAAACTTATATAAACCCCAAATTTCATTTAATTCTAAGAAACTTTCAATTAATATTTTAAAAAGGATATTTTTAGATGTGTATATAATGGGAAAATCTATGATAAAAGAAAGACGTGGTATCGTAAGAGCTTTGATCAATCAAAGCATCCCATGAATTTTGATGAATGCCACATGATTAATCACCCCTTTTATGATATATACCGGTTGATTGGCTGTAAGTTTTTCTGATATCATGTATATTTCCAATATCATAGTAGAACCCGCATATATATAATTAGATTATATCATATCCTAATGAACTGAATCAAGCAACGTCCCAATTTGATCCAATAAATAAGTAAAACGTATTTTTTAAGTCCAATTATTGTTAACTGAATTTCTGAATCTGATTTTAAACAGATCAGACGATTGATGCCCAAGACTGGTGTCTGAAGTCAATATAATAATGTAATAAAAGCATATTTCTTCGTGAAAGGATGGAGTGTGGTCGCTGTCAATACTAATCTCCATGGCCGACGTCTCCATTCTCCGACCAAGAAACAGATGGCCTTAGCCATCAACTAGCGGCTATGCTGAAAGTCTCTATTCCATGTTTCTATTTACATGCAAAGAATAGGTCATTGTCTATGATTCAATTTATTCCCCATTAACAAATTTAAATGAGAGAGAGAGAGAGAGTCAGATCAAAACCTTATCCAGAATATATAAGAAATGCCCTTAATAATCTGTTGTGTATTTAATTGAACTTGGACACATATCGAGAATACACGTAATTCATTTAGAAAAATTCATGCAACACTACTCAATATATACTTTTTTAAAAATTAAAGAAGTATTTAAGTAAATAATTGATCTGATAAAAAATATTATCAAAAGCTAATTATTAGAACTTGTCTCGAGAGTGGTTTCTTATGTGTTTATTATACCTGTTCATGGGCCCGACCAATTTAGACTTTCACTGGTTATCAATGCAATATATTGAGACCCGAGTCCGAGCCTGGCCCGATCATCGGACCTCTATCTTAAGCCCAAGCCTGAAGCCCGAAATTACATTTGCAGATTTGAGTTTACTATAGGGTTGGTGAATTAGAAAGAGAGAGAGAAAGAGAGAGATCTGATCCCACTGTACTATAGATGTCTTCGACCTGATGTTGGGACTTGGGAGTATTTGGAACAGAGCAGAGCTCGAAGAAATGAGGATTAGTTGCTGGCTTGCTGCTATGTGGATGGAGCTTATAGAGATGTCATCGCCTTTCCGGTCACCGGATCGCTGCTTGAGTGTAGATTGTAGAAGAACTACCACCGTAGTCGCTGTGAAGGGGATTAGTTCGTTTGAAGTTCAAACAAAATGGAATGAGTTTGAATGAAAATTTGGACTAGGGTTAGAAATATTATATTTTTAATAATATATATTATTAATATAAAATATTGTCGGGCTGGGCCAGGCTTTTCTATAAAATCCCGAGCCCAGCTCGAAATCAAATCGGGCTTAGATAATAGGGCCCAAACCCGGGCCCACAGGCCTAATAATATGTCCAAGTCTGACCGTGATGGAAACCTCACTCAAGACATTCCACTCAAGTATCTTCCATCATCTCTAACAACCTTTACAGGTGTCATTGGAACTGCAATGGTTTTTAAATCAGAGGACAGTCTAACTAGAATACATAAGCAAGCTTTCTTTTAACTTCACCAAACTACCAACATTTAATCTTTAAGTGCGTATTTGGGAGGGTTTTTATGCAGTGGCTTCTCGCGTTGGAAGGTACTAAAATAAAATGAAAAGCCATGAACCTATATTTGGAGAACAACCTGGAAACATGAAAACATGTTTACATGAGCCATAAAATTGACTCTTCTGAAGCTGCTATCTCAATGCAGCTCAATCAACGTTGAAGTCCTTTTGGGCTTTGCATAAGATCTTACGAGTCCAAATCTGTTGTTCTTTCAGCCGAAAAAAGGGCTTTCCATTAAAGCTTCTTTTAATGGCTTCTTTAAAGGAGCTCAACCAAAGCATCAGCCCTCCCAAATGAGCTATATCTTATGCCCCACAAATGCCCTATAGTTGTAATTGAACACAGTAAAGACGAAGGTCTCACGAAAGAGAACTGAAAGAGGAAATTTTCAAATTTTAGCAGGAAATCAATGGGGATATATATTAAAAGAGAAATGAGATTTAACTTGGAAGCTGACAGTCGAAAGTGAGAAACAGGATTGCAACTCGGACATACTGGGAGGAAAAAACTAAGAAAAGAAAATGGATTTAAAGAATTGAAGATTATTTTAGATCCGAGAACATTGTTTTAGCACACTCATCTCCTATAATTCTAAAGTTGTGAACAGGGTCGATGGCTTCAAGAACAGTTTGGACGATCTGTGAATAAGGGAGACTAAGGTCATGTTTGGTTCAATTCTCATTCTTTCTCATTCTTACTTAATATAAAATTTTAAAATGGGCAAAAATAGGTAAAATGAGAATATTTCTATGAATCAAACGTTTTTTTTTTTTTTTTTTCTTTTCAAATTGACAATTGCCCTATGTAAAAGTACTTTTTGTAAGCGTTCTTTTGTAAAAGTACTTTTGTAAAAACGTTTTCACAAAAATACTTTGATAAAAAGTACTTCCGTAAAAGTGCTTTTGTAAAAGTACTTCCGTAAAAGTACTTTCATAAAAATGCTTTTATAAAAGTATTTTTATAAAAGTGCTTCATAAAAAAGTAATTTTACAAAAATGCTTTTATTAAAGTGCTTTTGTGTAAAAATACTTTTATAAAAGTGCCTTTATTAAAGTATTATCTTTTATAAAAGTGCTTTTATAAAAGTACTTTTACAATAGTCTGCTAGTAAACATCAGTTTTATAGTTAGAGTTTTCTCAAAGAATGAAAATGAGCAAAATGGGACATGATAGCTATCTCAATTTTTGTATTATAAGCTGATTTTTCATTCTAAAATGAATATGACCCATGACAGGAATTTTGTAACCAAAGAAAGAATTAAAAGAATGAGACCATAACAGTGAACCAAACATGGCCTAGAAAGGATTAGATTTGCAAATAAAAAAACAAACAAAGGTTAATATGAAATACCTTACAAGAATAAAGCAAAAAGAATAGTAGATGGTCTCAGGGTTGATGACAGTCTTACCGACATCCGGCACCGACGAGCGGGAGAATAGGTAGAGGTTATTAGTTACCGATGGTTTCGAACAAGGGAGACTTGTGGGAAGAAGGCGATGGATCTGTAAAAATAAAATAAAATAAAAAATGTCAATACCATAAGAAAAAGGGGAATAGTAGAGGTTATTAGTTAGCCGATGACGGGAAGAAATTTCTACCGATGGTTTCGAACAGGGGAGACTTGTGGGAGGAAGGCAATGGATCTAGAAAATAAAAAATAAAAAAATGTCAATACCAGAAGAAAAAAGGGAAATGGTAGAGGTTATTGGCTGGCCGACGACAGTCTTATCAGCGACAAAGGGTGGTTCTCTTTGGACCAGATGACGATAATTCTCCTCAGACCAAATGACACACAATTCCCTTCCTGCGCATTAGGGTAAAAAGGCATACAGTTCATTGAGGGTTTACGGCTCCACGAAGTACCGGATCGAACACCACGCGCTGACACATCAGCATCCATGTAGATGCCACATCGGACATGCGTTTTGGGTGAAATGACAGCCTATTAGGGGAAGCATGAATTAGCTGCTCCCCCCAACGGTTCTGGGCACGGAAATCCAGGCATTTACGTTTTTGGCGTTTTTTCAATAAATGGATGAACCAAACAGTGGTTCCATGCCCAATAAACGCCCATGCCTAGCTGGTACAAACGTGGCATTGTTTTTTCAATAAACGCCCACACTACCAAATACATACAAATTATTGGCATTCCAACTTAACTTTAGGTGATGTTTGGCATCAATGCTGTTTTTTGAGAAAACGTCACTACAGCAAATCAGAGAAAATGGTACTTCAAACAATACCCTTTTGTTTGGTACCGTTTTTTTAGAAGAAATGTTGCTCCAGACCATACTTTGGAAATCAGGAAAGTGTGGTCTAGAACAACACCAAATTCAATGTTTTCTCGGAAAACGGTGCAATGCTACCAATAATGTAATGATATAACATCAATGTGGCATCATCTTGGACATTAGATAATATAGAGCAATATTGAAAACATTGCTATTAGCACTGGTACCAAACAAAACTAGTGCTGTTTTCTCAAAAAACGCCTGTGGCAGCATCGGTTCCAAACGAGAAAACGATGCTTACAACTCCACATGCCCAGCATCGATGCTAAATAGGCAAACACCTACTTAATGAAGCATTTTTTGTTGATCATAAAAACAACACATAAGAATTAAAAGAGCATAAATTTAAAAGCAATTCTAGACTTAGAGAGTTGTCAAACCCCTTTTTCAATCGGATTCCCATATGTAAAAAACCCAATTTATCATCTCTAGCATTCCTCTAGGCTTGGTTTTGGGAAGAGTATAAATACAAATACGTATAGTGCGAAACCTTGTATTTGATCCCTTCCCAAATTGAGCCCTAGGTGTAAATCAACATTGACCCATACTGTTGATCCATTCAAATAGGGGTGTTAACGGTATTCGAAAATCCGATTTCGAATTTGAGATTTGACATAACCAAATTAAATTTGGATAATTCAAATATCTAATCGGTCGGGTTCAGATATGACCTGATTCGATTCGATAAATATCTAAATTCGACCAATTATTTAATTCTTATATATAATATAAAAAATTTAAATGTTTTATATAATTTATATATATATATATAATAATTAAATTATATAAATAGTTTATATATTTATATACTTTATATAAATAAAATATTTATTAATTACCTAAAATAATTAATTAGTTGAATTCAAATCAAATTGAATATTTAAATATTTAATCAAATTTAAATTCGAATATTAATTTTCAATATCCGTGAATCAAATTTTTTAATCAAATTCAAATTCAAATATTGTTTGATCTATTTACACCCTTACGTTCAAACTAGAAAGTCCGTCTGATTCATGTGGCTGAACTCTTAACTCATCTAATCCGTGGGTTCACCCTAAATAACCTGAATATTTAAAATTGAAGTCTGATCCAAACTAACCCAATTGCTAGGTCTATTAGGCAGAATCTCATCTTCAAAGTGTAGCTTTCATAAGGATAAAAGGGCATGCCCTAATTAAAGCGCATGTCTTAAAAGACAATTCCTCCATAGATATGATGTGATATCACTATAAACAAAGGTATCATGTTTTGTCTTTCTCCAAAATAGAAAGATGAAAGATCGAGTTCAATTCAAATGAGTGATTTTGCTCTCAATTCCCTAAAGCTTTATTCCATTTGGTGGTATCAAGTCATTGATCTGAGTTCAGCTGGAAAGTTGAATCAAGTAGACAGCAATCTTTTAGAACAGAAACTGGGTTTTTTTTTTTCAATTACAGACATCAACCCACTTCTTCTCTCCCCTGAATTTATCCCCTGAACTATTGGATTTTAACACTTTGCCCTTATTTTTAAGTATTAACATTATGTCAGCTAGTTTCATGGAATGTTCTTTTAAACATTCTTATAACTCCAATTTAACTTCATTTTCTGAAACCATTTTGCTATTTTACTTGTTTTCTTTACATTTTAATTCTCTTATATTTTTCTCAACTTTCTTTCAACAAAGTTCATCTGGCTGAGAATGCCTTGAGAACAATCTGTTCATCAATCTCTTGAGTACTTTATCCTTTCGAATGTTTTCATTTTCATCATTTTGATACTTGTTGTTGTCAGTCCGTAGAATCTAGAATGGGTAATTTAGTAAATTTACTTTAACCATCAACCGTGTTGGCAAGTCAGGGGGAAAAATGCTAGAATCTAGAAGTTCAGGGAGACTTACATGTATATTTGTGTATGTATGTATGTATGTATATACACTGCTTAAAATACACAATACACAAATTTTTTGGTATCATTCATGTCTTTTTTTTTATGTGATTAATTTAGACTATAAATAGGTCAGGTGACTGGTGTTCTAAGATCATACCAACTATCAAAAAGCAATTATCATACTGAATGTGATTTAACCATGGTTTTTAAAACCGGATCGGACTGGGCAGTTGGACCCGAAAAACTGGGAACTGATCAGGGGACTAGTTTCAGCTTTCTCCAAAACTGGAAATTTGCCCAAAACCGTTGATTTTGATCAACAAACCACTGACCCAGGTGATTAACTGTTCAAACGGTTTTAACTATTTTTTATTTTTTTTATTTTTGTTGTCAGAATTGTTCGATTCAAATGATCGGACCGTTCAACTTAGCAACCGAACCCCTGACTGGTTCAGTCTCCGGGTCATTTTTAAAAACCATGGATTTAACAAATGAATAAAATAGGGGTTAGGATATGGAGCAGTTAGATGATTTGTGAGTATGATATTATGTAATATAATGGCATATATTTCTTGTTCTCTGTAGTACTCCTAGGTGAGAGATTCCTCTTTGGACAAAGTAGGGTCACTCTACTACATTCATGAAATTAGATATATGATGATAGATGAATACAACCTTTTCAATCGGGCTGAGGAAATCTCCTCTATGCCCCTATACTTCCAGAAAGGACCACTGGTATTTTTGACCAGTGTGATTTGTGGGTCTAGAAAGTCATCTAGAAGGTTATAAAGACAGGAATGTGCTGCAATATTCTAATAGTGATTCCCTGAAAAAGGGCACCATGATCTGGGAACAATATCAAGAAGCATAGGCTCTTGCTTTTGGTTCAGGTCTTCTTTTTCCTAAAGAAACCCACAAATATGGTTAGATTTTTTATAAATCAATTAATTAATTTATCTTAAATATCCAATCAAAATTTAACCCACTTTTCCTATTTGACTATTTCATTTTTTATCCAACTCTAGTCTTAGCTGAACAAAGTATTCATTTTTTTTTCTCTCTCATATGATTCCTCATGACTCATGTCTGCATGTGCTCTGTCTGATATTGGTCCTCTGTCCCTCCTTTTTTTTTTTTAAACATTATTATCATGTCATAGTAGGATGAAAAGAAAGGGAAAGTATGTGGACTTCAATTTTTATCAAGAAATAGTGGACCCACACCATTAATTGAGGTTGGACCTTTCATAACTAGAAGACACCCTCCCTGTACTGTCTTTTTATGGCCAAAGACACTTTTCAGTACTCCACTTGGTAGTTCTTCTAGAAGCTATTGCCAAACAAGTCCTATCCATACTTTCCAGAGATAAATAGATGTTTGAACCCTGTTTCTTAACAATCCTAAGGTATGGTAATTGAGGTGTTGATTTAGTATGGGAAAAATTTCTGTATTCAATCCTCTTCCAATACCCCAAGTTTGTCCAGTAACCTTTTGTCAAATGTCAGAAACAATAGGCTTAACCTTTAAATATATGAAAGCTAAGAGAAAAAACTTTAATAAAATATTTATGAGTGTTATTCTAGACTCCATTTGAAATATTGCAGAAATATTTTTGCCCCTTTCACTTTGAAATAAAATAAAGCTCTCCTCCTGCATAAAGCAGACATGGTGCTTTATTTGAGATTTCCAATAGCTATACCCAAATTCAAATTGGTTTTGTTTTAGCTCTTCAATCACTTTAAAGCTTGCTGAAGTACATAAATTTGTGTTTGTGCAAAATGGGAGAAAAAGTTTGTCTTTACCTGCTGTTGATTTTAATTTTTAATAAAAAAATGGGTGTGAGAGTAAGCTCCATCATTTATTAATAATTAAAAATTTAAGATTTGGACTCTCAAGTTAATTGGTGAAGGTTTAAAATATCGATACACCTGATACGTATGAATATGCTCATTAGGTGTTTCGATACTATAAACATTTTTATTTTTACTTTTGGCTTTGCTATTTCATACGAGGGTTGGTTTTAAGGGCGATTAACACTAAAAAAATTCATTCAGCCACTAATATGATACGATATAATACGGGGCATGTCATATGGATACTTTAAACCTAAAAACCAAGCATTCACGATTAAATCTTGTTAGCTCTGAAAAGACAAAACTCTTGCTTTGTGTAAACATTAAGGAACCAAGCTGTGGGTGGAGCAGAGAACATGGCCTTCAATAATTCATGGTATCAAGGGGCCATTCCACTACCTGATTGGGCCCACTTACGAGGAATGAAGATAAACAAATGATATCAAGGGACCATTCCACTACCATTCCACTACCTGATTGGGCCCGGCCTGTTATTTCTTGGACTTTGACAATATTTCAGGCCCGCAGGTTTGGGTTCGGGTTTTAAATATCAGACCCGGTTATTTTTTGGGCTAAATTCGGGCTTTCTTAAATAAGTCCAAGCCCGGCTTGATATTATTATATACAATAAAAAACATTTATGTTATATATAATAGAAATATATAAATTATATTTATTTCTTAAATTGTTAATAAATATTAATTTATTAATAGAAAATACAAATTAATTTATTAATTTATTACTAAATTAATATAATATTAATTTATAAAAGTACACTAAAAATAAGATATTTTGTATACAAATCGGGCTTTGGGCTTTATAGACGGGCTCAGACTCAAGATCTAGATCTAATGATCAGGTTAGACTCGAGCTCAAACCTATACATTTTTTATTGATAAAGAGGCAAAGCCCGACCCGACCCAACCCATAAACAAGTCTATTCATGACAACTCAGCAATTTTAAAGAACAGGCCTTCCAGAACCTTCTAGAACCCCTATTATTTATTTTTTTCAAAATTGATTTCTATATTCATCCTATCTATCTGCTTTGTGGCCATTGATTTGATTCAACATAAAGTAAGGGGGACACATAGGCTGCCTGTCTATGTTTGGCCGTTTGCAGGTAAAGTATATCAAATGCACCATCTTCCATCTAGAAGGATTCCTTTTTCTTACTCTGTATTTTGACATGGAATTGATGGGTCCGGGTCTAAAGTTGGTCCAGACGACACGATGTGAAATCCGACCACATCAAGATCTTTATATAATAAAAATAATTTGGTGTACTTAAATCAACGTCTAGAGTAGCGCCTTGTTTACCATTCATGAAATAAAAAGCATATTAAATGCACCATTCTTCATGTAGAAGGATTGTCCTTTTTCTTACTCTCTATTTTGGCATGTGATTGATGGGCCAGGGTACAGTTGGTTCAGATGACCCGATGTGAAATTCCACCTTATCAAGATCTTTATCTAAGAAAATAATTTAGTATACTTAAATATCAACAGTTAGGAGACTGTTGAGCTATGCTATCATTAAAACAAGAGTATATAGGTGTGCTGGATTGCGTTTATGGTCAATCAAGGCTCAATCCTAATTTGTGGACTTAATGGCTTAGTTCACATTGAGTCTTAGGCCATTTCTAAGGGTGGATTCAAGTTGAACTAAGTTGAATACTTGATTATTTGAATTTGGCTTGGTTCAAAACTCACAAGTTTGAGTTCGGTTCGGATCGAGTTCGATTGCAAATTAAGTTTTTTCTAAAAATAAAAATATACATATAAAAATACTTTTTATTTTATATACAAAAAATTAAGAATTATAAAAAATATTTATTATTATACATATAAAAAAAGATATACATATAAAAATATTTTATTTTATATACAAAAAATAAGAATTATAAAAATTATTTATTATATATATATATATTTGTATGTATGTATTTATGTATATAATAAAAATTATTTATTTATTATACTAGGCTTGCGAGGCTCACGAGCCAAACTTCATTAGGTTCGAGCTCGGCTCGATTAGCAAACAAGTCTATATATCAGGCTCGAACTCAGTTCAAAGCTTGGTTTAAACCAAGCTGAGGCAAGCTTTTTATGAACCGAGGTCGAATAGCTCGTAAAAAACATGGCTCGTGGCCACCCCTAGTCAATTCTAATCTTGTCAACTCAAGCCTAACTTGCATTCTAATTTGATGCATTCAGATTGGGTTTAGGCCTGAGTCGGGTTTGGGTTGGTCAATGAATCTACTTTAAATGTGTATTATTAGGCTGTACTCGGGTTGGCCTTGAGCCAGATTCGAACTATCCAAGGACTAAGCCTGAACCCAGCCTAAAAAATAAAAAAAAAATAAAAAACCCAAAATTTTAAGCCTGAACCCAATTTGAGGACCAAAAATCCAGGCCCAACCGATATAAAATTTTGGACTGAACTGCTCCAAGCTCGAATTGGATCTGTCGAAGTTGCACCCCTAAAAATATGATTATTTAGGGTCTGTCTCGGGTCTTGGGTCTACCCATTGACATTGTATCATTCGTCTTCTACAGTGTGAGTTCCAGGTAGGAAATTAGTTGGTTCAATGGTCAATGTCTTGGGCTTGGGTTTTAACACAAATGAAGCCAGACAGCTAATCAGACTAATCTGTAATGGAACTACTTCTGAAATGGATGGCTTCATACCCGACCCACCTAATGACAACCGTGTCATCAGCTACAACAAAGCTACAAAACTCAAATCAAAGTGAGGCTGTTTTGTCTTAATAAGTTATGAGCTTCTTGATGAATAAAACTAATTTTTCTATACCCTTAAATTTTATCAAAACAAAGAATGATTAAAATGAATAAGCTGCCTATGCAATTCACACAATCTCAGCGTCTCGGCCCAGCCAAAAAAATAAAATAAAATAAACACTACAGTACAATAATTAATCTCTAATATTTTATTATATATTTATTTTATTTATTAATAAATAAACCAATAAGTCATTTCAGTTCAGTCATTTCAGTCATTTTCAAACAATCAATACATACGAGAAAAAAAATCAAATGAAGAAATACCTAAGTTTGCATGCCCAACACCAACAATTTCTAATATTGTTTAACTCAAAATATTCTATTAAACCCAGCTAATAATTATAATTTTGTGGAGTGTGGGCCCAAATAAACACCAATTAGGGTTACTTATGTCGAGTAATTTGGCTATATTCAGACATTATTGATCACCTAACACTTGTTCACATCATCATATATTTAAATGGGCAAACCAAAATAATAAATCTTGGAGGACAATTAACCCTGCATCTATGCAAACCAATATCTGTTTCTTTATTGCATGTTCAGCTGCATATAGGGCAAAGTTCATAGTTGATAATCACTCTCACCCATAAATAAATAGTTCTTAATTTAGATTATTTATCTACTGCCATGGTTTGAATCCAATGATGCAACCATTTTTTTTTTTCTGGGATTGCTTGGGCTTCTCAATTCTCCTAATTTAGGCCTTGAGTATGAATTGATGATTAATAATGATATAAATAATAGAAAGGTTTTTTATGATTAATAGGACCCAAGGTTCAAAGTATTGATATATATTGTGTATGATACATATTGGATTTTAAATTCATCATTAATATTCTAAATATCAAGGGTTTGTTGATTTCAACTATTTTTAAACATTAATAGATGATGTTGACATTTCCACCAACAAATTACCATCCAAAAATAATAGAATTTTGAAGGAATGAAATTCTTGATATGTGATTTATATGATCTTTGCGTATCGAGTGTATCAATGTTTTCAACCTTGATAAGACTCTTAACCCATTTCAGATTGATGTATAGGTTTCCATTCTTACACCATTCCTAATTGTCAACAAAAGATTTAAATAAGGGCGGTTCAGGCTTTGAATAAATGAGTTCATTTCCAATTTACATTGATTGTTAGTTAGAATTAACTGCATTTTATTTTGTGACAATTTATGGCTACTTTAAGCCAATTTGCTTCGATAAAGCATTCTTTCAACCATATTTGGTTAGTTACATTAATTGTGTTAATTGTGTCTGTGTTTTTCTATCCATTCCATAAAAGATTTAAAGAAATAAAAGTGTGCGTTCAGATGTTATAATCTTTTGTGCACCAAGATTTGCATCAGCCTGCATCGATATTTCTTTAGGTTTTATTTATTCCTTTTTGAAACCGGTTTAAAGGGGTCAGTTTAAGGCCCGGTTATTTTCTGAGTCAGTGTCTGACCCAATACAACCCCTGGCGCTTGGAGGGACGTATCAGGAAGCCATCAACACGATATGCATCGATACTTTGAACCTTATTTTGCACTTAAATCTCTTAATTTTAGAATAAAATGAAATATGACTGATTTGATATAAATGTATTGACCATATTCCGCCATAAGCCACAAGACAGCTTCAGGATCAAAATAATTGTACTCATAGCCTACAAAGCCATTGCTCTAATATTGACACAAGTCTTGTGAGCTCATATCAAACTACTTAGCAGAATTACTCTTATAACTGTGTCCCACGTGTCCAAATACGGCTGGTCTAATATATATAACCCTATATAATTGGGATAAGGCATGAAGATGATGATGATAATGATACAAGGCTAAAATTTGACAATTTACCATTATATGTTTCTCCACCACTATGCCTTGAAGTTTGTTAATGCTAACACAGACGTATCGCTGGTGAAAGTCAGGCACACCTGCAATGGAAATAAATTCAAAACATCACATGAACCGTTTTCTTTTTTTATTTCCATCACAAGTGGTGTGTCCATGTTTATTGGGGGTTGCAAGGAAGTGTTGAAACTTTGGTCACAGCAGATGTGAACTCCTCGGCTACAAATAATATTTAATTGTCCAAATTCGAATTTGAATCAGATCACATCAAGGCATTCCTAATTCCATCCTCTATACAAACAATATTTAATTGTTCAAATTCGAATTTGAATCATATCACATTAAGGCATTCCTAATTCCATCCTCTATTCTTAGGATTGAATATGTATTCATCCCAATCCCGTTCAATAATATTTAAACATATATGCTTATATAGTTATATCTGCATAAGCTAGTATGTTTTATTAGTGAAGTTGGTATTGAATCCAATGGATGAACTTCAAATTAAAATAATCCAATATGAACCAGAGGTACCCAAGATTTTAGCTATTTCTAATCCTTCCAAGGCCATGAGAAAACAAATGGAACTAATTAAACTTCTGCAAAAGAAGACATGGATTTCTCATATCTTCTTACAAACACAGCTTGTGGATGAATATAGTTTTGTGGCATTTTCATGACTTCACCACTTCACTTACAATAGAGTGATCCTTGCTAGAAGCCTAGAATTGAATTCGGAATCAGTCCATACAAAATAGTATTCACATCATTCTCACAGTCACTTGCAACCGTGCATTAAGAATATCTTTGTATTTGTATATTTTTATTCATGGGAAGATACTTTCATGGCTATGAATACAGTGAATAACATTTTGTGAGGACTGAATTCCATCTCCCTAGAAAACCTTGCCCCAATTAGATGGGTTAATTCGCTACAAGAATCTTGTTCCTTGTCATTAATTCCACTCTAACCCGTGTCATATCAATTATTAAATTATGGGCTCCCGGGAGCTTAAAGTTTTAGGGGGTAATTTGCCATTGTGAATAGTTTTGTTTTTTAAAGCAAAAGCAAATGCCACATCATCAAATTAAAACAAAAACAACTTGCCATGTAAGCAAAAAAAACATTTATGCTGATATGGCAGTTGTTTTTGGTTTTCAGAAAACAATTAAAATCATTCACACAAGTGGAACATCCCCTTGGTTACTGAAATATGAAGTATAGTGACTGATGTTGAGTTCTTGAAATAAAAAAAAAAAAAAAAAAAAAAAAGTGGGAAGAAGCCAAACGAAAGTAGGCTAGCCCTTTGCCCATGAATCAGAGATGATGATGAGATATGAACTCGCACTAAGCGCCTATATGGAAAGCACCAAATCTTCTAGAAAAGAAGATGCTAATTTGTTCTGTTTGCAAGAAGAAAAGGGAACCATGATAGGAACAAAACTTGAAAAAGGAAATGCAGAAAGCTAAAGGATGATGGGACCTCAAATGTAGTCCAGTGTAGTGTCCATGTGCTTGAGCTTGAGAAATGACCAACTCATTAATTTAGTTGGAAACAAGGCTTAAAAATATCACAATTTGTGAATCAAAACTGCTTTTGTTTAACAGTAGAAGCATCATTAATAAAAAGGGCAATCCAGTGCATGAGGCTCCAAGATTTGAGCCCTAATCACCCATGTACATACGGATAAATGACAGATGTACGCAACCTTACCCCTGTATATACGGAGAACTGCTTTTAAGATTTGAGCCCTAATCACCCATGTTGCGCTAAGAACTATAAATTCATATCACATTAAACATGCTTTTTTTCAACATTTTCAAACCGCCGTTGATCCGGATGGTTGGACCGTTTGGCCTGGGAACTGTTTATATAACCGGTTCCGTTTTATCCCAAACCTAGAATCTGGTAAAAAACCATTGACCAGGGCAGTTGAACTATCGAGCCGTTTAACGGTTTTTTATCTTTTTTTTTATTTGTTATCAGAACAGGCCGTTCGTTCGAACCGGATGGTCGGACTATTAACCCGAAAACCGGTGGCCAGAACAATTCCATTTCCAGATCATTTTTTAAAACATTGCTTTTTTCTTATCTAATTCATCAATTATCTGCAAAATTAAATTTTCTATTTACTGCACTTACTCTGGGTGGTCCAGCTGATCCAAGAAAATACTACAACTACAAATTCAGGATAATTTTACAACTTGGCTAGTTAATTGAAACCACACTTGAGCTATTCAAGAGAGAACTGGTCTCTCTCTCTATGCAAAAGTTAAAAATTAAAACTCTGAATTTTGTCCTTTCCACAAAACTAGTTTTGTTCAAAATTTTCCAGAATCCACAATTCTTAGTGAGAGAGGGAGAGAGATCAAATACACACTGTTTGATTCTTTGATCCTGACTTCATTACAGGGTCATTGGCGAAGTGGAGCAGTCGAGGAAGGAATGAGAAAGCAGACATGGATAAGAAGTTTGCAACACAAAAGACAAGTCAAAATCATCAACAAGGACGTCATCTCTCTCTTATCTTCAAGTTGGGGACAACCCTTCACACAACGAAAGGTAGTCTGGACATTAAAACAATCCGCCCCAAAGTCAATGCATATTTTACTACTCCATAGTTCATACCTAGACTAGTGCACATTTGCATCAATCTCTAGTCTTTACACACTTCCACAATTACATAGTCTATCACGATGCCGTAGTGCACTGGCTCACTTTTTTAGTTATTCTTTATAAAGAGACTCGTTCCACTTTCCACACAACAGATGTCAAGGCCTAGTACTGTTCTCACTCAGTATTTAACTATTTATCATAAACTCAAATGAGCCATTTCTAAACAAAAGATTGGGATAGAACCAAAGGTTTTAAAATTATTGTTGATCTGGATGGTCCGACCGTTTGGCCCGGAAATCAGTCAGGGTACTGGTTCCGTTTTATTTTTCGTAAAAACTATTGAATAGATCACTGACCCACTGACCTGGGCAGTCCAATCTTCAACTTGTTTCATCTAAATAATGGTTTTTAGCCTTTTTTTTATTTTTTAAAAATCACCATTCATTAATTCGTTCGAACCAATGGGTTTGAACCACTAACCCGGAAATTGGTGGCCATAGCAGTTCCAATTCCGGAACAGTTTTAAAATAGAACAATTCATTGTCTAGTGATTAGATTAAATTTATTATCTCCCTTAATAATTTTATTAAATTTTAAAAAGAGAAGGATGTCAGTTCTTGACCCTAATTAATAAATGCTTTCACCCTCCTCCATTATTTATTAGCTAAATGCGATGCATATATGTATGCATGTATATATAAGCTAGTATAATAAGATTTAGGTTTTCACACGCAAAAGCAATTTGTCTTCATGCTTGCACAAAGCGGCTCTCTGAAAGGCTCCGGGTGTTTGGTCTTGATCATGTCATGTTCATGGATGTAACAAGTATGACTTTTGAGGGAAATTAATCTCTACTCTCTACTAGAGTATTTAAAATTGCTTCTATAAGTATCCATCTTATGCCCCATTTGTTTTTCGGTAAGTCACTTATCCGGGTGTAAGTGTTTTTCAGGGAAAGACTTATTCGGATAACTGCATTTACCCATGTTATTTTATTTTTCATATAAATAAGGCAATGACAATAAACTTTCACCGGTCTCCACATAAACCTGAAAATCCCCCCTCTCAAAATCCAAAAAAAGAATGCCCCCTTAACGGTGTAATTTATATTTTGGTATCAGAGTATTTGGATAGTTTACATATAAAAAACAATAGTGAATAAGGTTCAAAATATGGCAATGTATCAATACACGTCTTAAGTATGATTTTTAAATCCACCGAGATGTTATTTACATGGATTTCAGGAGTGTTTTTGTGTTCAAATATAAGAACCATTTCCAACATTCTTCACCCTAAAACATCAGCCTGAAATCCCAGTACTTTGAACCATGATAGTGAGAATAGATCCTTAATATGTATTACAATTTGAAGCTTTGGAGGTGGAGGGATGGCCACCTTAAAATTTATTAGAGGTAAAATTGCTCTTACATGATTGGTGGGTGGGGGAAATCCACTTGGCAAACTTAAGCTTGACAAACCTTTTTGTTTGCTCCTTACATGATAAAGGGCTCCATTGATGGACATCTAATCGAGTAGAACATCAGCCTGAAAAAAAAAAAAAAAATCGAAGTCTTCATGCTGGTTACAAATAGGGGTTTCAACGGTATTCGAAAATCCGATTTCAAATTCGAGATTTGACATAATCGAATCAAATTTGAATATCTAATCGGTCGAATTCGGATATGACCTGATTCGATTCGATAAATATCCGAGTTCGACCGATTATTTAATTCTTATATATAATATATAAAATTTGTAAATGTTTTATATAATTTATATATATATATAAATATTTTATATATTTATTAATTACCTAAAATAATTAATTAATCGAATTCGAAGTCAAATATTAATTTTCGATATCCATTGGATATCGAATCAAATTCAAATGTCAAATTTTGTAATCGGATTTGAATTCGGATATTACTTGGTCCGTATCGAATTCGATCCATTTACACCCCTAGTTACCAGACTATAAGTGGAGTGCTTGGAAGGTTACTTACGTCTTTCATGGAACGAGTGAAAATAAACTCTAGATGAAAACCCTTTTTTTGCTTTTCTGAGGCTAAATCTTGGGTGATGGGGAGAGTTGTTGGGTTGTACACATAACCCCCAAAGCTCCTTTATTTATTTTGCCTATTCCAGTTAGGTGCTATTAGGTGCCACATAAGACATGAAGCTTAAAACGCTCCCTCGGAGCAAGGAACACAAAAAAGACATTTTCACTTGAAGTTAATTTAACCAAAACAGAGAGAAAAACCGAGACACAGTTTAAAACAATCCAACCAAACAAAAGGTAACATTAGGTAAGGTTGAAATGCCTACATGATACTGATGTTGAATAAAAGTGCAAACGATTCTTGAGAAAACTATCACGATACCAAACACCACTCTATAGTATTAGATAGATCCAGGGCCTCATAACTTGCCACTTGTCCCATTTTAGCATCAAGATCCACAATCGCATTGGCCCTATCTTCCATATCAGCTTCATCAAAAATCATGTAAAAAGGATTATAACCATCGTGCTTTGTTTCATTTTATTGGAAATTAGAGAAAATTAAGTATCAGATTCACAAGTGTGAAAATGGTGGAATTATCAGTTGTGACTTAAGAAGAAAGTAAGAAACCAGAATGAGTTCATTTCTTTTTCAACCTCAACTTCGTGGGAGGGGAGGCGGCCTTAAATATAAAAAACGTTACATTTTGGAGATTTCACGATTCCTAATTTCCATTAAATAACTTTATGCCAAACATCCTGAAATGACCTCATTTCTATCTTATCTAATGGAAATTTCTCTACTTTAAATAGTAAATTTGGGCCTTCTATATTGGCCCGGGGCCAGAATGAGATCATTTCATTTAGGCCTTATTCAAAGTGCCTTGGCTGTTTTTTCTATTGTACCTAGTGGATGAGAAATTATTCTACTGTACTGATCAGTATTCAAAGAAACCAAAACCGTCCAAAGGGTCAAACGGAAATTTTCTTATACCCTAATTTTCTCTGTAGATGAAAATGAGTTTTATGGGGTGACAGGTGAAAGATCAATGGCTCCATGGAAACAATAGTGTGTCTTATTTCACATATTATTAGCATAACCTTCTTTTCCCAAGCAAACTGATTTTCCTTGAGTAAGACGCTTAGAAAATTTTCTTTGAGAAGATGGTGAATGGGTATGCCTTTAAGACAAAAAGCCTAGTGCCCAACTTGGTACAGAAACCAAAGATTTTACACGCACAGAAGCTGATAAAAGCAAGATGGGAACAAATATAACATTGAACCATTAAAGGGTAGTAGAAATACTTCACTTATTGGTGAACTAGACTCTTTTCCAAATGTGTGGAGTGTGTTCTTTGCATCTTGAATTCTTGATTATTGTAGTTCATTTTGTAGAGCAATTTTGTATGAAATGGACTGAAGGTTGGTCAAGGATGGACCATTTGATCTAGAATTTGATTGTTCAAACTTCATACAAAATGGTATACCTTAAAGATTTCCCAAAAGACCCAATCAATCCAGCTAGATGAAATTTTTATCTAATAGTGGGCTGCCAACATTCAAGCTATATATATTGCATAAATCACCTGACCTTCCATATATGTGGGTATAAATCAATTTCAGTACCTCCAGCTTGTTGAACGGTGTTCAATTCACTAAACACTAAGGGATGTACAGTTTTTAGACATGATTGCTGGGGCATGTCTCTATCCCTTGTTTTGTACCAGACCATGCTTGTCAACTGGCTATGCTGAATGTTCAGGAGACTTTACTACCTCGTAAACAGCTGAAAAATCATGGTCCTCAAAGCCCATGCTTCTAGCCTTCTTGAATGCCTACATGACAGAAGAAAAAGAAAAAAAATCATGTGTCAATCATCAAGTAATTTCCATATGGAGACCATTTGTGCAAACCCTTTCTCAGAAACCAGTCATGTAACATCATTTGGGGCAATTTTTTTTATCTTTACAAGGCATATCTACTCTTCCACAATGAATCAAACTGGCCCCAAAACAGCAAACTCATGTAGCTTATATGGGCTGACTGCAATTGACATACATCAAAGTTAATAGTGTCAGAAATAAAATTGTTTATAATATTTTTCCATGCCTGCACGTGCTTAGATTGATCATATTTAAATCTTGAATGATCATAAAAGGCAAACCTAAATGGTTTGCAGAAGATAAGCTCAAGAATTTCAGGATTTATTTAGGGACATTACATAGGTACTCATAACTTCAATTTTTTTGCAGCCCAAAACAATGGAACGTAGTGGCACAGGTGTAAAATATCAACGATATTTGCCGGAATCTCCTCATTTCAATATGAGCAATACAAACCTTTTTTTTTTTTTGGAAAAAGGTTAAGGTCCCTGGCTGGGCACAAGCAAATATAATACATCAAGATTACAGCTCCCAAAGACTTCTAAGCCTCAGCAAAGTCACCAAATTATGTTGCTGAAGACCCTTAGCTCCTCAAGACTTCCATCCAGTGGGTACCTGCTCCATAAGGGCCATTTTTTTTTTTTTTTTGAAAGATGAAGTTTGAGGCAGGAATGGGTTTTTAGGTTTTACAACCCATACAGGTACCAGTAGGGTACTACAATATTATGCTAAATCAGACCATCCCCAACCCATACATTGAATTTACTAAAATACTCCTAGTGCTTATAAGGCATATGAATTTATGTGAATTTAATAATGTTTTGAATCTTAAGTGAAGGATAATTGATAGTTTATTTTTTTTTCTACATTTTCAATCAAATAATTAGAAATTTGATGTTTATTCATGTTACTTTGCTTGTTTATTGCTTATATATTACAGGAAATTAGATGCAAGTTCTGGACCTGACCCACCCACCTTCAAATGTGGGAAGGGTAGAGTTTTGCGTTTTCATGTGTGGGGAGGGTTTGGATTCAGAAAATCAAACCTGCTGTGGACTTTGGGAAGGGTATTGGTTGGAAGGTTTGGAAAGCTAGGGAGGATCTAGAATTTACAAAACCTGCCCATTGCTATCCCTACATATCTCCGATACATTGTCAATATATCAGAAATATTTCAAATTTCATTGATAAATAATAATTCAAGCTTTAAGATTTCAGAATATCATTGAAATTTCCAATATTTCCTTAAAGTCATCAAATTTTTTTTAAAATCTTTTCCTAAAAGAACTAATGGTGATCCTATGATGATTAGACGATTGGCTTACTATGAGAGAGAGAGAGAGAGAGAAAGGAGAAACGACTACATATGAGGATTCACAGAAATAGGGGTCTGGAACGGCATTCCCCTATTTGAGGGAATGGTCATTCCCTCCCTCTCCCTTGGGAATGAAATCCCACTCCAGCTGATTCCAACTCCCATTCCGATTCCTGTCTGAACCAAACAGGCTATGGAAACAGACCATTCTGATTCTGACTATAAACCAAACGGACCTTTAATTTCTACCTCCCTTTTTGTTCACACTGATTTAAATCAAGCAAAATTTTAAATCCAACAGACGTTCAAGTACCCATTGATCACACTGGAAACATGTACATGCACCAAATTAAATTTCTAGATAAAGATGAATGAATATTTTTTTTTATTTCTTTTGAACGGGGGTAGCCCATCCCCCAACCCAGGTGCAGGCAGAATTCAATCCAAGTCTCCGCTACAACCAGCAGAAGACCTTACCAACCAGCTAGCTAGCACCTTGCAAAGATAATTGAATGTTAAAATGAACTAATGAGTTTTTTTTTACTCCAAATATATAATTTAGATGAGTATATTCTTATACAATTTAATTTTGAACATATTTTTAATTCGCTACAAACTTAAGGCCCTTTTCGTGTAGTGTCACTTTAATAACTTAAATTTGTTCTTTTTTTTTATGTTATTTGGCATGACCTAATTTTTCAAAATGAAAGTGCATAATATTGAAAATAGTATGTTGTCACGTTCAAAAAGTCTGTTATCTTATTTATTATTCAAAGATAAAAAAATGAGGTTATTTCAAAGTAACAAGTTTCCAAATAGTTTTTGTGCCCCTACACCCCCAAAATAAATAAATTAAGTATTATACCTCAAAATAGTCCAAGATAAAAATTATTAGCTCTCTATGTAGCATTATACTTAATGATATTAGATATCATAAAAATATCTGAAGTTAAGGGCACTCTCTAAGACAAAGCACATAAAGACTTGGGACCTTAGGATATTCCAACAGATATTTGTAAATGTAGGCAACATTAATTTATCATCATTAATTATGACTTTCAAAAGGCTTTAAGGAGGCTGAAAATGCAAGTGGCAATGCACAATCATGGAATTAGAATTATGATGTAGAGAGTGGAAATAAATAAAGTTTCAGAAAATCAATTTGACCCATTTTTAAACAAACAAACAATGAATCCAGTCTTACTTGGGTCCTTGGGAAAGAACTGACAAAGGAGAAAAGAGAAGACTTGAGTCCCTGATCCATATTGCTTAGATGTCATATGAACAGGTAAGGGCCTCAAAATTTTTTTTTTTTTTGGGTATTATTTAATAAGGCATTTTGACAAAAATGTTTTGAGTCTTTTGACACAAGGGCATACCTAAGAGCGGTATTTAAAGTGAGAGGGAACAATCAATGTAGAAACAATGAGTTTTCAGTATGCCAGAGGTCACCTTGTTTCAATTATGGATACTTCATACATGAAGACGACATCCCTCTATCTAGGTTGTTCGTGGATGGATGATAGTTTTGATTAACTAGTTACAGATGTCAAAAGAGAATTTACAAATGCAAATCTGAATTCAAGAAAGGTTTTCAAAAATCTTAATGTTTTAAATAAGCATAAATATAATTTTTTTATCAATAGCCGAAATTCATCAACTTTACAAAAGAATAATTACAGGATTGGGAGAGGTAAACTGTCTTACCACTCCACAGCAACTATGCAATTACAAATAAGTAAGCAGAAATATAATTCTCCTATAAAGAAATAAAAGTAAAGAAAAAGTTATTATTAATGAAAAGGGAAATACCCAAAATCAATTATTTTCAGTACCTTTTTTCTGATTATCTATAACAAGTGATTGAAAAGGATTTTTCCCATAGAATTAGAGTGGAGTGGAAGAAGGAAATGCCTATATGTAAGTATTGTTTAATCAATGGATACCGATCAAACTAAAAGAAGAAAATTTTATGTGATAGGTATTAGTTTGGTCATGTTTTATGAAACAAAATGTAGGAAATAAAGAACCAAATTTACTTTAAAATGAATGCAACTATGATCTTTCCAAGTTCCAACTAAATTCAGCTACATGAATCCTGTTCCGCCAAATGATTTTACTCCACCTATTGCTGAAAATTTTCCATTTAAAACCTGAAAATTCTTTCCAAAGGCATACCCATCTGACTATATAGCTAATTTGACTGATTGCTGTAGTCATATAGATTCACTAACGACAAACATATTAATGAAATATAAGATGATACATTTCAAAAGAGGCACAAATGTAGAAATTAAAGATGAAATATTTGTACTCAAGCATAGGAATTTTGTATGTTATTAATTTCTCATTTTGGGTGTTGAAGTTGGATTAGAAGGTTCTTTTCTGGGTCTAAAAGCTCTTTCTTTGCATCCTAATACTTTCATACTATTTATGATATCTCCTTTTTCACTTGCTTTATATTATCACTAGGGTGGGTACGTGACTTATGTTTTCACCTTGGCAAAATCTTGAAAGTGCCTGTCTCTGTTCAGAATTCAGATAAAGATATAGTTGAGAGCATACCTCATTAGATGCAGCGGCTACAGGCATTGATACTGCATTTTCATCCCCAAGGGCAAGGGCCAATCTCATATCCTTCTGCTGATGCTTTAGAGGAAAAGCAGGGGGGTAATTGTTCTGTGCCATAGCAGGTCCTTTAAGCTTGAACATTGGATTAGCAATGGCACCAAGGTCCTACAACAGAGGGGGAAACTATTGTTGGATTTAACTTCATGACAACTAAAAATAGCATAGTATCTACTTTCTTACCAATACATCAAGAAGGGTTTGCTGGTCCAGTCCACTTCTGTCAGCCAGGACAAGTCCCTCTGAAAATGCATTCATCATACTGTACAAACCCAAGCACTTAAGTTTTAATAAATGAAACTTTACCATCCAAATCTAAGTACATGTTTATGCACTTGAGTTCCCACATCAGATTTCTTCTAGTCAGATATATCTCTAAATCTTTGGTATGCAATAAACAGCACAATTGCACACCACATCAAAATTATCTTTCCACTAAGATATATCTATCCAACTATACCCTGAAGCATAACCTAGAATAGAAAATAGCTTACTGTAGTAGACACTAGATGACAATATGCTGATGGATGTTGAGAGTGCTTAGCTGCAGTAGTTCTGTCCTTACTCAGAATAAGAGTGGTGCAAGAGACAAAGAGTCAAAACTGGAAACTTCTGAATTTTAATGTAATTTTTATGATTTTGAACTGTGGGGTATTTTGGTCAATTTACATGTTGGTGGAGATGGGTATGGCCTAGTAGTTTGATTTGTCTGTCCATAGCTAGTTTTTTTTTAAGAAAGTAAAGCAAATTTTATTAGAGTTAGAGTTTTCTTATGATAGTGACAATTCTGTAATTCAAGTGTGTGTAAAGTGCAAAAGCATGGAGACAGATATTGGAATGATTTTTCAGTTGTTTTTCTTTTTTGCATATTGTGCTTGTGGTGAATGAATCCCAATGCCTTGGAAGTGTTTTAAAAGGTGCATCTACACACAAATGAGGCGCATTTTAAGGCATGTACCTTACCTGAATCCAAGCAATGCCCCGTTTGAAAGGGCACGTGCCTGGTGTGTCTTGGCCTAACTGTGACCTTTTATAAGTTTTCTTTTATTACTTTCAGTACATTATTTATGTTTTTTACACTTTAATTGGTCTATTAACTTATAAATTACTTTTATTGGTGCTTGTGCACTAGTAATGGTCTATCAACTTTTAAAAGAAATAAAAAACAAAGACCTTTTGAATACCTAAAGCCTAGTTATTACAGATAGGATATCAAGCAGCAAAATTTCCACTAAAAAGGCAATAAAGATATAAATAATTTTTTATCCCTAGCCCCAAAATAGAATCAAAATCAATAAGAAATTCAATGGCAAGCTGCAAAATCATCTCTTGGAATGTCAGAGGTCTTTCCTCAGATTGGCCATTGGTTCCTTTCTGCACAAGTGGCAGCCGGGTATTCATTTTCTTAAGAAACAAAGCTGCAGCAGCCTCGGCTTCCTTATGTTGCAGTATTTGGGGTGGCAAAAGCTTTGACTGGTGCTACAAGTCTGCAACAGGTTCGACAGATGGCCTTAAGATTATTTGGGACAACATAAACGCTGCAAAATTTTCATATTGGATTGGTGGCTTCTCAGTTACTGTTGAGTTGTGGTATTGTCACTTCTGTCTATGGCCCTAACAAGAATGCTAAAAGATACTGAATCTGAGAAGAACTTGATAGCATAAAAAACAAAATGGTCTCTTTCCTGGTATATTGGAGGAGACATCAACATTGTCAGATTTACTTTTTGATAAAAAGGGTGGGTCTAGAATCACCTCCAGCATACAAGGATTTGCATCTTTTATCAACAATCATGAGCTCCTAGATCTCCTCTTGAAGGGTACCAATTATATACTTGGACCAATAATTAGGAGGACCCTACCCTTGTTCAGCTTGACTGCTTCCTTATCTCTGCAGACTAGGAGGACCACTTCCCTGCCTCTCATCAAGAAGTCCTCCCTGTCAATGAGCCATTCAACCTAAAAGCTTAAGCTGTTAGATGAGGTCCTGAATAGGTTTTCATTCTCTAACATGTCCCTTCACACAAAGGCCCATTGGGCTTGAAGCGTGGACAAGCACAGTGCCACCTACCTTGTGCTGAAATTTAATTAATTATAATGGCAGCAATGAGGATCGAATGCTAGACCACTTGGTCAAACAGGGTCTAATACCATGTCAAAGAACCATTCAACCTAAAATCTTAGGCTGTTAAGTGAGGTCCCGAATAAGTTTTTGTGCTCTAACACTCCCTAAGCCTCTTTCTGATCATTCACCCATCATTCTGATTGAAGGCTCATTCTTAAGAGCTCCTGGCCCATTCCAATTTGAAAAGCATTGGCTGGAAGATGGCTTTAAAGAAAAAATTAAGAATGGTGGAATTCCTATAATGTTCAAGGCAGTAGCTCCTATATCCTAGCTAAGAAGCTGCAGTTCCCAAAAGGGATATTAAGACATGGAAGAATTCCAATCTGGTCTCCTTATCAAAACAGAAAGAAGATTGTTTAAAAACTATCCAGGAAATTGACAAAAAAGAAGAGATACGGTGTATTTCCCTTAGGAAAAGCAATTAAGAACCAACATAAAGAATCTTTTTGACTCAATTTCCTACAAGGAGGAAACCAAATGAGGACAGCAGGCCCGCACGCATAACATGGCTGAAAGAGGGAGACAACAACACAGCTTTGTTTCACAAATTAGCTAATGCCATAGCAAGAGCAAATCTGATTTCAAGAATCAGCTGCAATGATAGGCTGGTTGAAGACTTGGGTTCTGTAAAGAACACTGGTGAATTTCTACGAAAACCTTTACAAAGAAGAATTGGCAAAGAGGACCACTCTTGATGGTTTGCAGTTCCAAAAAATCTCCACTATTCAGAAGGCAGCTCTTGGGGCTCCATTTGTAGAAAATGAAGTGCTGGAAGCAATCAAAAGCCTTGATGGTGATAAAGCACCCAGGTGTGTCTTCAGCCTCGACTTTTAGAAGAGCTGTTGGGAGACCATCAAAACAGGTTTGATTCAAGCTCTAGCTAATTTTCATAGCAATGACTCGTTTGAAAGATGTCTAAATAACACCATGGCTTTAGTACCGAAAAAAGGGGGCAGAGGAAATTAAAGACTATAGGTCTATAAGCCTTACAAGATCCTTGCCAGGGTTCTGGCCACCAAATTCAAACAGGTGTTCCATAGTACCATTTCTTCCCATCAAGGAGCAATTTTGCTTGGTAGACAAATCCTAGATGGTATTCTTGTGACCAATGAATTAATTGAATCAAGGCTGAAGTTACGTGAGCTGGGGATTTTTGCAAGCTAGACTTGGAGAAGTCGAGAAGGCTTTTGATCATGTGAATTTAAATTTCCTTGACTCTCTTAGAGAGAATGAACTTTGGCAGCAAATGGAGAAGATTGATCAAAGTCTGCATTACTACCCCCACCTATGCCATCTTGGTTAATGGGGCTCCAAAAGGTCACTTCAATAGCTCCAGCGGACTAACACAGGGAGACCCCCTCTGCCTCCTTCTATTTATTTGTGGCAGAAGCCTTGGCTACACTAACTAAGAAATCTGTGGAGGGAAGACTCATCTCAGGTTATCAAATATGTAGAAATTTCCCAAGTATTTTGTTGGGATCCTATGCAACTCAATAACCTCTTTGAGAGGGTACTCTCTCCTCAACATTTATAGAAGAAGGGAATGAAAAAGCATGCAAGACAACTAAAATATTATTACTAGCTTCTCCTATTTATAGTTGAATTGTATCAAGTTTACATTCAGTTTGAAAGTTACAGAGTCTAACGGTCTTGATTCTCAGGTTGTTGAACTGCTATAATCTTCTGCTGATGTGGCATCTGTTTTTTTGTTTTTTTATCAGCACCAGGAAAGAATTTTATTAAATTAGAATAAAAAAAATCAAATACATCTTTTGGGTAGCCTCGGCTACCCCCACTAAAAGAAAATTGGTATTAAGTTTAGGCACATGAAGAATAGATGACAAGGTCAAGGCATGTGATGTCTTGATGTCTCCCTTTCCACTGATAGGGGCAAGAGAGCCATCAGCAAGGGATATTTTGTCTCAACCAGAAAGGAGCTAGTAAGAGATGAACAAGTGTGAAACACTAGTCATGTGGTTAAAGGCACCAGAATCAACTACCCAAGGGATTTTATGAGTACCTGAAAATAGAAGCATGATTTGCAGTGGAATGAATACCTAAGTGTGCATATGCGAAGGAAGGAACCATCTCTGATGAAGTAGATGTTGTAGACTCCAAATGACTGATTATTCAGCCATACTTCTCATATTCAGCCCTAGCAACTGCAAGTTGCTCTCCTACTGACTTCTCACCATTCTACCCCTGTTCACTCATTGAGGAAGTGGCTACATTTGCATTTCCACTTTTTCCATTCTCAATCATTTTCCATTGTTTTCTTTCTTGAGTCTAGTAGGTATAAGCTCTGGGTGCAGCTTCCAATAGGCATCTTTAGCATGTTTAGGTTTCTTGTAGTACTCAGAGATAACATCATTCTTCCCAGTGTTGACCTTCGGCTTCATCCCGGCATTAGCATAGTGATCAACTTGTAGCTCTATGTTGAAATAATTTAGTTATTTGTGTTAGGGTCTGTTTGGCTAGTTAAAGCATTTTTTATTTCTGTTATGTCTGTTATTGTACTCACTTACAGCAGGGGCACAAGGGTCTTTTCCCTTCTTATTTCTGCCACCCTATATAATATAATAAAATCTGGCGCCGCCAGCACTGTTCTATTGCCAATCTCTCTTCTTCTCTTCTCCCTTCTCTCTTCTTCTCTTCTCTTCTCCCTTCTCTTTTCTTCTTCTCTTCTCTTCTCTTTCTCTTATTTCTGGCCAGCCACACTTTCAAGATGGTATCAGAGCGGGAATACTGACTGAGAGAACAGATCGAACAAGCTTCCTTCCTTTTCCAACTTGCTGAATCTGGGCGGAACAGAGATCTGAATCTGGGCTAAAGAAAACAGATCTACAACCGGTACAGTCCTTCCTTTTTTCTCTGCCTTACCCTCCTTGGTCGTGTACCAAGTGAAAAAACCAAATGAATCTGGGCTGCTGAATGCTGTCAGACCTTTGTGAGGTTTATACCTCTTGTTTTTTGGGATCGTGTGATCCTGTTCCTGTGTTAAGGTGACTGTAGGTCAAGGATGACCTGTTATCTCAATTTTTTGGCTTGATTATAAGTGTTAAGGATCTCTCCTGCTGATTAATGTTCTTAGAAATTTTGGAAGGCTGGTACGTTGGGACTGTTAAACCGTACAAGTCTGAAATCTGCCGAATCTTGCCTCTTTTTGTCCTGAAATTGGTACTGTTTGTGCTCAGACTGTTTTCAAACCCAAGTGTGTGGGTGTGGACTGAGTACGTGTGTGGAGCAATTTGTTTTGGAGTAAGGAGGGATCCTAACTCCGGTGTTTGGGACTGATTGTCTGTTTTGACCATGTCGTCTGAGAATTCTGCTACTTCAGAGATTCCAAGGAGCCACAATGGAGTGAGTGGGGGAATGGATATGAGTTTCCCCATGGCTGTTATTCCCTTTGATGGTCTGAACTACTTTGAGTGGTCTGGGGAATAAAACTCTAAATAGGATACATCAATGGGAGAGTGAAGGAACCGAAGTACAGAAGTGCTGAATATGATAGGTGGAACCAAGAGAATAGTATGGTGATGTCATGGCTCTTGGTTTCCATGTTGCCACAGGTAAGGAAGACTTTTATGTGGGCTGAAACTGCTTGTGAGATATGGAAACAAGCAAAGTCCACCTATTCAGAGCAAAGGTACTATGCCAAGATATATCAACTGCAAGCTGAATCTTCTACTTGCAAGCAGGGGGAGAGGAGTCTCTCGATGTATTATTCTGATTTGACATTGATATGGAAAGAACTTGATCACTACCAGAATGTGAATTAGAAGTGTGATGAATATGCAAAGGTGTACAAGTTGCTTGTATCTCAGCAACGGGTCTTTGCCTTTCTCCTAGGGCTGAATCCTTCATATGAGTCCATCAAGGTGCAAATTTTGGGTAGTAAAGACTTGCCATCAATTCAGGAGGTGTATGCCTTAGTGCAGTCAGAAGAGAGTAGAAGTGTGATGAATTGTGTACAGGGGGAGTCAATTGCCCTAGCTGTCCAGTGAAATTCAGACACAAATGTCGGAGGTGATTTTAAGAAAGGTGACTCTCAGAAAATAACAGATGATAAGAGTAAACTTTGGTGCACTCACTGCTAGAAGACACGACACATGAGAGATACATGTTGGGATCTCCATGGAAAACCTAAATGGGCACAAGATTTGGGTAAGAAGTCAACACCTGATCACGGCAAGAAACCAAGCCAGTAGAATCAGCAAAAGTATAACCCAACTAATATGGCGTCGACAGAGACTAGTCCATTGGTAACTCAGGAGAGGCATCCCAATTCTAACCCTAAGGAAGAAATTATCAACTCCTTTTGTGACCATTTGGAATTGTATGGTAGGACTCTCCGCCAGATGGATTTTGGTCCAACTCCCTCTACCTCTTTCGCGTCTACATCAGGTAAGGCTGCCACTGCCTTCCATGTGTCATCTCATACCACTGATTCTCCTTCGGTTATTGACTCTAGAGCCTCGAACCACATGACCGGTAAGTCATTTATTTCAGACATATAACCTTCTCTCTAGGAGAGATAAGGTGAGACTTGTTGATGGTTCTTTCTCTACCAATAGCTGGCCAAGGTACCATACCTCTCCCACTCGGCCTTATCCTTTCTAATGTACTGCATGTTCCGAAATTACCTATTAATTTGTTGTCCACTAGTAGTATAACTCACTCCTTGAACTGTTCAATCACTTTTTTTTCCGTCTTCGTGTGTGTTTCAAGATTTGGCCTTGGGGAAGACGATTGGTAGAGGAAGCATGGTGGATGGTCTCTACGTGTTGGAGAATAAAGCTAGTCTTGGGGCTACAGAGTCCATGAGTTTGTCAAGTGAGAGTCAAGCCTATTTATGGCATAGTCGTCTAGGTCATCTTTCTTTTGAGTCATTAAAAGTTATGTTCCCAAATTTGTTTGAGTCCTTGTCAATGAGTCAGTTACAGTGTCAGACATGTCAATTGAGTAAACATTGTAGAAGTTCTTTACCTTTGAGAAATAAAAGATCTGAATTTCCATTTCATATTCTTTATTCTGATGTTTAGGGCCCTGTTACTCTACCCACTGAGGCTGGATATAAGTACTTCACTACCTTGATTGATGATTACTCTAGATACACTTGGGTTTACCCTATGCGGTCTCGAGATGAAGTGCCAAAAATTGTGAAAGACTTTCAACGCATGGTGTTCACTCAGTTCCAAACTGAAATCCATATCTTCCAGTCGGACAATGCGAATGAATACTTCCATAGTGATCTCACGGAGTTCTTTGCTTCGAGTTGGTCACTTCAGCGAAGCTCTTGTGCCAGGACACCCCAACAAAATGGTGTTGCTGAACAAAAGAACCGTCACCTTCTCGAAGTAGCTCGTGGTTTATTAATTCATATGAATGTGCCAAAACGTTTTTGGATGGATGCAGTTTTGTGTGCTACATACATCATCAGCTTCTGTTTCCTACAACTCTGTTGTCCACCATTCCGATGCGTGTTTTTGGGTGTCATTGCTTTGTCTATAACTTGTCCCCTACTCGAGGCAAGCTTGATCCTCGGGCTATTCCTTGTGCTTTCCTTGGTTACCCTTTATCTCAAAAGGGGTATCGCTGCTATGATCCTACCTATCGCAAGTACTATGTCTCCATTGACGTATCATTCTTTGAGAATCAACCTTTCTTCTCGGTTTCTCCTTAGTGGGAGAGTAGGGTTGAGGAGAAACAGGCAACTCAAACTCAACTACCTCCTTTAGCCGATCCTCCTCCATTTCGGGCTTTTCGTCGTCGCCATAAAAGCTAGCAGAGTTCAAGAGCCGTGGAACCTAACACTATGCAACCAACATCATCGAATTCACCAGAGGCAGATCCGTCTCAGCAGCCAGGTATACTTGCTCCTATTGATAAGCATGTTCCTCTAAATGTTGATTCACCTGTCATCAATGATCTTGATATTCTTATTGCTAAGAGAAAGGGTGTTAGATCTTGTACCACTAATCATCTTATCTCTAATTTTGTGTCCTATGATCACGTTTCATCTTCATTCCGTGCATTCCTCTCTTTTGTGGACAGTGTCCCCGTTCCTAAGAATGTGGCATAAGCTTTATCTAAACCTAAACGGACAGATGCAATGCAGGAAGAAATTGATGCATTACACAAAAATGGCACTTGGGAGTTGGTGGACCTCCCTGAAGGGAAGGAACCAATGGGTGTTCACAGTGAAACACAAGGCTAATGGAACTGTTGAAAGGTACAAGGCTAGACTGGTAACAAGAGGTTTTACACAGGTATATGGAGTGGACTATGCAGAGACTTTTGCTCCAATAGCCAAGATGAACTCTATCAGGATCCTTCTTTCATTGACAACAAATCTTGACTGGAAACTTCACCAATTGGACATCAAAAATGCCTTCTTGAATGGTGACTTGGAAGAGGAAGTGTACATGATCCAACCTCCAGGTTTCTGTGCCAAAGGTAGTGAACAAAAGGTGTGCAGGTTAAAAAAATCTTTATATGGGTTGAAACAATCACCTCGGGCTTGGTTTAGTAAGTTCCATTTAGCAATTCAACAGATGGAGTTCAAACAATGCCAATCAGATCACACTCTATTTGTGAAAAGAGGTGAATAGAGAATTGCAGCTCTTATTGTGTATGTGGATGACATAGTGATCACAAGAGATTGGGAGACTGAAATGCGAAGACTAAAAAAATTCTTAGCCACTCAATTTGAGGTGAAAGATCTAGGCCCCTTACGTTATTTCCTTGGAATTGAAGTTGCCTGCTCTCACAAGGGCATATTTATTTCCCAACGGAAATATGTACTAGATCTACTAGAAGATACAAGCAAGTTGGGGGTAAAACCAATTGACTCACCAATTGAATCTAATCATTATCTAGGAGACAGTTAGGGAGAGTTTTTGAAAAATGTGAAGAAGTTCTAGAGACTCGTAGGGAGACTCTTGTATTTGTCTATAACCAGGCCTGATATTGCTTATAAAGTGGGTGTCCTTAGTCAGTTCATGCACAACCCTAGGACAACTCACTTTGAACCTGCAGAGAGGATCCTTATATACCTCAAGAAGTTTCCTGGAGCTGGTTTGTTGTTCCAGAAACATGGTCACTTAAAGGTGGAAGTATATACTGATGCTGATTGGGCAGGAGCAGTCGATGACCGAAAGTCTACCAGTGGGTATTGTGCCTTCGTAAGAGGAAACCTGGTCACATGGAGAAGTAATAAACAAAGTGTGGTGGCTAGATCTAGTGCTGAAGCAGAATATAGAGCGATGTCTCATGGGGTTTCTGAAATCATGTGGATAAGAAATCTGTTAGGTGAACTGGGTTTTGCAGTGAGCAATCCTTTGTCACTCTACTGTGACAATATAGCTGCCATCAATATTGCTGCTAATCCAGTCCTGCATGATAGGACGAAACACATTGAAGTGGACAAGCACTTTATTAGAGAGAAACTCGTAAATGGAGAAGTGTGTACTCCATATGTCAGCTCAGAAGAACTTGCAGATATCTTCACCAAAGGTCTTCATCATGTGCGGCATAATGATGTGTGTGACAAATTGGGCATGATTGACATCTATGCTCCAACTTGAGGGGGAGTGTTGAAATAATTTAGTTATTTGTGTTAGGGTCTGTTTGGCTAGTTAAAGCATTTTTTTATTTCTGTTATGTCTGTTATTGTACTCACTTACAGCAGGGGCACAAGGGTCTTTTCCCTTCTTATTTCTGCAGCCCTATATAATATAATAAAAGTTGGCGCCGCCAGCACTGTTCTATTGCCAATCTCTTCTCTTCTCTTCTCTTCTCCCTTCTCTCTTCTTCTTCTCTTCTCTTCTCTTCTCTCTTCTCTCTTCTCTCTTCTTCTCTTCTCTTCTCTTTCTCTTATTTCTGGTCGGCCACACTGTCAAGACTCTACAAACCGAACCTGTCCTCTGCTCTCCTCACTACTCACCATAGAATAAGTCAGAGACAAAGTCACCTTATCCTTTGCCAAAACATTCTGCCTCACAATATCATACTCCAGATTGAGTCCAGTGAGGAACTCAGAGACCCGGTTTCTCTCCACCAACTTCCTATGTGTTCCTGCATCCTTTGTACAACCCCAAACAATAGTCTCCATCAAATCAATCTCCTTCCAAAGAGATTTCAGCATGGAGAAGTAGACAGTTAGAAGCTTCTCCCCCTATCTTAGATTATTCACATCATTCTTCAATTTGTAGGCCCAGGCAACATTCAACTTTTGGGCATAGGTCTCTGTGACACTATCCCACACTTCCTTTGCAATTTCCATCCACAAGTAGTGCTGACTAATATGTGGCTGGATAGAGTTCACTGACCAACCCACTACTATGTAGTTTTCCTGCATCCACCTTTCATAAGTAGGGTCATCCTCCAATTTCTTCTTGCTCCCGGTAGTGTACCCCCATTTCCCTCTACTATAAACATGTATTTTAATTGATTGAGACCAGACTAAATAATTAGTTCCATCCAACTTCACAGTGGTCACTACCCCTAACAGAGTCTCCACAGGCCCCCCATGTCCAAACCTAGAATCAATGGGATATTTGGATGGGAGAAGGAGAGAAAGTTCAACTGCTCCTACCAGAGGTTTCAAAACTCTATCCAACACAAACTGCCCTTAATAGAAATCAAAGAGCTCCTCTTTGATCCCCAAGCGCCAGCTTCAAAGTGTCTCTAGGACCTATAACAAGATTTCTCTAGTTATCTAGGGTTTTCAAGAAAAAACTCCAAGAACCAACCTTGGGCTTCAACTAAGGATGAAAGTCTCCACAAAACCTCTCGAAAAGCCCTCCTAATTGGGCTACATAAGCTGCTAATTGATCAACTGATCAGTTCTCCATACATACTGTAGTATGGGCTAAAAAAGAAGAAAGATGTTGAAGGTGAGAACCCACTTTGATACCAAGTTATGAAACACACCTGCAACAACCTAAATAATGAAAAGAAAAATAGAAGAGAAGAAGAAGATGGGAGAGAGAAAAGTAAAGGAGGAAGGAGATGGAAAAAAGGGAAGAGGAAGAGAGAGTTCTAAAACCTCTCTTCAGCCCCCATTGATCTCTTTTATTCTTTTATTGTAAAAAATAAAGACAATTACATAAATGCCCTTAGTAGGGCATCCATCTCTAAAGACAATAATACAAAACAAAAAAAAAAAAACAGGCCCACTACCTACTAACACAAATTATAAACATAACTTAAAGAAAAATAAAGAAACTAAGGCCCATTCCCACTACAGGTAGCAAGTATGGTCTGTCTAGTGGTGGTTGGAACTTGGAAGTTGGAACGCAAGCCAATCCACCCGCACCACCAACATAACTGTTTGGAAGGGCATTCAGAAACTCAAGCTAATTTCCGTGAAGGAATTGCAAATAAACTGGGTAGTGGCACCCATTTAAGGTTTTGATTAGATATTTGGTGTGGTAACAGGGCCTCAGAGCCTTAGTTTTGACATCCCCTCCTTCACATAAAAGGTTATTTGGCCAAGAAAAGTCCCTTCAAAAGTGGCATTTTTGGTATGGACAGCAGCCTTGGGTAAGTGTCTTACCAAAGACAAGCTGATTAGGAGGGGTATTCCTGTCACCTCTCCCAACTGCCCCCTTGTGCAATTCTGATCAGTAAACAGCAAGCCATCTTATCTTACACTGCTCAGTGAGCAGGCTTATTGGAATCATATGCTGGCCAATCTGCACCTAAACTGGGTATCCCTAGCACCATTCTTGACATCTTAAATGGATAACACATTGATGACCTTTCAATTAATGGTAAAATCATTGGGGGCGTGATCCCTGCAGCTGTGATTTGATCTATTCGGATGGAGAGGAACAGCAGAATTTTTGAAAGAAAATCCTCTCAAATTGATGAAATCATACACAATGTGTCAGCTAAAATCTTCTATTGGGCAACATGTCACGGAGTGACACAATGGGGTGCTTGGCTAGAGGTTTCTAGCCAATGCTGCATGCTTCTGGGGTGTTCTGGAATGTTCTAGGGTGTTCTGGAGTGTTCTCCATGTGTCTAGAAGGGTCTAGATGTTGGTGGAACTCTCTAGAACCTTGTGGAACAATCTAGGTTTGTGTGAAACAACCTAGAGGGGTTGGGAGCAATCTAGACTTCCTCTAGAGTGTTCTTGTATCTTAGGGAGAAGGCATCCCCTAGAAGAATGTAGAAGGTAGAATGTTCTAGAGATACTTCTAGATGATGCTAAGTGTACATAGTTCTAGAAAAATCCTTTAAGGAGGTGGAGGTGCCAATAGAAGGGGGCCCCCTCCCCCATTTGCATCAAATAAGGAAGCAAAGAAGCAAGAAGCAATCAAGCATTGTATCCCTCTCTTGAGTAATACAAAGAGTTCTTTGAGTTCTCCATCTCTCTCTTTCCTTGTGTGCTTTGTGCTTTGCTGCCTAAGTGTGTGCCTCAGTGTGAGGGACGAGTTGATAAGCTACTTGGTCCTAGGAGCCAGGAGAGTGCTCTAAGCAGGGAAGGTTGACTTGTGGAGCAACAGACTGCTGCCCAAGTGCCGCATGAGACGCTAGAAGAGACTAGGTCCGTGACAAGCAGCTTCAAATCATTCAACTGACTCTCTCTTTTTTGTAATTACTTCTTGTTAGAATAAACAAATCAAGGGTATTTTGGTCATTTGGGTTTATCTATTTGAGAGTGAAAGGTCTATTTTGTTTAAGTTTAAGTTATGTGTCCCATCACTTATGAGGGACAATATGGTCTTTCTTGTAACTATATTATTTGAGATAAATACAAGTGGGTCGGCTAGAAGTGGACTGATTTTCTCAGTCTGGCCGAACCCTTCTTCTCCTTCTTCTTCTTCTTCTTCTCTTCTTCTTCTTTCTCTTCTTCTTCTCTACTTTAACCTAGAATCGTATATGTATTTTACATGGTATTAGAGCCATAAAACCTAGTTCTCTTTTCTTTCTTTTTTTTCTTTCCTTACTGTCTGTCTTCTTCCTGGATTCGCCGCCAACCATTTCAGCTTTCTTCAATTTTCTACTAGCCTAAGTGGAAGCTCGACAAGGGGCCCAAAAGGAGTAGTCGTTTTGTGGTTTTGGAGGTGAGTATGCCTCCAGTTACTGTGGTGGTGGTCATTGAGGTTGTGTACTAGATACCCTCTAATCTGTGATATGAAGAGGGCTGTTTGTGGACAGGTATGAACAGTTCTGTTTTTTGCCCAAATAGTGGATTGTAAGTGTTGTGTTTTGGTTCAAAATATTTTTTTTTGTGGAGGTTTGGAGTGACTAGTATGCACATCAGCCTTGTTCTCCTCTGTTTTTACCTCATATGTGTGCTGAAAGTAGGGTGTTTCGACTGCTGAAGTTCATGACAGCAATGGTGTGGTGGTAGTTGTACTGTGTTGAATGGTGTGTGGATGATTCTGAATAGTTGAAAGTGAACCCTTGTATCTAGTGTGTAAATGGTTCTGCAGTGTGCAGTACAGGTGTTAAATTTAATGACAGAGTGAATTCAGCCCCTGTATTTGGTGTGTGAATGGTTCTGCAATGTGCAGCACAGGTGTTTGATTTAATGACTGAGTGATTTCAGCTTTTGTATTTGATGTGCAATGTGTATTTGAAGAAGTTGGTGGTGCTGAAAGTGAGATAAGCTTTGTGGAAGTGCGTAAGTTGTGCTGAATATTTGAAGGTGAATTAGTTAAGATGGCATCGTTTGGAGATGGGAATGATAATAAAACAGGCGTCATGATTTCTCCAGATTACCTAAATGTTCAAATGACATCTATTAAGTTGAATGATGAGAATTATGTGCCATGGGCAAAATCTGTTGAGGTGATTTTAAAGGCCAAGAAAAAGGTAAAACATGTGAAAGAGGAGAAACCCTCCTCTAATTCTCCGGGATTTAGTGACTGGGAATAGGAAGATGCACAAATAATGACATGGCTGTGGAATAGCATGGAACCAAAAATTAGTGTGAACTTTATGTTCCTAGATATAGCTAAAGAAATTTGGGATCATGCTAAGAAATTGTACTCCGGACAAGACAATACAACTAGTGGTGTATGTGGATGATATTGCCATAACCGGGAGTGACAGTAACATGATTGATAGGTTGAAGAAATTCCTATAGGACTACTTCAATACGAAAGATTTGGGTAAACTGAAGTACTTTCTGGGAATAGAAGTTGCTAGGTCAAGGCATGAAATTAACTTATGTCAAAAAAAATATGTTCTTGATCTACTTGAAGAAACATGATTGTTAGGTGTTAAACCAGCAGAGACTCCTATGCAACTTAATGTCAAGTTGAGTGTTGATGCAGGTGAAGAGTTTGATGATCCTGGAAGATACATGAGGTTGGTGGGAAAGTTGAATTATCTGACTATTACCCGACCAGATATATCATTTGTTGTGAGTATGGTGAGTCAGTTTATGCAACATCCTCGGATTCCTCATTGGGAAGCAGTTCTAAGGATTGTTAGGTACTTGAAGGGTGCTCCAGGTCGTGGTTTGCTATACCAAAGTGGAGGGACTCTTGAAATAGTAGGGTATACAGATGCTGATTGGGCTAGTTCTATATCAGACAGGAGATCAACTACAGGATATTGTACCTTCCTTGGTGGCAATCTTGTAACTTGAAAGAGCAAGAAACAAACAGTGGTGGTAAGGAGTAGTGCAGAAGCTAAGTACAAAGCTATGGCTCATACCACATGTGAACTAGTATGGTTGAAGAACTTGCTACAAGAGATGGGGTTCTCGATTGACAAACCTATGAGACTATACTGTGATAACCAAGCTGCTGTTCACATCTCTTCCAACCCAGTCTTCCATGAGAGAACCAAGCATATTGAGGTCGATAGTCACTTTGTGAGAGAGAAAGTGATAAGTGGAGTGATAACCACATCTCATGTGAGCTCAGGAAATCGGTGGGTAGATCTCTTTACAAAGGGATTGTCTCGGGGCAGAGTAGATTATATTTGTGACAAGATGGGACTATATGACATATACTCTCTAGCTTGAGGGGGAGTGTTAGAATACACAAATCAAGGGTATTTTGGTCATTTGGGTTTATCTATTTGAGAGTGAAAGGTCTATTTTGTTTAAGTTCAAATTATGTGTCCCATCACTTATGAGGGACAATATGGTCTTTCTTGTAACTATATTATTTGAGATAAATACAAATGGGTCAGCTAGAGGTGGACTGATTTTCTCAGTCTGGCCGAACCCTCTTCTTCTTCTTCTTCTTCTTCTTCTTCTTCTTCTTCTCTACTTTAACCTAGAATCGTATAGGTATTTTACACTTCTTATACTGATTGCATGTTCTCTCCTCATGTATACCCAGTCTCTGTAATGGGTTTACCCCTTCAACTTTCTCTATCTTTGTGTTGTTCAATGGTTTCACTCTCCTTTCTAAAAAATCCCCTCTCTCATTCTAATGGTTCCTCTTATAGACCCAGCCACCTGTCCATGTGGCAGTGTTTTAAAACATGAGAAGTTAAAATAACCTCCTCATTTTCTTGTACATGGGACTAGGGGTAGTTATTTGACTTAAACAGCCTCCCAACAGGTGTCCCCACAAGGTATATGACACAGCAAATGGGGGTTATTTCAAATTTTGAGAAGTTAAGCTTATGGAAATATTTACAAAAATACATAGAGAGATCCAAATGAATAGGACACTTTTAAAGGCTGTTAAACAACCATCAACCAATCATGTATCATAATAAATGCTTAAAGCAACTAACATGAATGTACCAAATCAAAGAAAGTTGATTGTTGATACGTGCTTCCTGATTGCCAAGTGGTTTCTATCTCATTATGAATTAAAAGATAGTCTAAGAAATTATCTTTAGGGCAGTTTGATGAATTATTTGGGGTTAAATGTTGGGATATTTTTTTGTAAATTTTGGTTTCTGTAGGTTATCAAATTATAGATTTTTTCTGTTTCTTTGGGTTGGTTGGAGTGAGACCCCTTCACCAGTGTATTATGTAACATTTTCTTTTTTTTTTAATGAAAATTTCTCATTATTATCAAAATAGCAGCAAGAATTATTCTCATTCTTTGGTTCTTTCTAATATATTGCTCATTCTTTGGTGGACAGCAAGCTATTTATTCGCTTCCCTATCTCTATTCTTCATCATTAATCACCCAAATCACCTTCTCTACCTCACAAAGCCCACCACCGAATCTGAAAGTTGTAGGACCCCCCATCTGTCCTACATCAAGGGGATATTTAGAATCTACTAAGATCTCATGACTTTATTCTCGAGGTCAATTGTACATTGGGATTTCATAAGAGCAGAACTATTGGCATTTCTGCAAGGATTAAGACCAGGGAACTCTATTAACCGTAGGAATGTTGTGGCGGAAAGAGATTCTATAGTAGTGATAAGTTGGTTTAGAGCAACAGTTTAGGACCTTGACAGTATCAAAATTTATTAAAAAGTGAGAAGAAAGGCAGAAATGACAGGGATCAAGTTTACTTGGGTATGAAGATCAGCACAAAGTCTAGCCACCACATTAGCTAGATAAGGAATGTAAAGAGTCTTTTATACTGCATCCCTCTAGTATTCTTATACACAATTCTTTTCTCAAAATAAATAAATTATGATTGTTACCAATCAAAAATAAAAATAAAAAGAAAAGAAAAGCATAGGTGATTCTCTTGTTGTTGTTGCCCATCTTCTTGTGACCTCACAAGAGTTCCTTGGGAAAAACATGGTTCTTTTTTTTTTTTTTAAGATAATGGCATGGCACTATATTCACCTTCCATTTAACTGTCCATCTATAGGCTTTTGTTCGTTAAACTAAAATTGTATTTCCATTTCAAAGCTCTATCGTGTGGGGAGAATTCCAGTTTACCTGCCCATTATCATGTTGACAACAAGTTTCATTTTTGCTCCATTTCCAACTTGCCCCAAAAAGAAAGATTTCTTCCCCATGACATTGAAAGCAGGGATTGCTTCATCATACAATTGCTGCATTTGCAAACAGGTCAGAAAAATATGTTAAATAACAGAAAGACAATTAGATGTTCATGTAGCCTATACCATTATTGAAATGACAATGATTAAGATCGAGAAAAAGTGAAGTACCTCAGATTACTGAAACAAAAGTGTAAGAAATGACATTACAGAATGAAAGAAAAAGGTTTAATATAAATCCATCTAGGATTACTTAAACGGATAATAATTAAACAGCCTTAAATTTTAAACTGAGCTTAATAAAAACCAATTACAGAATCTTAAGGAGTTTTATGACAATTCAAGCAAAGCATTGATATTAATTTTGGATTTTCTAAAATTAGTAAAGCTTTGTATTTTTCAAATGCAGGTTCAGCATATGTGCCCATGTACAATTTAACCCATATACACCTAAGAAAATAGGTCTGGATCCAGCATATGTATTCTATTTTACTCCCCACAAATCACCTTTTTCTAGACCCATGTATCAATGGTCTTAGTTGATGACCCAAGTTAGACTCTCAAATATTTATCACCCTTGCATTCCAACAGTCATATTTGAAAATTTTACATGTTATGCTGCATTTGCTGAGTCTAACTTGTTCTACAGAAATCCCTACAAAAAATGAGCATGTTGTTTTATACCAAATGTTAATTTCAATCTGCAAGGCAGCACTAAAAGCTAATAACCCAGAAGTTTCAATCCTGTGCATTTCGCTTTATACAGCTTATGGATCAGCATAGCCTATCCTACATCAGATGTTAACTTCAGTCTGCAAGTTAGCATTAAAAGCACATTCTGTGCATTCTGCTTTTTCTTTTTTTTTCTCTTTTTGATCAGTAACCTTGAAGAGATTTTTTATTAAATGATGACCACCCCTCATACCCTTAAGGAATAGAAGGGAAGACAAACAATCACTCCCATGCTGTCCAAAATAAATATCAAAGAGGCAATTATGTCTTGGACCTACTTCATTATTCCTTTTGCTTGTTCTTCTATTCTTGCACTGCTCTTCCTACGAGGTTCATATTTTGAAAACAGTGTAAAACTCTACAGCTTGAAGGAAAATCAGCCAAAAGAAACTTTCCCATGATTTTTTTGGTAAAACCTATGAATCTTCAAAACAATATTTTTTTAATACTTGAACCAAAATACTACAAAACAACATTATTTGAGCTAAAAATGCTATTGGCATTTTGACAAAACAAGGGGCTACAAGGGATAATTTGTTTTGGGGGTTACTAATCTAAAGGAGATTTCTGGCTTTGTAATGTTTGCTGTTTTTTCTATTATGGATAGCCGAGGATATCCACCCTCTGACTTTGACCTACACTTTTGCTTTGCATATTAATAAAAGTCTTCTGTCTGTTGCTGATAAAAAAACAATGCTATTGGCATTACTACAAGTACAAGAACTGAGGCTGGAAAGAAGGGGACGGTAATGGTATATAAACCCAAACCTCACTTGTTTTGCTTGCTAAAGAATAACCAATCGAAAGAGCACCTGTGTTGGGCAGATCCCAATAAATTGGTGTCAGAGCAATGTCAATCCAATTCCAAGTACTAAGGTAATGTCGATTGATGAGAGAGTTGATTGGATTGAAGTGGATCTACATAAGGTGAAAGCCATGTAACCTGTTTCACCAGTGTAGACTACCCACTCACAAATCACCACTACGGCACCTCAGTGGTGCCTCACCACTACCGCACCACTCCATAGTGCTGCCTCACCAGTGTAAACTATGTCCGCCAATCCAATTTTTACACCTATGGCCCTTACCCATATCATCTAGATCTTGTAGTCTCCTTGATGAGCAAGAGTAGCAGCATGACAGAAAGTAAGAAATAAGAATAAAAGGTTTAATAATTTAACAAAACAAAGTAATAGAAGACCAAATCAAAATGTTTTCAAACAAGTCCAAAGCACTGTAAATTCTAGTTTGAACTTATATTGGTCTTCACCATTACTGACCACCACCGTCCACCTCCTTACTGAGACTCCAGGTCGGGCTCGGGCCGAAGTTGTAGGCCCTATGGTCAGGCCAGGCTTGGGCTCGGGCTTGAGCAAATTCTGTTAATGAAGAGTGAAAGTCCAGCCCGAGCCTGACTCGTGAACAGGTTGATGGTGATACAACCCACTTCTTTCAAGGTGCATGTTGAGAATGGAAATCCGCTGGCTTGTGATGTCCTATGTAGGGACGTACAACTCAAGATACAGGGTTATGCCTTCCTAGTGGACCTTTACCACCCCCCCCCCCGAGTTCTGTGGGGTCAATGTCGTTTTAGGAGTGCAGTGGTTTGGTTGAAGTTGTTGATGCCGGTGGTGTGCAACTGGAACATAATGACCATGGACTTCACGATGGAAGGGATTTCTTTCCATTTGACTGGCCATGCTCCTACTGAAAGTAGGCCTTCAAGTTTTCACTCTCTTATTTAAGTGCTGCCAGCTACCAGACCAGCCCATCTTGATGTGGTTGGGCCTGTAAACATCTGAACCACACCTCTCTGTTGATTATGGAATGAAATCTTCTGAGGAAGCCCAGCAGGCACTCCAGCAATTATTGAAGCAATAGGGCAAGGTCTTTAAAGAGCCTAGTGGCTTGCCACCAGCCCAATCCCATGACCATCAGATACCAATCATGCCAGGTGTTGAACCAGCCTATGTGAGGCCTTACAAGTATCTACTGTTCAAAAACTTAAAAAATTAAAAAGATAGTGAAGGAGTTATTAGGAAAAGGGTTTATACAACCCAGTTCAAGCCCTTATTCCTCCAGGTTTTCTTAGTAAAAAGGACGAGACTTGGAGATTTTTTGTAGACTATAGGTCATCATTAAACCACATATTGTGAAGGACCGTTTCCGAGTTCCCATCATTAATGAACTCTTGGATGAGTTAAGGGAGGCTACAGTCTTCTCTAAGCTTGACTTGAGGGCGGATCACCATCATATACAGGTCCATCCAAATGATGTCCCAAAGACAGCTTTTCAGACCCATAATGGACAATGAATTCCTTTGTCATGCCATTTGGGCTAACAAATGCCCCATCAACTTTCCAAGCCCTAATTACCTCCAGAAGTTTACACTTGTATTTTTTTATGATATATCAGTCTATAGTAGTTGTTGGACTGACCATTTGCAGCACCTGGTCCTTATGTTGGAGGTTCTACAAAAGTATGAACCGCATGCAAAAGCCCAGGTCCACTACTTGATCCATATAGTCTTTGGGGGACTTGAAGTTACTGCTGTTAGCAGAACTTCTGGGTACAAAAGAAAACAGGAATCAATAGGAAGAAGAAGAGAGAAGAAGAGAAGAGAAAAGGAGGTAATTAAGAGAAAATAGAATAGGAGAAGAGCAAGAGAGGAATGGGCGAAAATCACTTACTGCTACCTAACATTAGGTGAAAAGGACAAAAATGCCCTGCTACCTATAACAGTGCAAGAAAGCAAGCATAAAGACAAAAAAAGAAATAAAAAGACTGAACTTATGGGACCACACATAAAGAATATCAGGTCTGGTCCACTGTATCACTACAGGGGGAAAGGCCATGGTAGATCTGGACAAGACCTCTTGCGTGCAAGATTGGCCACAACCTCAATCCATGAGAAGTTTGAGGGATTTCTTAGGTTTGACAGGTTACAACAGGAGATTCATAAAGGGGTATAGTGAAATTGCTACTCCATTGACACAAATCTTGAGAAAAGACTCATTCAAATGGAATGAACAGGCCCAACAGACCTTTGAAAGACTGAAAAGTGGTATCCACTCCTCCAACATTGGCATTATCAGACTTTACCAAGATGTTCATAGTTGAATGTGGTGCTTCAGACATAGGTATTGGGGATGTGTTAATGCAGGACAGGCAGCCTTTGGCCTATTTTAGCAAGAGCCTCTCAACCAGGCTCAATCAAAATCGGTGTATAAGAAAGAACTTACGGCAATAGTCCTCGCTGTCCAAAAGTGGAGAGCCAATCACCTAGGTCAGCAATTCATAATAAGAACTGAACAACAAAGTTTGAAGCACCTCCTGGAACAAAGAATTCATATACTAGAGCAGCAGCATTGGGTTGCTAAACTACTGGGTTATGATTACATCATAGAATACAACCCTGGCCCAGTAAATATGGTTGTTGATGCATTGTCGCACAAGACAAAGTTGGCCCTCTGGGTGATCCTTCAGCCTAGCTATCCCCTACTGGATCAAATTAAGGCCAAAGACCAGGCAGATCCAGATATGCCCCAAATTAGAGCATGTTGGCAGGATGACATTCCTCCACTCCAGGGTTATACAGTCCAAGACCGCACCTAATTTCACAATGGATGACTAGTAGTAGCTGCTACTTGTATCCACTTGTTTGACCTACCAACAGAAAAAATACAAGGTCCAAGCCCTGACAGGTCTCCTACAGCCTCTTCCAATACCTAAACAGGTATTGGATGAAGTCGCCATGGACTTCATCACCAGTCTTCCTCCTTCAAATGGTAAATCCATAATGATGGTTGTGGTTGACAGGATGACGAAGTATGGCCATTTCTCACCCTTCCACTTTTTGAAAGGTAGCAGAAAAAGATCCATTAAAAATAAAAAGGAGAGTACATAAAAAAGATGATAAGAAATCACCCGAGAGAATAAAGACAACACCTAAACCACTACAACAGAACACAAATAAAAAAACTAACCAAAGACAAAAGCCAGACTCATCTTGAGCCAAGACACCACCCCTTAAAACCCCCCAACCTGAAAACAACCACAGACCTCCAACTCCTCTGAACCAAAGAACCAAATTACATCAACCGCCTCTAATCCTCCCCCTCAAACACCTCCTCCTGCCCATCATCATCTTCATTCCAGATTTATCCAACTTCCCCCACTACATATTTCCTTCTTACTCCTTTCAAACTCCTCAAATGCTTTTCTAGCAAAATCCTCGCCACCCCAAAAAAACAATCCAAGGCTTTTACCCACCTGAACGTCTCTTTCAACAATTTTCTCAAGGTACATGGCCCCATTCCTTTCCACCTTTTCTAAATTTCTATCAGCAACTCTCAAAGCCAACTCATTCCCATCCACAATTTTATTTTCCTCTTGAGCCAAGTCAACTCTTTTAGTTCCTGACCTGAGTGGTGCTTGATGTTCCTCCCAACCTATGAATTCGACTATTTTTCTTCACTCCTCTTCTCTTGTAAACCTTCTAATATCTTTTTGTAGGACCTGCCCCAACAACCCCAAGTTTCAGTCTCAAAAACACCTTTGTCACATGAACTAAATGTAGCTTACTTGAGCTATGAGGTTTCTTAAGACCCAACTCCTCACATGCCACCTCATCTTTTTCTTCAACCTTCCTATATCCCACCTCCACCCAAAGCCTATGTTGAGCAAGAGCAAGAGAAGAGAGGAGAGGAGAAGAGAGAAGAGAGGAGAGTCGAGTGGACTGAAAACCCTCCCTTATACAGGGGGCAAGTGTAAGAGTTATTATTTATACTGGCCCAGTCGTACAATATAAACAAGAGAGAAATTACAACAGTACCCTTGTGGTACTAAACCTGAGTACACAAAACAACTGTCAACACTCCCCCTCAAGTTGGAGAATAGATATCAATCATGCCCAACTTGTCACAAAGATCATGATGTCTAGAAAGGTTTAAACCCTTTGTAAAGATGTTTGCAAGCTGATTCTCAGAAGTGACATAGGGAGTACACACTTCACCTGTGATAACTTTCTCTCTTATAAAATGCTTGTCAACTTCAATGTGTTTTGTTCTATCATGAAGCACCGGATTGGCAGCAATGCTTATAGCTGCTTTGTAATCACAGAATAGAGTTATAGGTTTAGTCACTGGGAAACCCAACTCACCCAACAAATTCTTTATCCACATGCCTTCAGCAACCCCGTGGGCCATAGCACGATATTCAGCTTCAGCACTGGATCTAGCCACCACATTTTGCTTTTTACTCCTCCATGTAACAAGGTTCCCTCCTATAAAGGTGGAGTAGCCACTAGTAGACTTTCTGTCACTTTGGGATCCAGCCCAATCTGTGTCTGTATAAACTTCACTTTCAAATGTCTGTGCTTTTGAAATAACAAGCCAGTACCCGGATACTTCTTTAGATATCAAAGGATTCTCTCTGCTGCTTCAAGATGAGAGGACCTAGGAGCACGCATGAACTGACTGAGGACACCAACAGCATATGCAATGTCTGGGAAAGTCATAGAAAAGTATAACAATCTCCCTACAAGCCTCTTAAACTATTTCACATCCTTGAGAGGTTCACCACGGCTGTCACCTAATTTATGGTTGGGGTCAATGGGAGAGTCAACTGGCATCACCCCCATCTTCCCAATGTCCTGAAGTAAATCTAGGACATATTTCCTTTGAGAAATGAAGATACCCTTCTTTGATCGGGCGACTTCAATTCCAAGGAAGTACCTGGCAGGTCCTAGATCCTTCACTTCAAACTGAGTGGCAAGAAAAAACTTCAACCTCGGAATTTCATCCTCCCAGTCACCAGTAAAAATTATGTCATCCACATATACAATTAGAGCAGCAATTTTACCTTCTCCTATTTTCACAAACAGTGTGTGATCTGATTGACATTGCCTGTATCCTTTCTGCTGAACTGCCACATGGAATCTGCTGAATCAAGCTCGTGGTGATTGTTTCAGCCCATATAAGGACTTCTTCAACTTCCTCTTCAAGGTCACCATTCAATAATGCATTCTTGATGTCAAGCTGGTGTAAATCCCAATCCAGATTAGCCGCAAGAGAGAAAAGGACTCTAATGGAGTTCATCTTGGCAACAGGGGCAAAAGTTTCTGCATAATCAACTCCATACACTTGAGTAAATCCCTTTGCCACTAAGCGGGCTTTATACCTTTCCACTGTTCCATCAGCCTTATGCTTGACTGTGAACACCCATTTACATCCAACTAGAACCTTTCCCTTAGGAAGATCAACAAGTTCCCATGTGCCATTTCTGTGAAGGGCATTATTTTCTTCCTTCATGGCATTTGTCCATTCAGGAACTGAAAGAGCTTTTGTCACATTCTTAGGGATAGGGACACTATCAATAGAGGTAAGGAAAGCACGGAATGATGATGAAATGTTCTCATAGGAGACAAAGTTGGAAATGGGATGTTTGGTGGTGCACAATCTAACACCCTTCCAGTGAGCAATAAGACGGTCAAGATCATTAGCAGTAGAGGAATCATTTTCAATAGATTCAAGGACATCATTGGGAGCCAAAATACCTGAGTGAGTATGATCCTCCCCCGAGGAGTTTGGTGGCACTGGAGGTACAACTTCCGGATTCTCCACAGCTCTTGAATTTGGTTGGCCTTTGCGACGACGAGAAAAAACACGAAAAGGCGGAGGATCAGGGAGAGAGGGAAGCTGAACCAATTTCTCCACATGCCTACACTCCCCCTGAGGAGAAATAGGAAAGAAAGGCTCATATTCAAAGAAAGAAACATCCATGGAGACATTGAATTTCCGAGAAATAGGATCAAAACAATGGCATCCCTTTTGAGTGAAGGAGTAACCAAGAAATATGCAAGAGATAGCACGAGAATCCAATTTCCCACGGGTGGGAGACAGATTTTTGACAAAACACCGGCAACCAAAGACACAAGGAGGAATAGAAAGAAGAGGAGCCTTAGGAAAGAGAAGTTGATGTGGGGCTTTGTACTCTAACCGACGAGAGGGCATACGGTTTATAAGGTAAGTGGAACAAAGAACAGCTCCAAGCCAAAAACGTTTGGGAACATTCATATGAAGTATTAAACCCCGAGCCACTTCAAGGAGATGTCAGTTCTTTCGTTCGGCCACACCATTTTGTTGTGGTGTTCGGACAAAAGAGCTATGGTGAAGGGAACCACGCGAAGCAAAAAACTCCGTGTGATCACTATGAAAAAATTCTTTTCCATTGTCTGATTGAAAATTTTGAATTTCAGTTTGAAATTGAGTGAAGACCATCCACTAGAAATCTGGAATGATTTTTGGTACTTCTTCCCTGGTTCGCATCGGGTATACCCAAGTATATCTAAAATATTCATCAATGAGGGTAATGAAATACTTGTAGCCACTCTCAGATGGTAAAGTAACAGGGCCCCATACATCATAATGAACAATGTGAAAAGGAGATTCAGATTTACTATTTCTTTGAAGAAAATGAGTTCTACAATGTTTACTTAACTGACACGTTTGACAAGAAAAATCAAAAACAGACATTGACTTAAACAGTTCTGGGAATACAACTTTCAAAGACTCAAAAGACAAATGACCAAGACGGCAATGCCATAAATAGGCTTTCTTCTTACAGGACTGACTCATAGACTCTGTAACATGAAGACCAGTCTTATTCTCCAGCATGTAAAGTCCATCAGCCATACGTCCCCTACCAATCGTCCTCCCCGAGGCCAGATCCTGAATCACACAATGAGAAGGGAAAAAAGTCACTGAGCAATTCAAGGAATTAGTAACACTACTAAAAGAGAACAAATTAATGGGAAAATTAGGAACATGAAGAACATCAGAAAGGGTAAGGCCAAGAGGAAGAGAGAGAGTTCCTTGACCAGCTATGGAAGAGTATGATCCATCGGCTAGTCTCACCTTGTCTCTTCCAGAAAGAGGGTGATAGGTTTGAAAGTAAGAGGATGTACCAGTCATGTGTTTTGATGCTCCAGAATCAATGATCCATGGAGAGTCGGGTGTGAGAAGCAACATGGAAAGCAGTGGCAGGGTTACCTGACGTAGATACAAATGAGGTTGAGGGAGGAGCATCCATCTGACGAATTGCTCTACCATAGAGCTCTAAATGGTCACGGAAGGAATTCATAATATCCTCCCTCGGGTCAGGTCCAGTGAGATGTGTCTGAGTCACAGTAGAAATGGGGGGCTGATTCTCCTGAGTAGCCATGTTGGCAATGTGATGTTTCTTTGTACCTCGCTGTCCAGATCTCTTATTCACCTCTGAACCTTGCTTCTTAGTCAGATCTTGAGCCCATTTTGGTTTCCCATGAAGATCCCAACAAATATCTTTGGTGTGTCGGGGTTTCTGGCAATGAGTGCACCACAATTTGTCCTTATCTTCTGTTTTTTTTTTTGAGATCTCCTTTCCTGGAAGAAGATCCCACACCAGTAGAGACACCCCCTTTTGCTACCAACACAACAGCATCCCCACTAGGGATGTTCATCAAATTTCTTCTGCTTTCTTCAAATTGTACAAGAGCATAGACTTCCTGAACAGATGGGAGATCCTTAGAGCTGAGAACCTGAACCCTGATAGATTCATACATAGGATTCAGACCATGTAAGAATGCAAACACCCTTTGCTGGGAGACAAATTGCTTGTACTTTTTGGCATCCTCATCACACTTCCAATCCAAACTCTGGTAGTGATCCAATTCCTTCCAGACAGAGGTCAAGTCAGAATAATAAACTGATAAACACCTCTCCCCCTGTCTACAAGTAGATGATGCTGCCTGCAGTTGATAAATTTTGGCATAGTGTCGCAATTCTGAATATGTAGATTTTGCTTGTTCCCAGATTTCATTTGCAGTTTCAGCCCACATGAAATTCTTCCTTATTTGAGGTTGCATGGAAACCAAGAGCCAAGACATAACAATACTGTTCTCCTGATTCCATCTATCGTATTCAGCACTCCCAGAGGATGGTTCTTTTATCCTCCCATTAATATAGCCCATCTTCCCCCTTGCAGTGATGTATAATTTGATCCCTCTTGACCACTCTAGGTAATTTAAACCATCAAGAGGGACAACAGCCATAGGAAAGGATAGGTCACCCCCACCCATTCCATTCAGCAATGAGGAAACTCCAGATGAGGCTGAATCTTCACTGCCCATGATATCAGAATAAAAACGAAACAGCAACCAAATGAGTACTGCCGTACAAGGCTATTGCAGAAACAGGTCCTTCTGACCTCCGGTTTCACTGGGAGCAAAATCAGAACATTGTTGTTGCAGTACTGGAACAGGTCCTTCTGACCTATGGTTTCACTGAGAACAAAAAACTGAACACTGTTGTTGCAGTACTGAAACAGGTTCTTCTGACCTACGGTTTCACTGAGAACAAAGTCTGAACACTGCTGTTGTAGTACAAGAACAGGTTTGTATGACCTACGATTTTGTAGGAATCAAAAAGAAACACTGCAGTTATAGTACATCACTAGGTCTGAATGACCTAATCAGTAGGCCTGATAGCCAACCAATCAATGAGATCAACAGGGTAGCCGAACAGTCAATCAATAAGATTAATACAATATCAGCTTCAAGGCATCAACAGTCCATAATACCAAAAGAAAACAGCTGAATACAGTTACTTTGTTAAGGAATACAATCAATCAACAGTCCATCAATCGGCTGAACAGACAATCAGTAGGGCAGCCGAACAGAAGATGACCAGTACCTCTTTTAATTTCAGATGAGTCTCTTTGTAAACCAGAACTCCCTCTACGAACCTCAAATGATAGCCTCTCTACAGTCGAGCAGACAAGAGGTACAACTTCTGGGCTGGAAGATGAAAAGACTATAACTTCTGGGTCGAACTGAGTACACTAGATTAGGAGTTCGATGGAGACAGCTCTGGGAGATGAAAGGTCACTATAACTTCTGAGTCGAACTGGATGCAACAGCTTAGCATTTCGAGGGATGCAGCTCTGGGAGATGGAGAGACCATCTGCACGACATTGAACAGCAGGTTTGCTTAACACCACCCTTCAGGCCTGGACGACTTGCTCTAATACCATGTTGAGTAAGAGTAAGAGAAGAGAGGAGAGGAGAAGAGAGAAGAGAGGAGAGTCGAGTGGACTGAAAACCCTCCCTTATACAGGGGGCGAGTGTAAGAGTTATTATTTATACTGGCCTAGTCGTACAATATAAACAAGAGAGAAATTACAACAATACCCTTGTGGTACTAAACATGAGTACACAAAACAACTGTCAATAGCCTACCAACCACAACTTCCTTAACTGAGAAATTTTCATCAGGAGCAATCACGTCCTGGAGATCACCCTTATCTCCAGCATCATCAACTATCTCCCGTTCTACAACCCCTCCAACAACTTCGAAATTCTCACCCTTCTCTTCCACCTTCCCAGCTTCCTTCACTCCCCCCCCCAACCCAAGCTTCACGCCTACTTTCTCCTCTGAATTGGAAAAGACATTTGTGAATGGTGTAGGATCACTAACTTTATTCATCCAAACTTCATCCATCTGAATACCAGGTGACATAGAGTCCTCAGCTTTTTCATCATCAACTCAAGCCTTCTTAAGATCAGAAGACTTCTCCCCATCAAACTGAACAATCTTTTTCCTTCTTGATCTATCACATTTGCAAACCACCCAAACCTAGCCCTCCACCTCTTCTCTTTGCAACTTAAATGAGCCAGACCTGTTCAACATCCCAATCCTTTTGGGCTTTAGACATTTAAAAGAGGAATCAATCTTCTTGTTTACCTGTAAGCTGTAACTTACCCAGCCACCTTCTCCTAACCTCTGAAGACCTCTTCCTCAAGAAATGGTCCCCACTCAAACCTCCATCAGGCCTCGTGGCCCAACTTAAATTAACCGTTTCAATTTTTGAACAAACTTCAACTTCAGATCCAATCCCTCCCTCTTCTATAACCAAGAATCCAGGTGACCCACTGGAACGCACACCACGTCAGCACTTTTAGCAATTAAAGCAAGAGAGCCCACCCTTTCATTTGAATGGGCCCCACTCCCTCCACTAAACTCTGGGACTCTACACTCTTCAATTACTCCTCTCACCATCGAGCCACCCCCACTAAAGTTAAATTCTTTAATTCTAGAACTACCTTTGTCTTCAACCTCCGTTCCTTCATCAAGCTAACCTTTCATCTTCCTGGTCTTCTCCTCAGAAGGATGACACCTCTCAGAGCCCTCCTCCCTCCACAAATCCAAGCTTTCAACACACCTCAGTGGATAAGATCCTTCCACCACAACTCTTAAGCCAGATAGCTCTCCAAAAAAATGCAGGGACAAGGAAGAAGGAACCAAGTGAATCTCTTTTACTTCCACTAAGATGTGCACAGCAACTAGATTCCACCATGAAACTATCCTTGGATCAATGAATCTGAATTTTACACAAGCATCTCCTACGGCTTCAAATGTTTGAAAATCCCACACATGAAGAGGGATTCCAAAAATGTTAAACCAAACCAGATTTGAAGGTCCTATGTCTCTGATTGCACCTACTAAAGGGTTCCATCTCCCAATCCTTAGTTCTCAAACACAAACCTGACTCTGTTCTCACCTCATCCTTACTACCAAAAGTGAAGAGAAAAAAATCCAACACTCAGCTTTCTTATCTGAAATGTCAAACTTGGATGCCATTCCACAACTTCCCAATCCCTTAAACACTCTACATCTGAACCAGAGATAACAAAACGATCCACCAAGCTTCTATCCAACAGCCTGACACAGTCATGAACACAACAGTGGCTATACTTTTTGCAGCATAAGTTTGATGGAAGCAACAGTGGCTGAAGTATTTGTAAGGGACATTACTAAGCTTCATGGAACTCCTAGGGCCGTTGTTTCAAACAGGGACCCAGCTTTCTTAAGAAATTTTTGGAAGGAATACTTGAAATTACAAGGTATAGGCCTCAAGCATTCAACCATAATCCCCGATTAGATGGGAAAGCTGAGGTACTTAATCAATGTCTTGGATACTTATCTGAGGTGCTTCACCAGTGAGAAGCCCCGCCAATGGGTGACGTGGATTCCTTGGTCTGAGTTTTGGAACAACACTTCATACCACTCCACAATTTGAATAGATCCATTCAAGGCCTTGTATGTAGGGCTGCAATCAAACAAAGCTCTAATTGAATAGTACAAGCTCAAGTTGAATTAGGCTCAATTCAAGTTCAATTCTAATCAAGTATGAATCTCAAGGTAAGCTCAGATGCTTGATTTGTTATTCGAACTCAAGCTAGTCAATAAATAGTTCAGCTCGAAAGCTTGCGAGCCTGGCTCGATTAACATAAGATAATATATATTATGAAATTACATTTTTATATTCTATATACAATATAAGAATATACTATATATTATAAAAAATATATCATATATATATATATACATAATACAAAAATATATTCATTTTCAAGCCTTCGAGTTGAACTCAAGCTCATTGAATATTTTATCAAACCAAGCTTGAACCAGGAAATAGAGTTTGAATCAAACTCAAACTCAAGTCTAATAGCATTTTAATCCAACCGAGACAAGACATGTAGAAGTTCAGCTCGGCTCGACAGCACCCCTACTTGTATGGCCAAGAACCTCCTCCTATACTCCCTTATGAAAAAGGTTTAGCAACAATAGCTTCAGTGGAAGAGAACCTCTTATCCAGGAACGAGATATTACAGCCACTCAAGGCAATTCTACTACAGGCCCAGCAAATAATAAGCCCCAAAGGGACCTACGACACCATTTGGTTGAATACCAGGTGGGAGACAGTCGGGGACTTTGTGCGTTTGAAGTTGCAGCTATACTAGCAAGTAATAATGGCATGTAGGGCTTGGCAGAAATTAGCTCCATGATATTACAGCCCATTTGAAATTGTTGAAAGGATTGGCATAGTAGCTTATCATCTGAACCTCCCTAAAGGCTCAAGACGACACTTCATCTTCCACTTTTCTCTCCTCAAGAAGTACCTGGTCCTCTCACTACAACCACCCCCACTGTTCCAAAGTTTTTTTGATGAGGGGAAGTTAGTCACCTAGCCAGATGAGATACTAGACTACCGTTGGGTCAAACAAGGCAAGAAAATTTGACAAGAAATCTAGTGGCCTGGCCAAGGCTATTTGGATGATGCCACCTAAGAAGACTGTTCTAAACTGCAAGGACAGTTCCCACAGTTTGTCCTTGAGGACAAGGACACTCCCAAGAGAGCAGGAGTTGTTAGGACCTGGGCCAATGCTGATACAAGCCAAACTGCAGAGGAAGCTGAAGCCAACAAATTGACAGATTCCAATTCGATTCCTCAAGTTCGACAGCCCAAGTCCCTCATCATAAGCACATATATGAGGAAGACGAAGTCATGTGACAACTAGTCTTGTCAGATTATGTTACAAAAATCTCTCTAATTCAATTAGTTAAGCCATGCATGATGTAAAGGGTGATGTTACATAAATCCAAGCCTCATTTGTTTTGGTTGTCAAAGAATTATTTCCCTCTTCTATCCATTTTCTCTTCTTCTTCCTCTGTAAGGAGTCCGTGTTCTACTCAAAAAAGCACCTATGTTGGGCAAATCCCAACATTTTATCATTACACCAAGTAATGGCCCCTAATGTTTTAGCAAAAATATGTTGATCAAAAAATATATTTTAGCAAAAATATGACCAAATTTCCTTCAAAATTATGTAATTCCAAAAATTCTTTTCGCAGATATTCAGACACTTTTAAATAAGAAATTTGATCGGAAATTGCAAGCCATGTCTCTCTCTAACAGTTTGGTCCAGTTTCCAGAAGAGTTCAATTTTTGTGCAGTTCTTATTTGTTCAAGTAGTAATTATTGGCCTAGCTAGGACTAGCATCACCATTACAATTCACGGGTCATCAATTTTTAGCAAAGGAAAATTTCTCGGGGGGATGTTAAGCCCTATGAGTCCTAAGGGTGATGCTAGCCCCAACTAGGCCAACAATCTCCCCCCCCAACCAACCGAGACCGGATCTGCTCCTCACACAGGGCGCCTCACACGCACATTCTGCCATGCATTGGGAACATCTCCCATACTTATAAGTTATTATTCGCGGGAGATGTTCCCAATGCACAGTGGATGTACCTGTGAGGCGCCCATGTGTGAGGAGCAGATCCCGTTCCCCCCAACCCCCCAATGTTACCCCAGGGGACTCAAACCCACAACCTCACTCTGATACCAGGTTTAGAATCAAAGTGCTAAGAACTACACCACAAGTTATAGTTGATGGTGAGGGCGCAACTATATTTCCTTGTTACGGATGGGAATGTTAAGCCCCATGAGTCATAAGGGTGACGCTGGCCCTAGCTAGGCCAACAGTAATAACATGACAATGATATAAGAAATAAAACCTTGTAAACTTTAGGTTTACATGAACAAATTGATCCATAAAGAGAAACTTTCACAGTTTACAATGTTTACACAACACAGGAAAAAGGCAGAAGACAAGCCTAAGATGTACATTAAACTAAAGAATAGTAGATTTCCATATGGAATTACCTTCTCCCCAGCAGCAAGAATAATCAGTTGACCATCTTCAGCAGGCTTTTTGCTACCTGACACTGGAGCTTCAAGGAAACATCCACCTTTTTTTGTAATTTCCTGCAGATATTGGAAACATGCAATACTTACTTAGTATTCAGCTAAAAATGTTAGCTCTCACCTCACTAACTCAGTTATTTAAATTTTGAAACATGTATTTTAGATATAGGAGACTATGAAAATAGAAAGCTGAAAATCTGCTTGTAGAAGAAAAAATTGATGCAATTGAGGAAGGTCCTGAGATGGCAATAGGATCTGCTGACTGCTGCAAACTCTGAGACTGGATTCAATTTCGTTGGTAGTGCAGATTCAGTGGGGAAGTAGAATCTGTAGAGAAGATGGGGGTAGTTATGTAATTTTATCTTTCTTTCTTGTATTTTAGTAGGCATGTACATTAGTGTACAGCTTCTTTAATTCTTTTGTAAGGACAAATTTGTCCATTCATATTTCTTTAATATAAATACCCTCTTTTTGGGTTGGTTTTATCAGATTGATCAACAGATCTGGACTATTGTTCTTCCTCTTGTCTCTTCACTTTCTCACAAACTAACATGGTATCAGAGCAGGCTGTTCTCCGATCCATTACTTGTTCTTCTAATCTGTTTGAGAGCTATCCTCATCGTTGATTAGTTCCAGACTGTTCTGATCATTCCAGGAACTAGTTTTCTGTATTTTGCGCATCCAGCAAGAGAGATTTCATTGGATCTCTCTCGGAAGACATCCGTTTGCAGTGAAAATTAAAAGGAAGTGTCACCTAGTCTTCTTCTTCATCCCCTGAAAGTTTCACTGAAATAAAAGAAGTATTGAGAGAGATCTATACATCTCTTCTGGGCGGCAGCAACCAGTTTTTCCTTTTTTGGACTGTGTACTCAGTTTTCAACTATTGCTGTATCTTGGACACTTTCTTTCGACTGTAAGAGATTTCTTCTCTTGGTTTTGACTATCTTGAATTGGTTTTTTGCTTATATTCCTTGCTTCGATTGCTTTTTTGCTTTGTGTTCTTACTCGACATGGGTCTGGAAAAGAATGAGATTATTTCTGTTAAGTTTGATGGAAGCAACTATGCTCTCTAGAAGTTTCACTTTCAGTATTTTGTTGAAGGGAAGGGTATGTGGGGTTATATTGATGGTTCCACATCCATTCCCAATGCCGATGATATCAAAGGGCTGAAACAGTGGAAAACTGAGAATGCACAGGTTGCTTCATGGATTCTCGGTTCTGTTGCTATGGATGTCAGTATTCCGATGAGGGGACTCAAATCTGCCCATGACATGTTCGAATACCTTGAAAAGGTTTATCAGCAATCAAATATGTCTAGGCAATATCAGATTGAAGTTGATATTTTCTCTTATATTCAAGGGAAGAAGCAGATTTAGGAATACTATGTTTGGTTTGTGAACCTTTGGACTGAATATGAATTGGCTCACTTTGTGGATCTCTCTACTGACTGTTGTGCGAAAACTATGTAGAAACATTTCAGTAAGAGAAAGGCTGCACTTTTTTATGCATCTCAGATCTGATTATGAAACCCTACGCTATAGTATACTCAGCAAAGAGTCTGTACCAGATCTTGATATTATACTTGGTGAGTTATTAAGAGAGGAAACTCGTCTCCTCACTCAGTCTGCACTTGATCAGAAGAAAGAACATGGAATAGATATTGCCTTCTTGGCCACCAAACAGAAGGGGAAGAAGGATTTCTCGAAGATGCAATGTAATGAATGCAAAGAATATGGACACGTAGTATCCCACTGTAAGAAGAAAAATTTCCGCACCTACTGCAAACAACAGGGACACATTATTGTAGAATGCCCAATCAGGCCCCCCAAGAAAGGACAACATTAGGCTTATCAAGCCTCGGCTGAACCAACTCCAACTAATACTGCATCATCCTCATCAGCTCACAAACCAGATGCACAGGGAAATTTGACTGAAGATAAGATGTGAGCTTATGTCCTCGGCTATTTCCCCAGCTTTTTCTGCTATTGAATTGGCTGGTAAGTCTGTTTATTTGTGTTCTCCTTCACGCATGTGAATAATTGACTCCGGGGCCTCAAACCATATGATTAGGGCCTCCTTTGGTCAATCTTCTAAACCTTACACCTTTGTCAACCACATTATTACTGCTAATGGTGATTCTCTTCCTATATGTGGGTGTGATGATTTATTTCTATCCGCTTCTAAGCCTATACCCTTACATCTTCCTAAAACCTTTTTTTGTGCCTAAGTTGACTACTAGCCTTATTTCTATTGAACAACTTGTTGATGATGGTAATAATGTTTTGTTTACTCGTGATGGTTGTTTTATCTAGGACCAGTACACTGGGGAATTGAAGGAGAAGGGGCATAGGCTTAGAAGACTGTTTGCTCTGGAATTTGAGAATAAGAAAGCTCCACCAAATTTTTGTTTGCTATCTATTACTTCTAGTTTTTCTCCTACCTCTTGTAATAATGTGTGGCACTTATAGCATAGACGTTTGGGTCACACTCATGCTAAAAACTTGGATTATTTATTTTCTTCTAGTTGTTTGCCTATGGCTGTTACTTCTTTTAAGAATGTTGATAAATCTTATTTAACTTGCTGCTATAGTAAAAGCCATGTTTTGCCTTTTCCATCTTCTATTGAGCATGCTTCTACACCTTTTTACCTTATTCACAGTGATGTGTGGTCGTCTCCGGTTATTTCACGTTTGGGTTATAAATATTTTCTATTGTTTATTGATGATTGTACTCGATATACGTGGGCTTACTTCCTTCAAAAGAAATCAAAGGCCTTTCCCATTTTTAAGAACTTTCATGCTATGACTATGACCTAGTTTAAAAGCACTATAAACATTTTGAGGTCAGATTCAGGGGGAGAGTACTTTGATGGAGAGAACGGTGAGTTTCAAACCTATCTCAAACAACATGGCATTCAGTCACAGAGATCTTGCCCAAGTACACCTCAACAGATTGGGGTATCTGAGAACAAGAATCATCACATTGCTAGTATGGTGTGATCCTTGTTACAAGACTCCCATATTCCCATTACCTTCTAGGTGGAGGCGATCCGCACTACTGTTCATCTCATCATTCCTACTGTTATCCTTAAAAATCCTTCCCCCCATCAATCCTTGTTTCATCATCCCCCTAGTCTGTCCATGCTTCGTGTCTTTGGTTGTGTCTGTTTTGTCCATCTTCCTCCTCATGAACGCACTAAGCTAACAGCTCAATCAACTATGTGCACATTCATGGGATATAGTATGGAACACAAGATTTCTCTGTTATGATCCCAAAGTCTGAAGACTGCACATTTCTCATAATGTCATTTTTCTTAAGAACCTTTCATTCGTTGCACATATTAGTAAATTGCCTACACCATCCTTTTCTGTTCTGCAACATTTTGGCTCTAAAGGTGATCCTTCTCCCACATCTCTGCCACTTCAAGTTTATTTCAAGAAGCATCCAGCTCGCCCATTGCCTATGCCTCCTCCACCTCCAACACTAGTGACTGGTGATTCCTCTCCACCCATCACTGATGTAAGTTCCTCTTATCATCCTATTGATCTACCTTCATTCGTTCCTTTGCGTCGATCATCTCATGTTTATCGTCCACCTGACCGCTATGGCTTCTTTTCTAGCCATAGCTCATTCTCAGTTGTTCTGTCATCTACAGATATTCCTAAGTCTTACAACCAGGTTGTAGCAGTTAAGCATTGGAAAGATGCTATGGACTCTGAGGTTCAGGCTTTATTGGAGAATGATACCTGGGAGTTGGTCACTCCTCCTCTAGATGCCTCCATCATTGGTAGCCGATGGGTTTACACAGTGAAACTTAAATCAAATGGTACTCTAGACAGATATAAAGCCCGGTTGGTTGCTCAAGGCTACAAGCAAGAATATGGAATTGACTATGATGAGACCTTTGCTCTAGTGGCCAAAATGACAATAGTCCATTTACTCTTGGCCATTACTGCTATTAGACAATGGACAATTCATCAAATGGATGTCAAGAATGCCTTTCTCCATGGGCATTTACAAGAAACAATTTACATGAAACCACCTCTCAACTACTGCGATGATCCTCATATGGTGTGTAAACTGAAGAAATCTTTATATGGTCTTAAGCAAGCTCCACAAGCTTGGTTTGACCGCTTCCGTACAGTGGTGTTGGAGGCTGGTTTTCAGCAAAGTGCTTTAGATTACTCTTTCTCACTCTCAAGCGAGCACGGGGGTTGACTCCTCTTGGTATATGTTGATGATATACTTATCACCGGAGATGATGTGGATGGCATTAACAATTTGAAGCTCCTTCTCAAAAACTCCTTCAAAATGAAGGATCTTGGGCCTGTTACCTATTTTCTTGGGCTTGAAATTCAGTGATGTCCTCAAGGTTATTTTGTTAACCAACAGAAATATGCCTCTGATTTGGTGACACTTGCTCGCTCAACTGATTCTAAACAAGTGGATACACCTCTAGAGCTTAACCGTAAGCTAAGAAAGGATGAGGATGAGCTTCTCCCTGATGCTACTTTATATCAGTAGCTTGTAGGTAGTCTTATCTACCTAATTATGACTAGACCGGACATTTCCTATGCGGTCCAGCTTGTCAATTAGTTTATATCTGCTCCACGTCAACCCCACTTCTTTGTTGTTCTCCGAATCATCTGTTATGTCAAGGGCACCCTATCTCATGGCTTGTTTCTCTCATCTTCATCCTCCACTCAGCTTCAAGCTTATGCAGATGCAAATTGGGCAAGTTGTCCTGGCACTCGTCGTTCCATTACTAGTTGGTGTATATTTCTGTGACTCTCTGATTTCTTGGAAATGCAAGAAACAACAAACCATTTCCAAGTTATCTATAGAAGCAAAGTAAAGAGCAATGTCCTCAGTATGCAATGAAATAGCTTGGCTCAAAGCTCTACTTCATGACTTGGACATTGATCACTCATCTGCCATCCCCCTGTTTGCTAACAACATAAGTGCGATCAAGATTGCATCCAACCCAGTATTTCATGAGCACACTAAACATATCGAGGTGGATTGCCACTTCATTCGTGATCTTCTCCTTGTCGGCCGTATCTCTCTCCCACATGTCTCCTCAGGCTTACAGCTTGCAGACCTCTTCACCAAAGCAATGACCAAAGCCGGACATAATTTTCTTATAGACAAATTGATGCTTATCCCCCAACATTAGTTTGAGGGGGAGTGTAGAGAAGATGGAGGGTAGTTATGTAACTTTATCTTTCTTTCTTGTATTTTAGTAGGAGTGTACATTAGTGTACAGCTTCTTTAATTCTTTTGTAAGGACAAATTTGTCCATTCATATTTCTTTAATATAAATACTCTATTTTTGGGTTGGTTCGATCAGATTGATCAACCCTAACAGATCTGGACTATTGTTCTTTCTCTTGTCTCTTCACTTCCTCACAAACTAACAGAATCATGGTTCAAAGTATCGATACACCTCTATGTATTGGCAGAGGTGTATCGGTACTTTAACTTATGCATTTTTTTAGTGTTTTTTTTCAAATTTCAGTTTTTAGTATAATTTTATATAATTACTTAATAAAAAAAAGAGTTCCTGAAAACACCTCTAAACAGGTGTATTGGCACCCAAAGATACGATACAATATGCCCTGTATTGGGCCTATGGGAGAGGTCTTAGAAGTAAAGAAGACAAACAAAGGAGCTTGTGAAGAATCTAAAAGATATGACAAATGGGAGATTCAAGATGATGAGATTGTTAAAATTAATGGGATAGACATGAAGAAGGTGATCTGTGATCTGTGCCCACGATTGTACAGAATTACTGTTCATAATGTTACTATTGATCAATGTTATGAAATGAGGATCAACTTGTTTGTTGCCCTAAGTTCAGAAGACCTTCATTTGACTGGGAGGTGAAAGAGTGTAATGCACACAAATTGTAGGTGTATGGAATGGAAAACATTCTGTGAAGTCCTTTTATGAAGATTTAACTCAAAATCAACAAGAATCCACACAGATTGTAGGTGTATGGGGAAATCCCAGTCAACTGAGGGTTGAGGCTTTTCACTTTTGCTTGGCTGGTTGCTATGGACTGTGTTTTTAACAGCAGAGCATCCGAAGAGCAGAGGGTTCAGTGTTGTGGATGCTTTTACAGCCGCTAACAGCAGCAGTAATGGGCGATTAACTCAGTGTTCCTATCTTATCTTATTCAGTGTTCCTATCTGTTAGCTAGATACAGTGTCCCTATTCAGTGTTCCTATCTGTTAGCTAGATACAGTGTCCCTATCCTATCCTATCTGTTAGCAAGATACAGTGTCCCTATTCAGTGTTCCTATCTGTTAGCTAGATACAGTGTCCCTATCCTATCTTATCTGTTTCTATCTTAGCTAAATTCAGTGTTCCTATTAATTATGCAGTAGTATAGATAAAGTTTATTAGGAAGTCTTCCTAAAAGTATGACTCTTATCTTCTTGTAATCTCCTATTTAAAGGAAGCAGATGATATTCAATGAAGGGATCGAAATTTTCAGTCAAGAAAGAGCAGAGGAGAGTTGGTGATCTCTTTAACAAATCACCATTAAGGCGCCAAGATAGGTTCCTCAAGAAAAGGGAGGAACAAGGGAAAACAAGAGGTTTTCCCTGTTGACCGACCCGTGACGAGATCCTATTCGCGGGCCCTTAACATTCAGCATGGCTAGTATGTGTTATACGTTTCTTGAGCAAGAGGAGACTGTAGGCCATTTGTTTATTCACTGCAAATCTTCAGATTTTATTTGGAAGTTCCCCTCTCTTTTTTGTGTAAGAGGCTTTCAGCAAGGGTTCCTGTTGAAATCTTCTCATCTTGGCCAAAGTTTAGAGGGAGCAAAAGGGCCAGACTGGTTTAGTGCTGCATTCCATTTGCAGTCTGCTGGGGCATTTGGAAGGAGTGAAATAAAACACTGTTTGAAGATAAGGTTCAGAACTTAGAGAAGGTGGTGGTGGACAACTGGAAATTGGAAAGCTTTGTCAACTGGATGTTGGTCTTACCAGATTTCACTCAAGTTGATGGATCAGAATTTGGGGAGAGATTCTGGGAAATCCTTGAGTTGGAAATTAGCAATTGTGTTAAGTATTTTTCAGTAATTATGGTTTTGTTTGTAGGTGTTGCCTCAACACCTTATTTTTTGGATGTACTCAGACTTCCTTTTATTTTAATGAAATTTCTTTTTTTCTACTAACAAGAAAGTAGATGTGAAGAAGATTATCAGAAATTAATACTTCTAAGCAAGGCCATGGATTCTTCCTTGGGGACCTATGATACTGAGACACCTATACATGGGTACCAGGGTTTTTATGAAGATAAATAAAGAAGAAATTTCATTAAATAAAGAAAGGTACAGAGAGATAGGTGATAAGGGCATAAGGCATTGCCCGAATTACAAAACAAAGAACAAGTACATGCAAACAGAAGACAGAAACTGAAACCAGCAATTACATATGCTTTTGATCCGATTAAGACAAATCAAAGATGACCAAAAATCAGCTCCAAAATTTTCCTTCTTGAGACCCTCAAAATCTGGAAGAATCAACCACCAATCCAGCAATCTCCATCTGATGACAGCACATAATCTTTCATTGTTCTTCTTGTTCATAAAGATTCTTCTATTTCGTTCTTTTCACACCTCCCGAACAAACCGCAAAAGGAATACAGGTTCACATGATTTTTGCTTTCTTGCTACCATTAACCGCTAGCCACTTCTCAAAAATTTCTTTGGGAAACTGAGGGTCCCATTAGGGGTGGACTCAAGCCAAGCCAAGCTGAATATCTGGATATTCAAGCTCAGCTTGCCAAAAAATTATGAGGCTCAAGCTCGATTCAAGCTAGAGACTTGGGCTCAAGTTAGATTCAAATTAAAAGCTCATAAGTTCAAGCTCGGCTCGACTCGAGCTCAACTATGGGCCAAGCTTCCTATAAAAATAAAAAATTATACATATAAATTTTCTTCCATATAAAAAATTAAGAATTATAAAAACTAGTTGTTATTATACATATAAAAAATAAAAGCTTGATAAGGGTCGCGAGGTTCACAAACTGAGCTTTATTGGGCTCAGGCTCAACTCGAAGCTCGGTTTAGACCGAGTCAAATCAAGCTTTTCACAAGCCGAATTCAAATAGCTTGTGAAAGGCTCAATTCGTGTCCACACCTGGGCCCATCCCCCCATCTTGAAGAAACGAAGGAAAAAGAACCAAATAAAGTTGTATACATGCATTCAACCATAAAATACATAACATTCTTAGTTTCTCTTTTGCACAGGACACATCTATTTACCAAGAAAAAGCTTCTTTTCTTGATCTTGAGTAAGAATGTTGTCCATCACCACCAACCAAGCAAAAGCCTCAACTCTAGGAAGAATAGGATTGCCCCATGCTCCTCCCACATGGGTACCATGTTACATTAGATGCTTCAATTTATTGTAAATTCCATGTCCAATGCCTTGTCTTGTCATGTCCTTACCGTATATGGTATCATAGCTTGGTGTTACAATCAAGCACAAACCTTCTTTTGATTATTTTTATTTTTTGATAGGTAACCTTCTTTTGAATATTGAATAGAAGGGCAGACGAAGGCATTTAACCAAAGCAAAGGAAAATGGAATCAAAGGGAAGTCGCTGTTTTAACCCGGGATAAAGGAGGAAAAGGTGTTGAGGCAACACCTACAACCTTTCAATACCAGACGAAAAGGTGTTGTTAGTGATATTGCTAGGACTCAGGTATTAAAAGATTGTTATAGTAGGAACTAAGAGAGACATGGGGAACTGCACCTCTTGCATACATTTTGATATTAATAAATCTTTACTACCAATCAAAAAGAAAAATTGTTTGGCAGATCAGACAACAGGATTGTTCTCCTGAGGAGGCCACTAAGAACAAATAAAGCATTACCAGGAAATAAAAGAATGGAGATTAAGCACCAAAATTACTAATATTTAGAGAAAAGCTATAAGGAAAATTTTAGCTTCATTAGGAGAGCAGGATACAAATAAATTGCAAGTTCTTATGAAACAAGTATGTTGAAAGGAGCTTCAAATTTTTCTCTATTACCTTGGGAATGCAATTATCTGTTTAGATTATTGATAAAAAAAATAGCTGTAGAGTAAGCTTTAGTGAAGGTATATAGTGTAAAAAGAAAAACTTAGAAGGGAGAGAATATGTTTTTTTTTTCTGAAAGGTTTAGAAATTTATTGTTCTTCACAAGTGCATAACTTGTCTATATGTTATCTAGGCTCTAAACAAGGAGAGGGATTATTTGGGATTATGTTAGATTATTGGTCAAATAAGAGAGACTGTGGTGACAAAAATGCTTTTTGTCTACAACTCCACTAGAAGCAGAAGGCATCATAAATTTCATTAACACACAAATGTCTGCAAATTTCTAGCTTAAAGTGAAAACATGTCAGTGAAGTAGACCCAAAACTCTACTTCTGTAAATTTTAGTTACCATAAAACAAATTCGTCCAGAAAAACCCAGAATTCTAGTACAAATTGGAAGGTGACTCACGGGAGGTAATGGAGTGGTTAAAAACTTGAAACATAATAGCGTGGGTTCATGGAACTACACAAAAAAATGGCAATAGCCAGGGAATCAAAAACAAACTTTTGCTGGATTAAAAGATCAGCTAATTATTTAGCATTGTGTAAGGTGTAAGAATAGTGAAATTAAAAGGGATTAGGGAGCAGGAGCTAGCCCAAATGGAAAGGGTGCATGGCACATATCCAATTTATACTTCATTCTTTTTTTTTATAATTGAAACATAATTTCAGTAATCAAAGAAGATAAACTGTTACAAGCATCCTCTCCTAAACATTACAGTAAAACAAGAACAAAAAAAAAAAGAAAAAAGTTACAAATTTTCCCAAAATAGCTCCTCCCTAGATGCCCCTTGTTTGGCAAGAAAGTCAGTGAAATTCCAGATTCCATGCATGAAGATACATTCATTTATCAAAATACAATTATAAGCAATGACACAGACTGTTTTGAAATGGAATTAATCCATACCTCACTGATCTTTGATGAAGTATCAGCATCAACTGTTGACATATCAATATAACCTTTTCCACTGCAAATTTGCTCAAGAACACCATCCTTATCAAAAACCACCTGAATTTATAAAAGACAGAATCACAGAATATGGTAGGGATAACCATAGATACTTGATATGAAAATAAAGAAAGAAGGAAAACATTGATTTACTAACTGAAAGAGCAGCAGATGGATCTGACAACATTGCTATGGTGTACTTGCACTTCTTGACTACTTCTGCAGGGGTTTTTCCAATGGAGGCACCGTGTTCTACAAGCTCTTCACACTATGAACATGATTAAAAACATGAAAAGGTGACAAAAGTTAGCCTTGTCCGGTAAGATTTTGAAATGGGGACACATTTCAGTGCAGTCCCAACAGAATTTTTTGGCATCCAGAATCCTTATTCAAATCTCAAGGATATGCAGAATGAAAGTTAAGATGGAAAAGATGTCCTACAAGCTCTTCATACTATCAACATGAATAAGTGCATGAAAATTTGACAAAAATTAGTTTTGGCTTGCATTATTTTGAAATAGCCACATTTCATTAGTTTTATTTTAAGTCCCAAAAATTTGGATATTCAAGATTGTAATTTGAATCTTGAGGATAAGAAGAACGAAATTTACTAGAACAATTTTTACATGTGAAGATCCATTGGAATAGGAAAGAGAAAGGAAATAGGTGGAGGACTTGGATAATGGAAAAGAGAAAGAAAATTAGATAAGAAGAGTGAAAATAGGGTTGGAGATCCTGAAACTTAAACCCATTCAATCCACTGTTGAAGAATTTGGAGGCATTTACAAACAGAACCAACTGGTAGGTCTATAGAGTTCATCTCATCATTAGATCAATAAACTACTGAACCCTCTGGGGCTAGTTTCATGATTTACCATTTGAAAAATCACTTTGTTCATATGCTATGTGGTAAATTTCTAAAATAAATAAATTCATGAATGTGTAATATCAAGATGATATACAAGTAGTAAGATGATTTAAACAAAGTGTAACAGGCTTGTCTTTTTTGAAACTTGGTACATAACAAATTAACAATATTGAATTGCTTTTTAATCAATAACAGAAAAAACATCCTTTAAAAAATGATAGGCAGAGAAAAAATAGTACAAGATCCATTCCCCTTCCAAAGATGGGATGGAAGTAAACCACAGTCTGTTAAGAAGCCATAACATACAGAATACAAGAAAAGGAAAGAATCTTTTTTCCCATTTCCTGTTGTAAGGAAAACTAAATGGAATGGATAAGAAATGACTAGAAGCCAACCTAGAGTATCCCCTATTGGCTGGACAGTGTAGAGTATGCATCAGTCCTCCACTGTATTGTTGTTAGGTCTAATAGAAAACCTTATTCATATGATAATGAATGTATAAACATGATATCAAATAAAATAAGTTTTCTTCAAAAGTAGCTTGCTGTGAACACAACATGGCATATGGCGGGAAGGAAAGTAACACATCAAGTAATGATTATTCAAGGAATAACAAGATTATATTGCAGAGAAACATCAACAAGATAACTCAAAAAAGTAAAAGTTTAATATTTGGGATTGATTTTCACCTTCATTCCACATAACCCATACAAAATATCAAAGGTGCATTTGCCTTCTCAATTTCAATTTACAGAGCCCATGAAGTTGGATTTGCATTTGCCTTCTAACTTTCTTGTTTACAAGGTCCTTGAAGTTGGGTTTCTCTTGAGTCTTGGTCACAGTTACATTATTAGAGCCACCTCCATAGAACAGTCAATTGATCTTCCATTCTAAAAGTATAACCGAATGCTCCACAAAATTGCCAATTAATCTTCCACTCTCCTGTAAGCTCCTCTGCTTCCTTTTCACTTTCCCTAAATAGTTTCTAAATGAAATTTTAAGGGTGAAGCCACCAACATCTCTATCCCAGGCTTCAAGTGCATTCCTAACCATTAGTCAGTAGAAAGAGCAGAAAATTGAATGGAGTTTCAGAAGAGAATCCAGAACAAAAAAAGAATAAAAAATGCAGCCTAGCTCTAACCCATTAGAAGACTTTTTTGATTGATCAACCAATGAGAATATGTGCATTCATACTCTCAACTCTCAAGATGCACAACAGGGCCTAGTTTTCGATCACTAAGGCGGAACGTAAATGAAGTTTACTAACCCTTTCCAGATTCTGAGTAAAGCTCAACAAAGTAGAAAATGTGACGTCATACCAGTCAACAAAACAAACAGAAATGGAAACAAAGGGTTGGGGATTGGGAAAGGGTGTAAATTGTGGCTAATTTTATACCATTTCAATCCCATTGCCATTTTTTCTGATCTTTCAATAAAGGTCTTCAAAGAGAATGCTTACATTATTTCTATCATCAGCATACTAATCAATAGAGCACAAAATGACTCACAATTATAAGGAAGATAATGGCATGTCGAAAATCTTTGACTCCACCTCATCTTCAGCCTCATATCAGAGCACTGATCTACTTTCTAAAACTCCTTTTAAATTCGACCTGAGAAGTTTACTGGATTCTGGAGTCCTTTCTTAAATCAACAATGTAATGGTACTTAGTTTTCTCTTATCCCCAGCCTACATCACTATCTGCTGTTACAGTTGACCAGCCCAGTGAATGGTTTCTACTAATAATCCTACAGCTCGAAACTACACGACTATCCTACATTTATTATTGCAAAATACCTTATATTTCTCTATCATAGACCACGGAAATCAGCAACTCAGCACTAAATTTTCAATGATTGTTAATGCCAACGAGAACAGTTGAGAACCATTTGAGTCAATATACAGAACATAAGATACAGAAAACATGAACAGAATCCCTAAGCACCCATCAAAACTGAGAATTCACCAAACCCAGAAAATCAAACATAAACAAGTGAACAATTACATAAAGAAAAGAGCACTCAATGGAAGATGATCAGTACACGGATCAAATCTAATCAAATGAAGTAGTCTTAAGGTGGACCGGGGTAGTTAGTTGAGAAGAAATGAATATAGGAGAGGAAGTAACCTTAGACAGTGTCCTGTTCCAGACAGTAACCTTGAATCCATGTCGAAGGAGGTTAATGGACATTGCCTTCCCCATGATGCCCAAACCCAAGAACCCAACCTCCATTTTTTCTCCTTCTTGCTTCCTCTCCTCTGCAACTGCAGCTGATTCTCTCTGCTCTTAAAATTTCGGAGCAGTCGATAGTGCTCCTAGTGCTCCTGAGGGATGAACAGGAGAAAATGGTTAAATTATTATTTATTTATACATTAAAGTATTATAAAATTAATAAAGATTTTACGCTTCCGAAGCCATTCATCAGTCTGATCTGGTTGTGGAATCAAACATTCTGACAATATAAGATGAAAGAAGGCAGCCATCGATGCCTTCCACGTCACCGTTTGTTCTGTTCCACTTCTTTGTTCTTTGTTCATCCAATCCATCTTTATTGGAGAAATTCAGCCAATAGGTGGTTGACACGTTTCTTGGGTGCAAGTCGGGCCGGGTTGAATCTAATCGAGGTCAACCATAGAACCCGTTTCATTCTTTCTTTTGGTTTGAAATAGGGGTGATTGTTTCAGCCCGGGCCCGGGCTCACATTAGGCCTCGGCTTTGGCTTAATACTTCAAGTCCGATCCGGGCCTGGCTCAGCCCGCATATATTTAAATTTAACATTTTGTGTATAATATATACATATGTATACATGTTATTTTATATTATATTATATATTTTATATATAAGTATATATAATTTATATTATAAGTAATATTTTATATAATATAATGTATAAAATAAGTTTATATGCATGTTATGTCATTTAATATATAGATATGTAATGTTTTATATATGAGTAACATTGGCCCGGAATCAGACCTGAGCTAGAGCTTATGTTTTAGGCCCGAGCCTAAGCTATAGCCCTTATTATAAGTGCAAAGCCTAGCCCAACCCATGATCACCCCTGGTTTGAAAGAAATGGTAGGGAAACCTATACAAGGTTTGTAAAGATTTTCCTACCTTTCCCTTCCTTTCCCTACATTTTCATTCAAACCAAACACAACTTTAGGTATATGTTTGGCATTAATGCTATAGATATAGCACTGTTTTTTCTGCTGATGTGTGGGTTGGAAGCACAGTTTTATGTGAAAATTGTGTCTTTTTTTTTTGGAAACATTGCTGTTAGGTAAGACGTTTCCTGGAGCAACAACAACACTTTCTATTTGGTACCAGTGCTCTATATATGTTTTCAGCACCGATACCCATTATATGAAGTCCATGTCACTGCCACATCATGTCCTCATTGGCAACAGCAAGCTTCAATATGAGAAAATGCCAAATTTGGTGTTGGTACAAACCACACCTTCTCGATTTCCAAGGCGTGGCTTGGAACATCGTTTTTTTATGGAAAAATGGTTCTAAACAAATAGGCGTTTCTTAAAGCACCGTTTTTTTCTGACATGGCACTGATGTGTCACCGTTTTCTAGAGCAACGACATCGATGCCAAACAAATACTAAAGCTTTAAACTTGACATATATAGCATCTAGGAGTGCTCATAAAAAACTGAAAAGTCGAATCGAATAGAAAAATGCGTTTAACTAAATCAACCAGTTTGATTCGCAGTTAACTTAAAAAACGACAATTAACCAAACTGACTGATATATGCATTTATATGATATATTTTATATATTTATAATATATCTCATATATTATATATTAAAAAATATATACATATATTATATTTATAATTATTTATTTATATTTATCTATTTAAAATATATAATATATTATAAATAAATATATATATATATATATATTTATAACGTTTATAATATAATATACATATTTATAATATATTATGCCATATATTATTTATAATATAATATTATATATATTTATAATATATGTTATAAATATAAAAAACCGAAAAACCAAACTGGTCAAAACCTAAAACCGGTCAATCAGTTAACCAGTAGTGTCGATTTAGTTTTGGTTTGAGGATATGGAAAAACCGGTAGAATTAGTTTAGTTCCAAAAAAACCCTTTATGGTTTGATTAACCGAACCATGAGCACCCTTAGTAGCACCAGAGTTATATGTTATAGATGGTTGGCCACATGCAAATTAAGCTAGAATATGGGTTTAATGGACAAAAAAGATGAAAGTTAAAGAGTTTAATGAGTTTTGTGACATGGTTGCAATGTAGCCGCTCCATACATTCGATATGTTGTTTTATATATTTTAATAGATTCATGTCGTTAATATAGTAACTAGTAAGAACACATGTGATGCATGAGCTTTGTTATAAACAATGTTTTCAATCAGTCGTTGACTTAGCCAATTGAACTATCACCTAGCCAGGATTCTGGGTTCGGTTCAGTTGAGACCTAAATGGTCAGAAACTATTGACTTGGCCAAGAACCATTCAGCCCGATGACCAGGTCACGAGTTGCATACTTAAAGCATACAAACTTTCAAAGGCCATAACTTTGCACTCCGATGTCCGACTGGGGTGATTTTTTTATTTTTTGGGAAACTTTTTCAAGATCTATGGATCTCAAGGAGACTGCTGTAAGCACCTTGCCCCACTATTTTCAAATTTTTTGGTTTCAAATTTCAATTTTTAATATTTTTATAAATAAAAAAATAAAATTTGAATTAAAATACATAAATTAAATATAAAATAATACATATAACATATCTAAAACATATTTATACATTATTTATTACTAAAATATATATTTACACACACACACACGCACAAAAAATATATATATATATATATATATATATATATATATATATATATATATATATATATGTATGTATATATGTATGTATGTATGTATATAAATATAAATATATATGAGATGATGTGGCATGGTCTAAACTGTTCGACCTGGTCGGTCAAACTGGTGACCCGCGACTCAGAGGAAAAAAATAGTTCGGCCTTTGAGTCGGTTTTTAAAACATTGATCGTAACTAATTGAGTTATAAGAAGTCTTATTTCACTAATTATTTGGGTTAAATCAAAGTAAATTCATCGCAAGCATTATTTTTTGTGGTATGTATTGTTTGATAAAATTGTATTAACTTTCATTGAAATTTTATTTTTGATAATGTTTATTATGGTTGATATTACGATATTATATATTGTATAAATTCTATTGTTTTTTTGAAGGTTATAAATTCTATTTTATACAATGCATAATATAAAATATTATATATAATACGTATTACAGGTGTCATATTATAATATTTATATATAATATATAAAACATGATATAAAATAATATATCATACACATTGTTTATTAGGGGGTTTACGATCTGCTCGGAGTAGATTGGACAAATACCACCCTACCTTGTCCCTAGTCAATAAAGTTTGGGTTTTCCTAAAACTTGCCCAGAACCTAATCAACGGTCAAAATAGCCTTAGTCAAGGAAGGCAAGTCAAAGCCCCAACAAGGGTGAGTTAGTCTTTACTTGGATTTTCAAATGTATTATAGAAAAATACAATTGAAAAATAAAAGTCTGGTTGGTATCAAGTCGAACCCCTATAAGTTTGGGTTGAGTTTGGAAACTATATGTCATTGAGTCAAGTTCAAATAGAAGCATTGGAAGGTCGGGTTAGGGTGAAGGGAGATCATATTGAACCTGGTTTGTTGTGTTTATTTTTCGTTATTTTGAAATTGGATTTTAAATTAATAACTTTTACTTCTATTAAATTTTAATTATTTGGTAAATTGTTATTGATGTGTAGTTTAAGTTATGATATTATGCTAGGTTTATTATTATTAAATTTTTTAATAATGTTAGAATTTATTATTATAAATTTAGTATAATATTATTTTAATTAATTATAACAATTATTATTGTTAATATTAAAAACAGTAAATTTTTCTAACACATTAATCATTTTTAAATGGAAATTAAATGAATATTACTAACATTATTTAACTGATTAATTTTGCAAAAACATACATTAGTACGGGTAATGTCAACACATGGAGGAACCCATATTGTATGTTATACTCGTAAATAGTTCAAATTGTTTCTCTTTAATTGACTCACTTAAATGAATAGAAAGTAATTAAAAGAATATTTTATGAGAAAAACATGGGTCAATTAGAGAGAGAGAGAGAGAGGTTTTATGAAGATTTAGGATAGGCTTTAAAAGATAGAGATATTTTAGGAATATTTTTAAGCAATTGGGAAGTGAGGACTAATAGGAGCAAGGGGAGACTTGCTGATGTGGCTTAATGATAGGACTAGGAAGGAGTAATGGAGAAGGAAGGAAGAGAGCTAAACAGGAATTAAGAAAGGAGGATGGGCTTTGGAATCCTGATTATATTATCAGTTGATTATAGCCATACATGATGATGATTTATTTGATTGTAGTCATATATTTTTCATCTGCAAATGTTGTTTGGCATGGATTGCTTTTCTTAACAGCTCTTTGAATGAATTTCTTCATTCTTTGCCTCTTTAAATTGATATCATTTAAATGCTTTTTATTCATTCATATGTCCCTAAATATTAAGTAATATTGGTGATATTGTTGTAAACATCCATCTAATTTTACTATTTTATAAATAGATTAATGATTTCAAAGTCATTGATACTTTTTTTGAGGTGGGTTGCTCAATAGGACATTGATTTTTTATTGTTAAATAGTAAATTTCAAATTAAATGATTAGTTGCCCCTTACTTAGTATGGGGTCATTGTCTAGATAAAACATGGTAAGTCTCTTGAATCAAATAAAGAGCATACCCTAAATGGCTATTATAAATAATTAAAAGATGAAATAATTCAAATTAAATCGAATAATTACTTGCTGAAAATAACTGAATTAAGTAAATAATAATAACAATAAATTATTTATAGAAATAATTAATAATAATAACAACCATCAGTTATCATTAATGTTTATTCAAAGCATACCCCATAATAATTACCATATATAGTAATTAAACCTTAAATGAGAATCAATATTTATTAACAGTCATTAAAATTGTTAACCCGAATCATTATGTTTATTCTTAAATGCAAAATATGAATTAACAAATCTATTATATAATAATTATACTCACTTGGAAAAAATTATTTTAAGTAAATATTTAAATAATTACAAATTTAGTTAATATTATTACTATATAACAAAAAAATTTAAATTAAATTAAATACTAAAATATATTAATAATAATGAGAAGAATGATTAAATTAAAGTAATAAACGGTTCAAGTTGAATTTAATGACTCGTATAATTTTACGGGTTTGACATAAAAGGGTCAATTTATGTGGACCCGTAGACTGTATGAGTGTCTTAAAAAATGGCAATTTATAAACAGTAATAAAAATCATTAATATTTATTCATATATATATATATATAATTAACTTCTCCGTACTTATTACCGGATCATTTACTAGTGTGCAACTATAGAAGAGGTGGTGTGCAGTTTCAATGGTTTGATTGTACAAGGAACAACATCGGTCGTTAGTATCCATCCAATTAACACGCTTGTCTTTGGTGAGAATGCCATCCCATGATAGCTTCCAGAGAAATAGGTGAAAATGAGGAGGTTTTCCGTAGGAAATTCCAGTCGAAGTAGGACAAAGAGGGTGAGGTAGCCTTTAATGTCAAAATGGCTATAAACCGAGGATACTATTAAAATCATGCTTTTCAAAACTGGACGAGAAAACCTAGAAACCGGTTAGGTAATCAGTTCTGTTTTATTTAAAACTGCTTTTTGGCCAAAAACCATTGATTTGGTCGGTGATCCACTGATTTGAACAGTCGAACCATCAAACCGGACAACGATTTTTGGTTGTTTTTTATTTTTTTGTCAGAACAGGCCGTTTATTCAAACTGGACAGTCAGATCGTTCGACCAGAGAATTGGTCCCCAAAACAGTTCCCTATCCAGTCCAGTTTTAAAAACCTTGATTGATATAGAACTGGTGTTTTTAACCCCAACCCTACTTTGCATTGGGTTAGACTGTTTTTGTTTTTTGTGAAAAATTAAGGAGGATACATCATTGGGTAATCCTCGATGTAAATAGTAAGAAGCCAGGGAGGAATGTGTAGGGATCTGCAAACAGCACAATGCTCCCAACACTCACCCAACAAACCATTGGAGCCGTATATTAGGAACATATCCTCCTTATATGACAAGGGAGATGTTCTCAATGTGCAACCGTAATGGCTTGTTGGAACATTATTATGAGCGCTTGTTTGTAGCAAATCTGAATACGAGAGAAACAGCTCTCCTAGAGACAAAAGGTAAGCCAATGTGAAAGGCCCTACTTTCCTAAAACCTTCATTCGAATTGTTTGAGCAAAGGGTACCATTAGGGGAGTAGGTTGCTAATTGTTCATTGTTGATCAAAGTTACAACATTTTGAGCATCAATTATGAGGAAGGGTGGCTTGAGATTGTTCATTGTTGATCAAAGAACAGAGTGCCTTCTCTTCTCTGCAGTTGTTTTTAGTAGAGCTTCTTCATGGGATATGATAATACATGCAATAGTAGCTTCATAGAGTTGCATTTGATCCAGCCCATTGGAGAAAGAGTGCACAGCTGGTCATAGAGTTGCGGCTGTTGAGGATTGGACAACGGGCAAGACAAGTACCCAGCATTGGAGGTGTCAATGGACTGGTTTTGGATTAGACCATCTTCAAACCAAAATCAATTTGGATGGATTTGACAGACCAACAAGACATATTGAACTGGACCAATCCAGACTTAATGGTCCAAAGCATTTATTGGATTGGATTGAATCTGGTCCATCCATAATGAGTTTATATTGGATTGGGTTGGATTAATCCAATATCTGGTCCATTGATAGAAAATAAGAATACAGGTGTCCATGGACATAGACCAGGTTTGAGTTAAAATTAATCTAAATTAAAACAGTTTAAACGGTTCAAACATTGAATTAGACTGGTCCAAAATGGTCTAAAATATTCATTGGATTGGATTTGACGTAATTCATTTGTAACGGACTCACATAGAACTGGATGGGATTGAACTAAATACAATCCAATTGACACCTCTAGGCCAGGATTTCTCAGTCTCATAAGAACTTTGAGAGGCTACAACAACCAGATGCTTGTCCAAGTGCTTAAAGACCCCCCAGACAATTGAGCACTATGTACCACTAATACCAATGTGTTTTGTTTGGAACCCACTATCTAAATAAAAATTTATGGTTATTTTTTATTTATTTGATTTATAAACTAGCAACCCACTTTGGCTAAAAGAATGTATGACCTCACCAATGTATTGAAAGCTTAGTTTTCATTGGGATTTTTTATTTGAGTTAGAAAATTAGCTATAATTTGGTTAATTATATGAGGTAACTTTTTGATCTGGGCCAAAACTTATTTATCCCATTATGTATATAGGGCTCAGTTTGGAATAGAATGTAAAACCTTTTATTTTGTATTATTTAAATTTATATTACACATATTTGTATTTATATCCTTTCCAAACTGAGCCTAGCTGTAACCCTGCACTGCTAATGTGTGCAAACTTACATTTTCGGTTTTTCTTGTTTTTAAATACTGAATTCCTCCCTTTCTCTATACCTTTTGGGTTAATAAATATGCCTATAGTGTCACTAAAAGACTATGTTTAGTATATAAAAATTTCAAATCTGAGCGGTTAAGCCTGTGTTCAGGAGTGCTTTTTTTAATTGCTTATTGAGAAAAAAGTGTGTAAAATATTCTAAACGCACCCAAAAAAAAAGCTGATTTGGGCATTTGGTAAAAAGAGATCAATAAACACTTTTTCACCAAAATAAGCCCCATTTTGAGGAAGCAAAAAGCTTGGGCTTTTCTCCCACACACATTTTAAGTAGTGCTTAATGCATTTCTGACCTGTCTTGGCCCACCACTTAATTATCAAAATACCTATACTATCCCCCCGCTTGAAAAAATTCTTTTTCACCAACCATTCTTAAGCTCCTTATTAAACATGGTTTTCAAAATCGGATCGGACCGGATGGTCAGACCGAAAAAATTGGGAACTGGTCACCTGATCGGTTCCGTTTCCCCCAAAACCGTTGATTTTGGTCAGTAAACCGCTGGACCGTCCGGTTAACCATTCCAACGGTTTTGACTGTTTTCCAATTTTTCCAATTTTTAAAATTTTTTGTCAGAACGGGCTGGTCGTTCGAGTTAAACGGTCGGACCATTCAAACCAGTAACCGGACCCCTGACCGGTTCGGTGACTGGTTCGTTTTTAAAAACCATTTTATTAAAAAAACACTTACTTGAAAATCCCATTTAAAAACTTTGCTTAGAAAGTAAAAAAGCGCTTAACTAGAAAGTAAAAAAGGGGGCTTAATTTTGCTTAGAAAAACGTTAGTTTTAAGGGGGTTTGGTCGTTTACTCGTTTAGAGCCTAGATGGGCCCAAGCTTACAAAAAGGTCTTCCGGGATGGGCGGAGGAGTTTATTTCAAGTTTTGTTAGGTAAATAGACCGATCACAGGCTAAATGGGTCCATTCTCGGCCTAATTGATCTCCTAAATGTTAAAAATCCCTAGCATCTCTAAATTCTACTGTTATCACTGGTTTGATGCAGGTGGTAGTAAACATAGAAAACATGCAAACATACCCCTGCATAAACCAAGCTATTTGCACACTAACATCAGGGATTACACCACAATTTACAGGGTTTCAGGACTTATCAAGGATCTTGACCTCCTTATTACAGTGGGTGGGGGTGATTGATCAAAGCTCTTCTAGTATCATGTCTTTCTGGTAGCGGGTAGCATAGTTTTTTCTTATGACAAATGTGTTGATTTATAGAAAACTATAATGCATTTGGATAAGCTTCGGCTTCTCTGCTTTTAAAGCCTAAAAGTAGAAAGCCCAAACCCTAATTTTAGGCTTTCTGCATTAGGGTTTAAAACTGTATTAACTTCAGACTGTTTTCTTTTAAAAACAACTATTACCAAACACTTAAAAGACACATTTTGGCTCATTTTTGGCGATGTTTGGTTCTATGGGTGTTTTTTCATAAACACCTCCACGTCATTGTCACATAGGCATTGGTGTGTATTGCATATGAAACCACTGTTTGATTTCACCATTTATCAAATAAACACAAAAAACTAAAACACTTTAATTTTTGTGCATGGGGCATTTAGTAAAATGTCAGTTCTCGTTTCCCACAATACCCCAACATTTCTTGAAATGAAATGCTTATGTGGCACACTTTTACGGGGTGTTAATCTTAGGTGAAAAGCAAAAAAACATTTAAAGTGATGCCTAACCAAACAACAAAAACAATAAATGTTTAAAGTGAAGTTGTACAATTAAACGTTTAAAGCAATAAATGGGCCATTTATAAACGCCCACGGAACCAAACATATACTTTGAGGGTGTTCGGTTCCGCTTACGTTTATTGAGTAGATGTTTTGTACTTGTGTGGCTGTAAAACCGATAAAAACAATTAATGAGGGCGTTTATGACACATGGGCGCCATTAGGCACCACATCAGCAAAGTACCAATAAATGCCTACTCATTTCAGGAAACTCTAAAATGAAACTTCTTGAAACGGGAATGGTGCACAGAAATCGATGTTTGCTTTTACAAGCATTAATGAGTCATTTACTGATGGGGTGCCTATGTGACACCGTTTACTCAATATACGCAAGTGAAACCAAATACATACTTTGTCTTTCACATCCCAAAGCTTAGGAGCAGAAACTTGTCCAAACAAATCCATCTTCTCAATTTTAAGGTAACCGATTCAATAGGATTATCAGATATATTAACATCTAGAAATCACAAAATACTCCCACATTTAAGACATTACAATCACACATCGGAAACGACAACATACAGCACACAGGGTTATGACCCGTGTTTTGTGGTCAGCATATCCTGTCTCTAAAAACAGGGGCTTCTTTTGAGAATCATGTACCTTCCAAAAAAATACATTGGGGGAAATTTTGGCTGCACAGCGTGGGAACATTGAAAGTCATTTTCAGGCTTAGCGAACTCAAAGCAGTTGGGCAGTTGAGAAGTTGAGGATGCTATAATAAGATTTCTTAAATGCAGAGTTGGTGAAGTTGTATATCTAACCTACCACGATATGATGGGCTTTTCTATGGATTTATGCATTTCCCTCTATCTATTTTATAGATTTTGTAAGATTTTGGTAACCTAATCCTCTAGTTGATTTCCCACTGGTTTCACCTCGCCACTGACCCATACAGAAAGACCTGTGATCCAGTGGTCCAACCATAATCCGGGAAAGACATCATATCAGAAAGGCTTTGATCAATTACAACCCCTGTAAAGTTTGGTGAAAATCCCTGTAAATTTTTCTGATATTATATCTTTACAGCATCATAATCGAACCCATAAGAAAATGTTGACTCTTCTGACATTCTTCGTTTTCTATAGTGATGACATATCTGGTTGATCCATTGAACCAGGGGAAATAGGGTTCCATCTCCAGACCAGAATTTAAAACAGTGATATTTCACGCATAAACTATGAGGCTCTATCTATTTCACATGCACCAAACATTGTCTTTGAACCTAAAATGAACCTTGTCATGGAATATATGCATTGTTCATATTCTTGTCAGATTTAATATCCATTGTAGACCCATTGACCTTCTAATTAAATGAAATGAAAGGGGTTGTGCTCGATGAAATATAGAACGGATCAATCCACTGGACCCCACTGTAGAGTTGGGGAATTACACCACATTTTATGAAGATATCCTATACGGTTGTGGATACAGTGTGAATATTATTCTTGTCAAACAAAATTTTCTATAATGTATATTAGTACATTGATAATTTATTGTATGATTTTACATAAATAATTGCATCTACTTATCAGTCTAGATTAAGATAATGCTAAAATGGTTAAAAATCATCTAGTATGAAGCTATGCAGATTTATTGTCAAATGATCAGGCTAAAGACCTATTAGTTAAGAGTTCAAATCAGTCTCCACAAGATAATTTTCCACAGCATATCTCTGCCGTGTATTACGAATATCTCCTGATGATAATATCAGAAATGATGAGGTATCATTAGGAGATGTTTCCAATACATAGCAGAGATGTGCTCTAGAATGTTGTGAGAAACTATCTTGTGGGGGGCTGATTTCAACTCCTTAATTAAAATGGGATGTTATTCAGCCAGACCTAATAAGTCTGATTAGTAATAGATAGGGTTCTGGGTGGGTGCATTTTGTGCAGTTTGGAGCAGGTTCATCCCAATTCAACCGAGACTTGACCCATTGATAGCCTAATTATGAAACCCTAAAGGGGTGGTTATTGGACGGGCCAGGTTAATGGACTAAAAGGAATGGACCCAGGCTCGAATACAAACCCTAGGCCTAAGCATGAAAATTTGTTGGTTGAGTTAGAAATGATCACCTCTTTACCCAAACTCCGAGATATTCCATTTAGGTTCCATTTGGGGAGAGTGTAAACACTGGTTTGATGCATATGTGCACTCTGCTGGCGTTTCATAAGAATGCATTTATGCATTGAAAATGATAGTAATCATGAATTTTAAGACATGTTTACTTTCAAAATGAGAATCTGGATGCAAACTTTGCATTCAAAATTGGTATATTTAAAAAAGTGGATTCCAGCTTTGGAATTTGTGTTTGTACCTATTATACTTAAAAATAGTTTGGAAAGAATATGAAATTAATCAAATTATCATTGTAAAACTAAACCAATTTTGCATTTTTAGGAAGTGGACATATTTATATTTGCACCAAACATTTTTTTGTATTTGAATTTTTCCCAACTAGAGCCTTAGGTTGCACTTGGAAATGATGCAAATAAGTGTGGATGCAAATATGTAGTGTAAAGCGGCTCATATAAATTACAAATTTGGGTTAATTTTGTATTGACAAATTTACCTTCTTACAAAACAGAGTTTTAGCTGTAATGGATGCAAAAATGAATTCCAATAAAGCATATGTTTTTTTTTTTTTTTTTTTATCAAAAGCCCACTTGAATGAAAATTTACTTCGTTTTTATTTATGTACTTTTACATCTTATTATCAATGTAAATATGCAATGGTCTGTCATTTGTCAATGCATAAACGAATTGTTGCCAAGCAAAAGTGAACCAGAGTACAAATTTACCCGGAACCGGGACTTACACTCCATTTGCATCATTTCCAAACACAACCTTAGTGATCAAGCCAATTGTGTTACTGTGAAAGTTATTGCACTTCTTCGCAAGTGAGATCACATGAAACCTGAAAATGAATCAAATGGGATGCCGGTCTTTGATTTACATGTTTATGCAACTAGGGGTGTCAATTGGACTGGATTTGGTTCAATCCGATCTGGTCCAGTGTGAGTCCATTATAAATGGACCAGGTCCAATCCAGTCCAATGAATATTTTGAACCATTTTAGACCAGTCCAATTCAATGTGTAGACCATCCAATCTGTTCAAAATTGTTTTGATTTAGATTGGTTTCAACCCAAACCTGGTCCATTGACACCTATATTCTTATCTTATATCAATGGAGCAGATATTGGCTTAATCCAAACCAATCCAATATAAATTTATTACAGACGGACCAGGTCCAATCCAATCTAATAAATATTTTGGGCTGGATTGGTCCAATTCAACATGTCTTGTTGGTCCCTCCAATTCGTCTAAATCCAAAATCGGTCCATTGACACCCTTATATGCAACCAGATTGAAAACCTTTCGTTCTTAGTTGTTTAAATAACGTGAAAAGAAACCAAAAAAAAACAAAAATAGCAATGCATACAAGAGCATAAATGCATAATAACATGCCTTGAAGACTTGAGAGAGCAATAGGCTTGTGGATTTGGGCCCAAGTCCAACCTGAGGTACTTGTTCAGTTGTTCCTCAACCCAAGTACAACTCGGTCGAATTAGGTCAGGTGGGCTTATTTGGTTAGGTTAGGTTGTTTCTGGCTATAAGTTTGCTGGGTTAGAGTTGAGATAGGGTGTTTAGGCCTTTGGGATTGACCAAATTAAGCTTGTAAAATGGATTGAACATTGAAGGATAGACTTTTGGGCTCTGTGTGTTGACCCATTAGATGGGCTGAAAGTTCAGCCCATGACCATCAAAGAATTGACATGGGTCAGTCAAAATCCAGTCCATGACGATTAACAAGCAATAGGGGGTCCACAGCCACAGGTGCGTGGAGTATAAAACCGATGCAAAGAAACCATGGATTTACAAGCAAGTCAGGATTCCAAGAAGCCAGAAATCAAGGGATTTTCTAAAGAGCATATTTAGCCATTAGAGGTCAGAGACTCAGACCCCATTAAAGTACTCGATATTAACTATTTATTAAGTGTTAAATACGGCAGAATCCCAGTATTTATTATTTTGAGCTTGATTTCTACGCTTCTCTTGCTGCCAAAGAAAGTTACAGGCATTGACTCTAATGACTGAGCTCTTCTGTGCAAATGCAAACGACTTACCCCTGTAACATTACTACACTAGTCTTCTTTAGCGTACTCATGACTCCATGGAGTAACCAAGTTTAATAACTTTGACTTGATGTAGTTGGTTGTTGCTATGGGTGCAAGTTGGGTATGAAAAGGATTAAAATATTTCAAGTACTGCCAAACTTGGAGCTGACAGCAGCAAAGTAATTTCCAAGGTCTGAGGGCTGCGGATCCCATCTGTAATGAACGTCAAGGGCTTAGAATAAGCTAAGGTCAAGTGACGGCTTAAGTATTCGTGTTTTGCATTTAATTGCAGTGTCCCATTTATAGTCGGAGTTGCCCAAGTGAGCAGTAATGAACGTCAAATAACCGTCTTGTAAATTGTAGTCACGTAGGGGGATTCAGAGAGGTGCCGGCCAACCACGACCCCTTAATTAGGGACTCAGGAGTAAAAACGACAGGATCATGCGTCTGCATTAAATGCTTCGCAACCATCAAAAAGGGAAGTTGCCCTGTTGCCCTTGAGGGACAATCAATTGAAGTACCCCTGGCCGATGCCACATGTTAGGTTGTGGTGAGCCGACCAAATATATCTATATCAATTTTAATATGGGGCATATTGTATTAATATTGTTTTACCCAAATATGTATGGATATATTGATATATAGACTTTTTGAATCATTTAAAAGGTCGGGGGCCTCTTCCCCACTCCCCTGATCGTTATAAATAAAAGAAAACTAAAAAAAAAGGAAAAAGGATGAGTATCGAACATGTCGATATGCATCAATACCCATGTTTGGACGTCGGGCATATTGATATTTAAATCCTTGGTTGAGTTACCCTAATCTAAACTAAGATTCAACCCAACTTTTTTGAATTTGGCTCGTTTAGGTTGGCCAAGTTTCTTCACTTCACTTTATTAAAAATGTTCTTATTTGTTAGATGAATAAATCAATGATGCCAAGGTATAAAACAGAAAGAGCTTTGACCAATCAAACACCCCTATGAATTTTGATGAATATCACCTGGCTTCTTACCACAATTATGATAACGGTTGATTGGTTGTAGGTTTTTCTGGTATCTGCCTTTTTGGTACCATAGCCGAACCCTAGTTAGACTTAAAATTAGAGGAACAAGGGTTTATTGATTTTAGATATTGACAGGTTATGATTTATATTAAGTCTTGGCCTTTTGAGCTAGGGATGGCAATTTTGTAGGAATTTTTGGGTACTTGATCCATCCCAACCCTAATAAGACCCTTTTATCAAAACCCTATAGGATTGGGATGGGTTTGGGTTTTGACCTTAGGATACCTGGCACCCAAGCCCAATTATATTTAGTGTTGCAGTTACCTATTCCTAATACTCGATTATAAACCTGTATATATGTTTATTAAATATGTGTTATATATTTTATAAAAAATGATATACAAAATAAAAAGAATTGAGAGAGGATTCAGACCCTTGCCCTTGCATCCTACTAAAGGCATCTTTAGCAATAGTCTACTACACCATTCCTACTTAAGAGGAGCATCGCATTTTACTTAGATGATGTAAAAGTAGGTAAAGTTAAGCCCATAAATGACACCCAAAAACCTGTGGCCCGATTTGACTATCTCGGATTCAGATGATGTGTATATGTATTTGGATCCAATTTGGATTTTGCAATCAGCATCTGATTAATAATCAGATTGGATTTAGATTTGACTTCATCCGATCCAATTAAAATCCAAAAATGATAATATTATAATATTTATTGATTTTGATATATAAATTTATATAATTATATTTAAAATTATAAAAATTATTTTTATATATTATATAATATATAAAAATTATTTTTATATATTATATAATATATAAAAATTTATATATAATAAATCCAGTATGCATTTTTACATTAATTCATTATATATAAAAGTTAAAAAGTAATTAACATTTTAATATTATTTATATTTTAAAAACTAAACTAGAGTCAGATTAAATCCAAATCCATTAGGATTCAAATCCGAAGTCTTCAAATCTACTCAAATTCCGATGCAAGTTTTCAACAATTAGATCATATTTGGATTTTTCTAAATCCAACCTAATTACAACCCTAGGTGTAATATTCAAAGTACTAGAAAATGCAAAGAATATTAAGGAAGTAATTTAAAGAAATGTATTTGGATTCTAGATATGCTTTTGATACAAATAGATATAGTGGGAAAATTAAGATACACATGGATATGTCATGAAAATTCAAATATATATTAAAAATATATGAATTATATATACCTTTAATCACTCTATACATAAGAAACATGTACTTTATTTGTTTGACTATGTGATTTGATCATTTTCCATTAATTTAATACTTACAAGTATATAATAAGTAATGTAAAAGGCAATGTTTATAAAATTTAAATTATAATGATAATTTTTGAACTATATTGTTGTTGAAAATCATGTTTTTAAAGAAGATGCTTTGTTCGAGGTAGAGGTGGGGTAAAGAAAGAACAAATTTCACAAGTAGACCCTGTAATTGACCTTGAAACTGCCAAAGTTAGAAACAACCTTGGAATTGATCTTGACAGCCTAGGTTCCAGGTTTTGCCTTGAAATTGGACCGAACCAACTTATGCTCACTACTAGTTCACTCAATCCTCATTGAACTCCTCAGGCCACCTGAGTTAGTCCACTAGGTCAACCTCGATGGCTAGATCAATTTTCTCTCTCTCTCTCTCTCTCTATCTATATATATATATATATTTTACTTCCTGCAAGTGCATTTTTGTATAGGGAAGCTAAATACTACAAGTCTAAAGCCCCATGCTGTTATCAAATTATAAACAAAATGAAAAACCATAGAATAGCCAATTTGGAGTAATGTATTGAAAGATGCCATATGTTTAGCATATAAAACAAAATAAATAAAAGGGGTAAATTAAGTTTATCACCCTCTATTTTTTGGGCAATAACATTTAGGCCCCTGAATTTTCATTTGCAATAAAGGTCCCCTGAACTTATAGATTCCAACACTTTGCCCCACCCGTTAACTGAATTGATGAAAATGTCCTTTTGGGATACATATAGAAGAGAGGTCAAGATTTTAAAATAACAAAAAAGTGGGTAGGATAAAGCACATTATCTCTTTATTGCACGCTTAAGGTGAGAAATAAGAAAAAACCAAATATAAAGGTTTGTATATACAAATATATAAGATAAAGGGCAAAATGGTCCCACAAATTAAGGATAATTTCAAAGTTCATAAATGTTTAATAAATATATAACAGTTTGGGAGGCTAAAGAGGATGATAATCTATACTTTATCTTAAATAAAATATTCAAATTAGTGATTCCTTTCCCAATAAAAGAAGAGAGAAGAACAAGTCATGCACTATTATAAAGGAATCATAACGTCAAGAGATTAGCTAACTAGTGGAGGGTGTTTAATTCTATACACTTGTCTCCGATGCAAAACTGGTGGTGGAATTTTCTTTTTCTTTTGTTTTATTTTTCTTTCTGCAATTTTATTTGAGATTTAGGGTAATTCGATAACACTTTTCAGACGTCAGACGCATTTGAATAGATAATCTGAAACATTTTTTCATATCTTAAATGGTAAAACCCTGACCCAACACACAACGCGCTCAAACTCATTTTAGACCTGACCCAAAGTCAAAAATACCTTCAATTAATTTCAAAAAGAATAATTGTCACATTTCAGACTAAAATATTCGCTTTTTCACTTTTCAGACTTCATATTTTAGCAAAATTCTTCTAAACCTAATATTGTATTCAGTGTATTGCACCAAATTTTTGCCATTTGGCACGTTTTGTCATCAATTTGGCAAAATTTAAATGGATTGGAGACTCAGCCTCTTATTCCGTTTACCTTTTTTGATAAATTAGATTGATATTTTGCGGACTTATTTCTTGGTAAAATAGATTGATACTTTTTTAATCTGAACGAAATGTTAATTTAAGTAGTATTAATTTGTATTGATTTAAAAGGTAAGGGAAGAAAATATAACTCAAAATTTGATGTTTTCCACCAAATTTGTCAAACGCCTTTGGATTAAATTGAACGCTTGGTCGGATATTGGTCCATAAAAAAAAGTTTATCAGCAATAATGTTTTAGAATAGATCTGGACCATTGACCAGGTTTTCCTTTTTCTTTTTCAGACAACAAATGTTCACCGGTTAAGTGGTGCAGTTGGACCAACTCAATAGATCATTGCTGTTAGACTCATTCAACTCACTAATAGGTGTTTGGAATCAATGTCGTTTTCTAGAAAAACTGGACTACATTAGCGTTATATCTAAAATCTATTTTTTAAAGAAATGTTCGTTATTTGGTTGGACATTTTTTTAGAAAAGAATATGTTTTTTCAGACCACACCTTAAAAATTGGAAAATATGGTCTGTTCTTATTTTTCTACTATTACTAGCAACAATATGTTTCTGTTGATATAGCATTAAAAAATGCTTATGTGACAGCAATAGTCCAAAAAAATTGTTTTCTGAAAAAATGGCATGCCTATGCAGAGAAACGGCACCAATTCCAAACATCACTTTAAGGCCCCGTTCAATTTTTGGTAAGTTATTTATCCGGGTAAATGCAATTACCCAGGTAAGTGGTCGGGTAAGTGCATTTACCCATGTTCTTTTATCTCTCAGGTAAATAAGGTAATGACTATTTTAGTCATAAAAATCTATTACTAAAAGGGGTTTTTTTGTCCTATTCAAGTGTTAGCAACTTTCCTCTTAGGTGGGAAAGTTATTTACCCTCCTAGTATCACCACATTAATCTGAAAAATGAACATAGTATTATTGGTCAATGGGAACCAAAATCCCATTGACCAACTGTCCCCCCTCTCAAAATCCAAAAAAAGAACGCCCCCTAAGTGTCCAATGAAAACATTTATTTGATTAAATTGCCCCATATTTGATATCATAGGAAATTGTCTTAAAAGATGAATGTGATTATGATGTAAAAATGAATATTTGTCACATATTAAATCATAATATCAACCAAGGTTTTTAAAATCAAACAAGACAATGAATCAGTTAGGGGTCTGGTTCTCGGGTCGAACGATCCAACCATTTGAATCGAATAGATGGCTTGTTCTGACAAAAATTAAAAAATAAAAAAAAAAAGGCCAAACTATTGAACGATTCGACTGCCCAAGTCAGCAATTTGCTCATCAAATCGACGGTTTTTGGTGAAATAACGGTTATGAGGTAAAACAGAACTAATCACCCAACCTATTCCCGGTTTTTCCAGTCCAACTGTCCAGTCCGGTCCAATTTTAAAAACCAAAATATCAACTAATCATGTTAAAGACATCACATCACATATTGTCCATATATTACATTATTGTAATGTCTCCCACCTTTTCATTCCTTTACAATTTTGCTTCACAGGTTTGTACACCTTAGCATTTGGCTACATATATTGGCCCAAATCATTTAGATATTAATTTGTGGGGGTGGAGCTAGAAGAATTAAACATTAATCAATACTGTAGAACCACATAACAGTTGTTTCGTGTCTAATCAGCTTCGGTTGTTCAAGTGATTACCCAAAACATGAGGTATTTTAATTAGGCTTGACTGTTTCATTTCATAGAATTAGAATTATCAAATTCTTCATAACTTAATACCCTAGTTTTTATTTTCTTTCATGATGCGTAAGAGAACATGACACCTTTCTTGATACAGTCTTATCAGCTTCTTTTGGAGAGGTTTCATCTTGCATAAGGAAGTTGGTATAGGAAGAAAATGCAGAAATTGAGCCCACATCTGATCTGCTGTGATCATTTGTCTTACTAATTAATTATTGTGAGCACCTAATAAAACACAACAGAATCCCCATTTGTATTAAATATAATTCAAAACGTTGGGTGGCAATAATAGTTTAGACCTGCATAAAAAGGATGCCCTTTCAGTGGGTAGATCCAATGTTTTTGAATCAATGTGGATCTGTTCAGTGAGATCATTAGGCCTATATTCAGGCAACCAGTTCTGTTTCACCCCGAACCATTCCTTCACCAGAAACCATACTTGATCAATGACCAGCTGATTTGGATGATTGAATTATTGACCTATTTGATCTAGACAACGTTTTATGATTGTTTTTTATTTTCATTACTTTTTTAAATTGCAACGGTCATTCATTCAGACTGGATAGTTGAATTGCTGACCCAAAATCTGGTGGCCAAAGTGGTTATGGTTCCGAATCAATTTTTAAAACATTGCAACCTACCATCCTCGCCCACTCTCACAGATGTGTTTACTGAATGACATAGCATTTATCTCAACTATTTAATGTGGATATTTGCTTTGGTTTCAGTGGTAGATTACAAAGTTAAACAAAAATATCATAATGTTCATTATTTATATCATTATCCTTTTATTTTTGGGTAAAATACAAAAACTTTTAAAGTTTTTGACAATCATAAAAACCTCTCCTATAGTTTCATTTTAACAAATGCCTCCCATGAACTTTTGAAAACTCAACAAAAACCTCCCTTCCATCTTTGTTCTAGACGAAAAACGTTAGATTGATGCACCAGTTTTTTTCCAAATACCCATTCTACCCTTTTATAAATTATTTTACATACAAAATTACTGAAATATGTTTTTTTGTGGAGTTAAAATGAGATTATTTCAGTAATTTTGTATGTAAAATAATTTATAAAAGGGTAGAATGGATATTTGGAAAAAAACTAGTGCATCAATCTAACATTTTCCGTCTTGCACAATAACAAAAGGAAAGTTTTTGTTGAATTTCTTAAAAGTTCAAAGAGATTTTTGTTAAAATGAAACTATAAGGGAAATTTTTATGATCATCAGAAACTTCAGGGGAGAATTTTGTATTTTACCCTTTATTTTTACTTACACACGTGCATAGCATATGCCATCGCACATTCACACTATAATCTTGACTAGACCTGTTCATGGGTCGGGTAGCCCGACGGGTTGGCCCGGCCCGGCCCGACCCCTGGATGGGTTTGCACATGAACTTTAGCCTGCGGGCTTGACCTCAGGCCTAAAAGCCCAAGCCCGAGTATTTTATGGGTCTGGCTCAGGACTTGTCACAAAGCCCGGCCCAACCCGACATTTTGTATTTTGTTGTAAACCCTAACCGATTAACCTTTCCTATTCCCTCTTTTCATCTTTTATCTTTCTCTCCTCATTCTCATTCTCAATAACCGACATGAATCCAAGCAAGCAACCACTGTTCTCAATCTTAGAGATGACGGACAAGCTTAGGCACCAGTCGTCTCTCTCTGGCGGTGAGTCTTCTCTCTCTCTCTCTCTCTCTCTCTCTCTCTCTCTTTCTATTTCATCTCTTTCACAGTTCTCACTCGCACCCACTTGCATATTCTTAGGATTTAGGAACCGGCGCTAGTCGTGCCACTAGTGAACTCAGTCGGCCCTCTCTTTGACGGTGAATCTTCTCTCTCTCTCCACTACTCCTCTCTCTCGCAGTTCTCATTCTCATGCATTGTTGCATATTCTCAGGAAACAGTGAACTCAAGCATTGGCGATGGCGAACTCAGGCACCGGCGCCAGTCGCACCACTAGTGAACTCAGTCGCCCTGCATTTCAGCCTCTATTAGGTTGGGCTTCGGGCTCGGGCCTGAGCTTCGGGCTTTTTATGAAGGCCGGGCTCGGGCCCAAATTATAGGCCCGTTGATCGGGCTGGACTCAAGCTCGGGCCTGATAAAATCTTGTTAATGTAGAGCAAAAGCCCAGCCCAAGCCTTGCTTGACCCGGCCCATGAACATGTCTAATCTTCACTAAGATGAATTAGTTGGGATTAAAACATTGACTAGCACTTCTATG